>NW_024962335.1:31400813-31518039 GCF_019238085.1 Lagopus leucura | reverse complement strand
AGGAAGAGGAAGAGGAAGAGGAAGAGGAAGAGGAAGAGGAAGAGGAAAATTCTGGTATGAATAACTGCTTTTAGGTTAATTAGCCAGACTAGCTACCACAGTTTATAGGGGAAATAAGATCTGTACAAAACAAAATTGTATACTGTGCCTGCAGAAGTAATGTAGGAGGGTGGACATCCACGGCAATGATCCCTCAACACTGGGAGGTTTCAACCCAATCATATTAGGGGAGCAGTGCAAATTCTGCCGTCCTGCCCCAGCTCCTGTTTTCATGCCTGTCACAGATTGCTGTTTTTCATGTCAGGAGACCTATTTTGGCTTCACCTCTTAATCTTCAAATGCACCACCAAAATACTTTCTCCTTTTGATGCTTTGTCCTTGCACAGTGCCAGGGTGCAATGGAGCTAGGATCTCCCCATGGCCAGCAGCAGAGTGGCATGGGGCAGCCTGAATCCCATTGCACATCTCTGTGGGGACAGGGTGGAGATAGCACATCAGGCTATGGTTTGAGTTGAGATCAACCAGGCCCACAATGAGAGTGTAAGTGGCTTGAGAAATGTTGTTGGCCTGAGTGAGCAGCACCCTGGGGTTGGCAGAGCTGGGAATGGCAGCTCTTGCAGCCACCCACTGGAAACTTGGTCTACAGGGAAGCTGCGGTCATGACCTGGTGCAGGCATATATAAGAAGGTGCAATAGAATATTATGTCTACTAGGTGGCATGTAATTGCTTCTGATTATTGTCTACCATAAAACATCTCTACTGCTCTTCCTATATCCTCCAGTCATTAGAATTTCTGTAGATTAAAAAAAAAAAAAAAAAATCTTCTAGTATACTTTTATAGTATATAACTGCTTCTAGACTCTGCATTGCATTAATACGGCTACTTTTTTAATTAACTACACTAACTGTATACCAAGCAAATCTGAAGGGTGGTTCTGACCTGTCACAGCAGTTCTGCCCAAATTGGCATCAACCAATCTGCAGAAACACACCTCAGTCTCAGTGTGGATACACAGCTATATTCAGAATGCAGCTGGATTCAAAGGGTCCACATCTGGATTATTCAAATCTTCTTTCTATGTTGAAGATCTTTTCATTTCATTCTTCTCCTTTTAATGTGAGACATTAGAACACCTCACTTTTCTATCTGTCACCTCACCTTTCAGCTGTCACTGTCTGTAGTGGCATGCAGCATGCTCCCACATCCCTGAGCAGGATGTGACTGCAAGTACCTGGGCTAAATGGCTGCAGCAGGGCTGAAGATAGTCAGCTTTTATCAACCTGAAACAGCTTTTTCTACTCTAAAAATGTTATTGTGGAATACAGAATGCTATGGGCATGCTTAAAAAAAAAAAATCAGGGGCAGGGGGAAGGAGAACAGAAGCTGCCACCTGTTAGGAAGGTGAGAGAAAGGATTATTATTTTTTTTAAAGCTTTTGACACGTTGTCATACTGTAAACACCAAAGCAAATGGTAACCGAAGTCACCATAGCAACAAAACCTTGGTCAGTGAAAGACTGTTTCCAAGAAGTGGTGATTATGTCCTTCAGGTAGCAGAGAACAGGGCCTCATTATATTCAACCTCTGAATACTTTAATTTGCACTTCGCTGTGAGGGAAAAAGCAAAATTAGGAAGGGAAACAATGGAAAAAATTGCCTTTGTTCTGCTCTGGGGTGGATGGTGGAGCATAGCAATAGGAGCAACAGTAATCCCTCAGCCATCCTTCCCTCAAAAAAGGAACAAAGGATAAACAGTTTCTGACCCTTTTTTTTAAGGTTAGAAAAGATTAAGCACTCTTTAGTGATGCTGGTAACATTCTTTCTTCCCTCTAACCCCTTAGCCTCAAATTAAGCTGTACTGAAAGCAGTAAAATATTGAAAAATATTTACCAGGTGGGAGGTGAAGCTTTCCCTCCGCACAGTCCTGCCTCCCAGCAGCATGTCTCCTGCCACCCCACGGCTGAGCAACCTGCTAGGGCATTAAGCACCAGGAGGCTTTGGGGGAGCCCACCAGCCAGCTGCAAACCTGCCAGTGCCTCAGAGGAACAGTGCCACAGGCTGACCTGGCTGCAAGCCTTCAGGGGCTAAGCTCCTCTCAAAAACAAGTGGGCCTCAGTTCCCTCAAAAGCTGAGATAAATGAGCTGATCAGGTACACCTCTGTTGTTTTCTGATGACACAAAGAATGAGCGTCTTGACAAGGGGATGGAGTGCACACTCACTATGCTTCCAAATGGTGCAAAGTTAGGCAGAAGTGTTAATTTGCCTGAGGATAGGAAGACCCTACAGAATGATCTAGATTGGCTGGATTGCTAAATCCGATTGTACGAGCTTCAACAAGATCACACATTGCTACAGGCTTGGAGCAGAGTGGCTGGAAAGGTGCATAGAGGAAACTGAACTGAGGTTTGAACGTGAGTTGGCTGAACATGTGCCACTAGCATGCCCAGATAGCCAAGAAAGTCAGTGGCATTCTGGCTTGTATCAGATCTAGTGTAGTCAGGAAAACTAGGAGAGTAATCTGTACTCAGCACTGATGAGGCCACATCTCAAGTACCATGTTCAGTTTTGGGCTGCTCACTACAAGAAATACACTGAGGTCCTGGACTGTGTCCAGAGGGCAGTGAAACTGGTGAGGGGTCTGGAAAACAAGTCTTACCAGGAGCAGCAGATTGTCACAGAGTATCTCTAGATCTAGGTATATCCATGACAGAGGGACAGCAGGCCCACAGGCCCACCAGCCTGGAAAAGGAAAGGGGAGGGGAGTGTCAACAGTTTTGTGACTAATGGGGCAGGGAACCCATGGACCCATGCCCTGGGAAAGGGGGAAGGGTAGAGAGATGGGAGATGGGCCTAAAAACAGAACAGTGGCAACGGTCTGAAGAGGAAAGTTAATTTACTAAATATGATATCGGAATGCAAGATAGCACCATATAACACAATATATAATTGGAATTGAGGCTAATAAATAAAATAAAATGAGAGAAAGATAGTGTCTGAAACCAAAGGCTTTACTTTAAAATTGAGGGCCAGACAGCTGCAGAGCACACCCACACACGGCCAGGCAGTGAGAAGGAGAACAGTGTCATGACTTGCAAGGAGTTTTCGTCTTTCCCTCTGAACGTAAAGTTCCCTGGGGTATGCAGTTTTTTGTCTCTTCTGAGAATCAGGTACCCGTAAAATCAGCAGTCCACAGAAGTGGAGCATTAACTCTTTAACTCTGAGTGCTTTACATGATGTTATGATGTGGTATACCGATAACGAAAATCATAAAACCATGACACTGAAGGAACTGGGGTTGTTTAGTCTGGAGAATAGGAGGCTCGTAGGAGACCTTGTTGCTCCCTACAACTACCTGAAAAGAGGTTGTACTGAGATATGGGTTGGTTTTCTCTCCCAGGTAACAGCAACAGGACAAGAGGGAATGGCCTTAAGATGCATCAGGGGAAGTTCAGGCTAGATATAAGGAAAAATTTCTTGGAACTATCTACCCAGGGAAGTGTTGTATACATCGTCCTTGGAGATGTTCAAGAAATGTGTGGATGTGGGTTGAGGATTTAAGGGTCCATCGTTTAGTGGGCATGGTGGTCATGGGTCATGATTGGACTAGATGACCTTAGTGGTCTTTTCCAACTTTGATGATTCTATGATTCTATGATCACAAGATGTCTGGTCATGAACAATTTGTAATCTGCTTTCTTAGGATCTGAGTTATCTTCATACACAACCCTGGCCCAAAATGAAATGCTGCTTGCTCTAGATTTCCAGAGGAGACAAGAAGATACTGTAGTAAACATATTTATCACCCATTATAGAGAATGACTTAAAGTTTCCTGTTAGAAATACTCTATGTTAAGAATTGCTTGAGGAAAGGATGTGGGGCCTAGCTACCAGCCACTAACACACCAAAAGCAAACAGTTCTAAGAATCCTTTTAAATTCTAAAAACAGTCAGAGCTGGCATTCTATAATGTTCTGCCTTAAAACAATAGTTTTTGGTACTTGATGCAAAATTGCAAGACTTTGTGGTCTTCTTCCCCTTTCTTCAACTCTGTTAATCACATGCAGACAGAAGTATGAATTCAAAACAAAGAAAGATTTAATCTTGTAGAAGTCTAGACAAACGTTTAGTAAGAACACTGGCTTAATTGATTTTTATTCTCTGAAATACATTTTGAAATGCTCTCCTCTGTGATATGATTTATCCTGTTGTTTTTTCATATCAGGCAGTGTCTGAATGGTACTTTCACCTTCCTAGAATTCAAAATCAAGATCTTACTAATTAAGAAATAATAAAGTTTAGTCTGGAAATGTGGGCCTTGATCTGATATGGGATTATGAATCTGGCATCTTCTACTTCCAGAGAGTAATTCCCATTTATTCTTCACGTTTGTCATTTGACTTTAGCACTGTCTGTGGTTAGTCCTGTTGGCCCTTCAGAGCTAATACAGCTAATACTGAGTGCAGTTCCTAACTCAGACAGCCTAATTTATACATACAAACATGGATTATACACCTCTAAAAATAATTGAGGTTATGTATTTTTTTTTCACGTGTATGTCTCACTGAGCTCAAACAGGCCAGCTAAAGCATTGTACCACTCCACAGGACTTCTGTTCTTCTGTGTTGTGTATGTGATGTACAGAACTCTTTTTGAAGAGCAAGTGGAATGTGTACATAGCAAGCAGTTGTGAAGTTCCTTGCTATGATCTATGATTCTTTGCTGCTAAACACAATGTGATTTTTAACAGAAATCACAGAAGGCCTATAAAGTCAATACTTGGATGCCATTTTCACAAATGTTATACTTTCACATATGTTATATTTTTTTATAACATTTGTGGGAAATCTGTCAGAAATAACAGTGTTCATAGAGTCAGAGAGCTATGCAAGTCTCTTGGTTTTATGAAAAGGTAGAAAACTGTATTGTTGTGTTCTTTGTGAAAGCATGAGAGGAAGGAAGCCAAACATGATGACATGGTCAGGATTCTCAGATAAGTGAACTGATAGTATCCAGCATTCAGCATTTTTGTTGACCTGTCTGCATATAAAGCTGTATGCATATTTTTGACTTTTGCCCATTTTCATGAATAAAGCATGTGTATGTTGCTGTTGAAATGCAAAAGTGCACAGTAAGTCTGTAGCAAGAGGACAGCTGAGTAAGACGGTTCGACAAGTGTTTGCTTACCTGCTCATCAGCTCATTTGCCCTACGATTACCTGGCAGACCACAGACGGCTTGAAATCTGATATCTTATATCCAGTATCTTAAAGAATAGCCAGAGGAAATATTTTGGGAAGTTATTCAGTTTGACATTGCTGAGATGTCAAGGAAATTTGGCACAGCTGTTGTGGAGGCTGAAAATACGCAGAAGTGAGAATCTGCTGGTTGGAAAACTCCAAGGAAAAGACAGCAGTCTGGGAGATGACAGGATGGTTCTTTGCATATTTGTCATCTGTCAGGGCCATAATCTCGGTTTATGTATGGAATGTGTTAATTAGAGCTGTAATGAACTGTTCATTTCCCTTTGTTCATGCAGTAACTTGCAGAAATAGGGACAAAAAACAGTGCCTGAAGACCCAGGGGACTAATTAAGTACACAATGTTTCAAGTAATTAACATCCTAGTCAGATGGTTTCAGTGACAGTAGGTATGTTATGCTGTCATTTGCCCTGACCCAGATCGTCCTTAGGCCAGGCTTTTTAAACACTCTTGTTCTACATATTGTATCTGTTAACCTACACAACTGTCAGGAATTCTTTAATAACATATAAAATAAATTTTCAATAAAAGTTGTTCTTTCCAAAGTAGTCATTGCCATGGTGAGATGACCCAACTTGTGATCCTTAAAATCAGTTATTTGCACAATTATTTTAACTAACTAAAACTATTGGCAGACAAGATTTTTGCATAGAGATGTAGATCTGATTTAAATATGCCAAACTACAATATTATCCTAACTGTACCTGTGCCTATGTCCATATCCCTACAGTTGTTTCAGTGTCGTTTGAGTGGAGGAGATGCAGCCTTGATCCATCCGTGATAGGTCACTGGAATACTCTTGTGGAGTTTTCTGCCTCTTGAGGGTATCTAATGCAGTGAACTATCTATAATTTGCCATGCCATGACACTGTTAGTGGGTTAAGTATGAAACATGGAGAAAGAGGATTCAATATTGTTGAGGCAGTAGAGCCCAAATCCCAGGTGGGTCAGAGATCTACAAATTTTTTGTAGTTTTACCTTCTTCCATAAGTGAATAATAATTCTTAGGTATCATCTAAGACTTTTCAGCCTTGGATCCTTAAGCTGATTATAAGTCAGATCAGTGCCTTTATACATATTTAACAAGTAGAAAAGCCAAGTAATGCAACCCAGCAAAGTAATGCAAGCCAGGAGCAGGGCACAGGCCTCCAGGATGCCAGAATTTTGTACTTCTAGTAAGATTATGTTGTCCATATAGATTATAAGATCAGTTAGACATCTTGTTGCATACTGACAGTTTGTCCTTTTGCTCTTGCACCTCTGTAAACAGGAGGTTCACAGTGGATTTAATATTGCAAAATGCCACAAATGAATAATTAGCAAAAAATACCAAAAGTCTCACACTTATGTCAGTAAAATAATAAACCTGAGCAAGATGAAAATGAGGGGAAATACCACCAGTACCTGCCACTGTGGCAATGGCTGCATGCATTCCCATGTATTGCAATTGAACTCTAGTTTTGGTGCATGCAGTAGGCTAAAGCCCAGTGGAAGTAAGAAAGACGCACCTGCTTTCTAAACAAGCAGAAGTCAGTTATCAAAAGAATGTTTAATCTGAGAAAACAGATCAGATCAGCCCTTAAAAACCTGTTCAAAAGGAAAAAAAAGGTAAAGTAATTCTGAGCCAGCAACAAGATTCTGTTTCTAGTGAGCCAGTTCCTTTAAGTGGCCTGAAACAATGCTAAGAAATGGCTTGTTCATTGAGATCAGCTTGTGAGTGTTTGCCTGATCTTCTGGATTAACTGTTCAGACTCATATGCTGAGATCTCTTCATCTTTCCTTCCCACTTTCTGATTTCAGCAAGTCTGTGAAAGTTTATGAGTAATTTTCATGATTTTGCAGCTTTAGAAAGAGTACTTGTGATAATTTGCTGTTTCCTTTGAGAATCCAGATTGAGTGTAGGCCTGCTTGCACCCTCTGCTTTAACTGCTTTATAGTAACTGGAGGATATGGAATATCACCTTTGTTTTTGTCCAAGTATTATCAAAATTTATGATCAATCCTTCGTGCTTGTAGCTAGCAAGTAGATTGGCTTGCTTCTGAAAGTGCAAAAGTTCAGTTTTAGACATTCATCCACACCCACTCATATGCACACAATTATCAACTGCCTGACAGCATTATAATAAATGCTATTTTCATCTATCAAAAGGGCTCAGCCTTTGTACAACACAGTGCAACAGAACTTGACTCCATTCTCTCCCATACAAGACTTGCACCACCATAAATCAGATTTGCACAGAATTATGTTATTATACAGTGGAAGCTGCTGCAAATCATACTCATTGGAGCTCTTAGTGGTAAATTCTATGCATGTTTCACTGATTGTCAGGAATTCCAGAGAACAGATCAGGAGGAACACAGCAGTGCCCAACATAAGACCTTGGCTCTGTCTGGTGGACCTGTGTATTTTAGTTAAGTCTTCTGCAAAAATTCAAATCTTTTTGTAATGTTAGGTATCGTCAAGTATTTGCCTATTTCTTTCCTACAAAGGACAGGCTCCTTAGCTATCTTTATTAATATTTGATCTCTACGCACACACTCTGAACCCGAATACAGTTATAGTTTTCCTTCAGGATCAGTGAGTAATGAACTTTATTTTGATGCAGCTGAATGCACTGACTTAAAAAGAGGCTATTCTAGCCTCTTTTTCCACATTGTCACAGTTAGAAGAGCTTATCTGTCTGCTGTACAGTAGTTCTCTATCACTATTTTTATTCCTCAGACATTATTTCACAACAAATATGACTGCTGTGAAGTAGCAGCACAACTAATGCTCCTCACAACCTTCCTTAATGCTTGCTTCTTTACAGCAGTAAATAACCTTCAAAAGGAAGTACTTGCTTCACAAATGGAGCAGCAGGATTTCAGAAGGGGTATCCCAAAACTTTTCTTTCCTTTTCTTTCTGTTTAAATGTACTGGTGCATTTAAGACACGTTTATACAAGCCACTGACTAGAAAACATGTGCATGCACTTCTCCAAGATTTTCAGCTCATTTGTCTCACTGGAAACACTTTTCCAGTTAAGCTAACCAAGTTACAATTTCTCTTGAGGCATGAGGGTCTGCTGCTTCTGTGTAGTGCACGAGGATAAGCTTGACAGATAACCTTGCTTGTAGGTAAATTAGTTTAAATGTATTTTATTTCTTATATAGAATTACAGTTCTGGGGACCTAACGGCCCATAAGGAGCAAACTCTTAAGTATGCTGTGATCTATTTTGTCCTGCCACACCCGATAAATTATGCTAATCCTTATTAGAATGCATTGGATCATTAGCATCGCTTCCAATTTTAATTTATTGTAGACAGAAGAAATTGTGCTTGCATCCTTGTTTTTAATTTTAAGGAAAGGCTTCTGAATGCAGAAGCAAACATAAAGGGGCATGGGGACAGAGAGAGAATACAGGAAATGTGGCTAGGGAATCCCCCCAACAGCTGGCAGAGCTGCATGCTTGAAATGCATGGATAAATGTTCCATTGGGTCAGTATTTCACCCTTGGTTGTTCAAGGAACCAAGAAAGTTAAGAGCTACGCAGCTCTTTATACTTACTTGCTAGCTAATAAATACCAAAACTCCTTGGGTCTGCTCAAGGATGGATAATATTATGGAAACAAAAGGCTGGAAGTCCTTTCATTCTGTCAGGCCTGTGCTAGCATACGCTATTATCTCATCCCTCCTGAAATACATGAGTTTTTTACTTCTCTCTTTTTTTCCCCTTTTTTTTGGTTTCCACTGATCTTAGTTTATTGTTATTCCAGAATGTCTGTCCTCTGATAAGACAGGCACCAATAGGATAGAATCCTCAAAATCAGAAATTCTGCTTTTATAAAAGCACCAAATATTTTCAAGGAAGATTAAAATGCCCCAGAGATGTCTTTGCTGATTTTCAATACTACTGCTAGACAAGCTAGCAATGTCAGTCAGATCATTCTTAGAGCCCTGGCATGAAAAACACTGAATAACATCTTAGGAGACAATCTCTGTTTAAGAAACTATTGAGTCCACCTCTTAAGTTCTCACACATCTGAAAAAAAAAATAATAAAAAATTCTTGCGTCTATAATGATAACATGGTCACTACAAAGCCGTAGTTGGAAGATTACAGTTTTACGAGCAATATATGGTTGTAAAGTTTTGACTGCTATTCCATCTTGAATTAAACAGCCCAGTTCATTTTAAATATTGATTCCTGATGGAACAGTACAACTTAAATCATCACACATTTCTAATGGAAGTCTTACTGATAAGGCTGTGCATCAGCCAATGGTAGGACCAAGATTGCGTCAAATGTGATCTCAAAAATACAATGTGCTATTTAGTAGGGACAAACACAAAGTTCTATATTTAATCAGAAATAATGGGTTGAACTAGATCACAAGGAATGATCACAGGAGTTATATCACTGAGATATTCAGAATAGGGCAAATATATCTAGTTCTGTAGAAATATGTATTTGGCTTGCAATGTAGGTGAATTATTTACTTCTGTTTCATACTAGGGAAGTTTCACATGGAGCAGTGACCAGCTCAATATGTGATACTTCATGTAAAATGCAGTTTGACTGGGGACACTCTAGCATAGAGCAATGTAATCAGAGTTCTGGCAAAGACAACTTTCAGAGAAAGTATGAGGCAATGGGGATCAGTTTACCTGAGAAAAAGAGGCTGAAGAAGGATGTGATTAAGATATGTAAGAGGCTGTTGTAAACGAAAGGGAATGTTTTCAGTGTTTGCATGGGGAAGGACAAGTAGTTGATGTATGCAAAAGAGTGACCTAAAGTTGATATTCAAGCATATTAGTATTCAAGAAGATAAAGTGTTCTTAATTTCCAAACCAATCACGGATGGTCAATAGTTTGGTCTGCCTGGGCCACATTAAGTGAAGAGGAATTGTCTTGATGCAATTATATACAGATTACTCTGAAAGTAATGCCTCATGTTTATTTCCATGGAAACTACAACAGATACAAAGAGCACAATAACACTGTTTTCATTGAGAAAATTCTCAGCTACAAAACAGTATTCATCAACATATCATCACCATTAGCCATGCTGCTTTGTATTTGAAACATAGTAAATACCTCCAATGTCAACCAAACATCCTATTTCAGATTCAGCTTCCCCAAGCTTAATTTTAACCAGAGGATCTGCTGGCGAAGATTACTCTAGCCCCGTTCAGTCCCTAGTTTCCATGGCTAACATGGGGATATCAGATTTCCTACATCTCCACAGATAAGGACAATCTCCCTTCCAGTGTCCCTCCTCTCTGCAATTAGCATGCTGTTTCTCTCCCAGCCAGGATTCCACCCCCAGCTTGCCCCTTCTGGTATCACTGGGATGCCAGATGCCCTGGCCCCAACCCAGCTCTGAGGCCTTCAGGTGGGTTTTCACCCCATATGGGAAGACCAGGAGTGGATGCAGGAATCCACACACGGATTCTCAAGTTCAAAACAACAACAACAACAACAAAAACCAACAGAAGAACATTCAGGGGTTTAGGGTTTTTTGCTTGTTTTATTTGTTCATATTTAATTTTTTCTAATTTTTTAATCTTGTCCAAGATTGAAAGAGTCCTTCATGGTGAATGTCAGCCTTCCTCCTCAAAGTCTGCTGCTTCTCCACAGAAACAGTGGCTGTTCCTGCTGCCCTTGGTCCCTTGGTGACACCTCTGACACCTCCTCACGTCCCCGGGCAGCTCAGGTCCCTCTGCTGGACTCCTCCTGTTGCCCCGCAGCAGTGGCTCAGAGGCTGCCAGTCCTTGGCCTTCCTTCTTCCTCTCGGTGAAGAAGAGATGAGAGGACTTGGGAAGGGACGGGAGGTGGGGACGGGAAGGGTGGGTTCACAGGAACCTTGGCTGTCAAAAGAAGAATTCACAGGAGATGAATGTCTCATGTGAGCCTGCAGAGAGGTCTGACAGCTGGGGCTGTATCAGATAATGATAAACTTACAGGATGGGAGGATCAGGGGTGGCATCGAGGCGGCTACCTGCCGGGAGGTGGACCGGACCTCAGGCCACTCCAGAAGTAGGGGTGGGCTCTGGGTCTGGCTCTCCTCTGCCACTTCCCGAGAGCGATGGGCTGATGGTGACTCTGCCCTGATGGAGGCGGATCCACCTCCATGGGCTCCTCATCGCTCTCGGGAGGGTCCATCTCCATGGGCTCAATGGTGTTGAGCCTCTCCATTAGCCGCCTCTTCTTAGGAGGATGAGGATCCATTCTTCCTCCTCAGCAAGAAAACCAACACTCGGCTTGCGAGATCAAAATTGCCACTGGCGTCTCGGGCTCAGCGACTGGGGTTCTGGGCCCAGGGTCCCCCTATTTATAGGGCTTGTAACAATGGGCTGTGAGGTGTCCTGTGACATCAGGAGGCCATGGTGATGCTGTTCTAAGAATGTCCCATGGTGACCAAATGTCAACGGTCACCATGTTGGGATTTGGGGCCTATAGCCTAAAACTTGCCCCAGTTTTGAAGGAAGAGGAAGGATGAGGGTGCTGAGGTTCCCTTTCCTGGGGATGGCTTTCCCATGCCATGTTGCTTGCTAAAGAGCATATCTTCCCCTTGGGCACAGGCTCGCTCAGGGCTCCAGCCACCTCTTTATTCCATAGTGTGTCCCAAGTGGTTTGGGAGATCTCCATAATCCCATCCAGTTGCCTGTAAATGGAGCCACCTGGACACGGAGCTGTTGCTACTGTCATTGGGGCAGAACCAGTTGCAAAGCCATGTGAAAGGCTGAGCAGTCATTGATCAGTTGGACTGAGTAGAGTTGCTGGGCAGCTCTACCAGTACTGTAACTGAAGATACGGGGATTCCTTGCTAAAACATTAGTGCTCTGAGAAATTGTAGCCAGCTCGTTCTACTCCCTGAAAGCATTTGCTCAAGCAGGTGGATAACGTGGAGTGGAAATAGAAAGGACAGTTATACCTTGCCTCAAATTTTGCCTCCATTTCCATGAAAACTGTGACCATTTCACTGAGTACAATAACACTGCTTGATTAAACAAATTCTCAGCTACAAAACACCCTTTTTTTTTTTCCACATGGGCATCACCAGTGGCAGATTTGTGTATGAGCTGATTGAAATGCTCTTCACTTCATAGTGCGACAGCTGTGCAAGGCAGTATGAAACATGACTTATCTACCACACTGCTGTCATTGCTGTTGAAACACACTACCCTCCTCCTGAATAAAGAAGAATGGTAAAATGGTCACTGTGAGCCAAGCTGGTTTTTTTGGTTTTTTCTTTTTTCCCAATGACTTTGAATGCAATATACCATACAGCAAAAGAAAGCAGTGAAAAAACAGTAATAACAGGTATTCATTCATAAGTATTAAAAGCAGATACAGATGTCAGTCTTCTCAGTTTTGCCATCTACAGATTTCTATGCAAATAAAGTATATTTCTGCTTTGAATTTTAGTTCAGAAATTAGCTTCACTGTTATTACCAAAATGAAAACCAAAAAACATCTGGCAAACTAATTTGCCAGATGCTGTGTGCTAAGGATCCAACATCATCTTAATGATTATACAGTTTGGCAATAAGAAGGATCTGCAAGTCCTGTTAGAGAAGCGAGTCAATTATTTTTAGCATATCAAAGCCAGCAAATTATTAAATGCCAAGATGCTCTAATTTATGCCATATTTATATGCATCATCTTTCTGAAGTCCTCAGCTCTCATCTCTAATTTCTGTATGTATTTACTTCCTATATCGGCATTCTCTCTGAGTCACTTTTTTTTTTTCCTTTGGCATTTTTGATCCTCTTCTCTATTTTCATTACTGCTGTTATCAGTTTTACATGTATCTTCGTAAATATGGTCAATTATCAGGAAACTATTTGACATCATTTGGTCACCCGTGCATTTCCATCAAAAGGATCTGAAAAGAATACTTTCTTTTGCTTGACTCATTCTGGGTCTCTCCGAGCAAGTCAGCATGCTTGAAGTTCATCTTTACCACCAACACTCACAAGAAGACCTGAACAGTCTGAAGAGACTATTGTTTGCAGTCTGCAAATAAATGCCCAGATGTCAATAACCATAGGATTGGGAGTGATAAACTGCAGAGCTAGGCAACAGGCAAGTAAATGCTCACCTTGTTGACCTATTCCATGATCTAAATCTTCTAAAATCCTGCAGCAACGGCCAGTATCTATGAGTAGACTTGTCTTGGCCCTCCCTTTGTCAGCAGAAACTTCACTACAAAGTTGTTACAGGCTCTGTTTCACATTTCTAGATTGGGCAGCCCTTCCCCAAAAGCTTACAAGTCATAACTGCAAAGCTACTGACTTTTTGTTGCTGTTTGAAGCCAGGACGTCCTCAACAAAGAGCTTGATGCAGTTGTTCCCTTTGGACTACACATAATAAGGAAAAGAGAAAGAGAGATATTACATATATGGAATGCATATACTCCCAGTTGCTGCTTTTCTTCTAACTCATTGAGATTGCTATCCCATGAATTTGCTGGCAAAGCAGACTGTGCACACTAAAAGGCAGAGTCAGCTGGATTGCCTCAGTCACCAAGGCTGGATCACATAAATAAAAACTTAAGGTGAAGGAAGATGTTCTCTGAAAAGTCCTTCCATAATTCAAGTTTTATCTTCAGGGTTTGAAGATCCATGTTCTCATATTTTCAGAATCCAGCACTTTTTGCTGTTAATATGCAGAAATAAATTTTTACAATTACATTTTCCAAAATATCCAACATTTATTGACCTAGCCTAGGAGAATATATGCAGATCTTCTATTTGTAAGCTTTTTAAGATTTGCTAGGGTACTTTATTCGGTATTATCCAGATTACCACTGATATGTCAGTGCACTAGCAGATGGAAATTGAAATAATAATGCTTTTAAAAAATTAAATAATTAAAGTGAGAGCTGTGAGACTTCTTCAAAATGCCATTATGAAGATGCATTCTAATGAAATTAGTTCAGTCTGGTATTTGAAAGTTTATTTGCTTCCATGAATATTCATACAAGCTGCATTTTTCTTAGCAATAACATTCCTTAAATAAAACCCTGAAATTAATCAAGCCAATATGCATTTGCCCTGAAAGTGATTTGAATTCCCAGGTGACTGTTTGCACAAATTTTCATGCGACAAAACTTACTGAAGTTTTCTTTTTCCTTAGAAATGTGATTGGATGATGGAGCCAACCAAATGAACAACCTGGGATTTAAGAAGGTAACAGCACTACATGAACAGCACATTAAAATTAAAGAATGCCGAAAGCAAGGCTGGGCTGAGACAGTTAATGAGCAAGCTGTGGGCAAGAATATGATAATATAAAATAAAATAAAACAAATAGGCCGAATATTTTGTAGAAATTAAATTGAATGAATCCAGTGGCCAAGTAGCAAACACAGAAATAAATGATTTGTAATAAATTCATTGTTCAGGCACCTATAACTAAGAAGTGAACTAATGTCCATTACTCTTTTCCTGAATTATTTTATCCCTGCCTTAGGATAATGAACAATCTTGCTGTAACCTGCAAGGAATGAACAACAGATTGCCTTAGCAAGTTCACAGCAGACATAAGAGATTGACTTTTAATAAATGTAATACATTCATGATAAGCTTTTTATAACTCCATCAAAATCCAGCATTGTTTCCTAACATGTGATAAAGCCTTAATTCTTGCAAGCAGAATGCCAGAGTTTAGGATCAGCATTAGGTTGCTCCCTCAGTTTGATCTCAGAATGACAGTGCACATACAGATATTTGCTGCTCTAGGAACTAAAAACAGAGTTGAAACAAACCTCAAAATGTAAAGGACCTGGGTTAGAACTTTGAAAAGCTGGGACAAAGCTTGTTGGCTTATGATTTGCTTTTGTAGTCACACCACTCCAGCTTTTCTACAGTTCATGCATAAATGCAGTGAGTATTCCTCTAACGTGTTATTATGTTGTAGCCAACTTAAGTGTTGGGGTGATCGCCTACATAATTATTAGGTGATCATGCAGCCTCCATGGTAAACAGCTTCCAGTAATGAATGCCAGAGAAAGCCTATTCACCCAAAGGTGAAATTCTAACATAAACAAGTTGAAGAATATGAAGCTGGGGAAGAAGAGGGAGGAGTGAAGGAGGCCACATGTGCTCAACGAGGAAATGAGGGTTACCTAGAGATGCACCCACAGAAAAGCTGTATGACAAAGCAATATGAATAATTCAAACCTTTATTTAAGAAGAACACAGCTAAGAAACTTCTGAAAAGGGAGAAAATATGTCTGCTTCACTAAAATTTAAGGAATCTTGTGTCATTCATGTAAATACATGGAATTACCTATCCAAAAGAAAAATAATCAGTGTTTATTTTCTAAGAAAATAATACCCTTATTAGAACAAAATTTATAAGTAATCCTCTAGGAGAAAATTGCTCAACAATGAAAATTTTATTTCCCCAACCAATTCTAGAGCCTTATAATTATGCTCTAAAAAAGGGTGGCTAGCACTGTCATCACATTACAGTGACGAGTCTCCTCCCAGAGCCACTGCCTGCTTTGTCCTGCCTGCTATCTATCATGCTAAAGAATTACTGGTTGCCTTTTAATTGAGTGAATGTGCTCTCTGCAGCAGCTATATCCAGGCCGGATTCTTACCTTTTACTAGTAGAGAGATCTTGCATTTGCCTGAGCAAGTCACTGGCCTGCAGCAAGTCAACTACTTTGCACACACTGCAGTACCGAGTATATCCAGTTTCTCAACTTGACCACTGGCTTCCCATCATTCTGTGACTCAGCCATCTCCTTAGGGTACTTTTTTGGGTGGTCCTGTATGGGGCCAGGAGTTGGACATGATGGACCCCTGTAGGCCCCTTCCAACTCAGGCTATACTAAGATTCTATTATTTCTTACTTCCCATAGATTTTAAAATATTAAGGACTTTAAGGCTCTAGAGTGGGGTGGGAGCTATGGAAGTACCTGAGACAGATACACTACAAAGATAGAATAGTCAACAACAAATTACCCCGCAATCACTGATAAATTTCATACCAACTTCTTGATTTTTTGCTGAGAGTCACTATTTCATTTTACTGAGAGTCAGAATCAAACTCAGTTGAATTCTTCCATATTATTTTTTACTTTAAGATGTTGTTGATTAGCAGAAAGAAGCCATGCTAACTTTATCTGTATGTACAAAATTTAGCACTCTAATGAATATGGTGATTATGAGAGATGGAAAATTACTAAATTTCTGGGATAGATTCAGTAGCTGAAGGGTTTTACTTATCACTCGCTCGATCTGGTCATAAAATATCAGCTGAGTCAGTGAGGAGGAAGAAGGAACAGATATGTCAGTTTCAAATACCAGCATTGTTTAACTCAGGTGTACATTCTGTACTATTACACAGAGAGGGCACAGTGAGGTAAAAATATCAAGTGACTAACTTTCAAATTCAGCCAGTTCTGAGCCTGAAGTACCAGGAATCCTGAATGATTCTGCAGATGGAGCCAATTCTTTTTATCTTGAGGCATCTTACAAACTTAAAAATTGCTTTACTGAAAGCTTTCTCCTCTGGATAATATAGATGAGTAACAATAAGACAATCATGAGGACGCATAACCCCAAATCCTCCCAATTTGTTTAGAGCAGAGGATTACCAGGTAATCCTGTCAAACTCTTCAGTTAGCTGGGGATTTATTAAAAGGAAAAAAAATAGAGGAATCATAGGAAATCATAGGAAAGATATTTTTGAAATTACAGTTATAAATGCCAATAAACATTCTCCTGGAACATGCTGAAAAAGTAGAGCTAGTATGATAAGGCAGAAAGACCTGCTGAAGTAATGTCTCTCAATTACATTCATTAACTACTGAAGGTTGTTATGAAGTATGCCCTTTCCATTCCACATAGTGCATTGAATGCAAAAAAAAAAAATAATAATAACATTATGCAGTAGGAGAGAGTACTGGACAGATAATGAAGAAGTTTGGACCCCCATCCCTCTTGACTGGCTTTCATCTGAAAGTCAGCTGCAGCACGTATGTCTAACGTCCACATAATTAAGCGTCCATTTTAAGCACAGCCAGGGACTAAAAGCTCAAGGACTTCCCACAAGGTACTTTATTTTTCAAAATTCATTAATATACTCCCTGCCCAACTATCAGAACTGTACGTTTCATTTAATATAATTGGCACCAAACACAAAGAAGATTCAGCTCAAGTGTTTTCTGTCAGTCTTCTGTTAAGGACAGAGCATGGGTGATTTTAGTTCAGGTTTCGTTTATTCAGAAAAACATTTCCTGACAGGCTTAATTTGCATTTCCTAGCAAGCAAAACCAAAGAATTTCAGCAAAAATGGGAAGAAATACACAAGCGGTGCTCCAAAAGTAATGCCACCTATTTTATAATGTTGGCCCACAATGGAACAGGCAGATTTTGGTAGGATAGCAGTAGAGGCTGAACCTTCCCACCAATATTCCATTGCATTTTGCAGCTGTGTGACAGATGACAGCAGAGGGCAGTCTGACAAAATGGCATTTCACATAGGGGAGCATATAAAGCCAAGGTGTGAGACTGAATTCCTCCATGCTGAAAAAAAATGGCGTCCACTGACATTCATTGACATTTGCTGAACATTTATGGAGACCACACAGTGGATGTGAGCACAGTGAGGAAGTGGGTGATGCGTTTCTCCAGTGGCAACAGCAACATCAATACCTCCTCTGGTGCAGATTTTTACAAGCAGAGCATGCAGATTTTTATTCAACACGGGGAAAAATGTATATATAATGTTGGTGGCTATGATGAAAAATAGCGTTTTGTAGTTGAGAATTTGCTCTAACAAATAATGTTACTGTGCTCTTTATATCTGATGCAGTATCTGTGGAAATAAATAGGAGGTATTATCTTCAGAGCAACCTACTTTCATATGGAAATGTATGTGAAGAAATACACATTCTTTACAGAAAGGGTTGTTAAGCACTGGAATAGGCTCCCCAGGGAAGTGGTTGAGTCACCACTCCTGAGTGTGTTTAAAAACTGTTTGGATGTGGTGCTCAGGGACATGATTTAGTGGAGGGTTGTTAGAGTTGGGGTAGTATGGTTAGGTTGCAGTTGGACTTAATCTTTGAGGTCTTTTCCAACTGGAGCAATTCTATGATTCTATGATTCAGTCAGATTCAAGGAAGTCTTCTCAATTTTAAATCCCTTGGGTTGCTCACAGAAGCTGAGCTTAGAGTTGATTTAGCTCCCTTCAGGTTTCCTTGGAAAACATGCAAAAAATCTTGACTTGGATGGCTCCACATTGCTTTTTGGCATTTAAGCAAACAATATTTCCGTACTGTCACTCACACGTAGCACAATGTGATGTGACACCTTGCTTCATCAGCATGCCTGATGACGTCAGTATTCTCTTCCACAATCCAGAGAGACTGTGGCTTGGATAACATCTTTGAGAAAAGTAGTATTACTCTGTGTGGGAGAGGAGGCTGGAATCAGTGTGTTGAGCCTGCAGAAGAGATTTCTGGAATAATCTTGAGGGGATTGACTTTATCCTTATGAGGAAATTGTTTTCTGCTTTAAAGCACTGATTAAGTTACAATAGGTGTCATAGGGCCAGGTAAATTTGTTGTATCTTCCTGTGGCTTACCCAGTGGCGAACTATCAATGAGATTCTACTTGTATAGTACTTTAAATATAAACTCATTTTGCTCTGTTATTTTTTTTGTTTTTGTTTTGTTTTGTTTTGTTTTGTTTTACATAGAGTGCCTTCATTAAGTTCCAAATGAATGCTTCAATCTAGCCTATTCAGACCTACCTGAGAAAGTCTCAGTATTTCTTGTTTCTCAGCCCAACGATCATTTAGTGCACACATCTAGATGCTGTAGTAAATTCTAACTGAGTCATTGTAAGGTAATCATTACACATTCAAATGAAAATTTCTTAATAGGTTCATCCTAGGGAAATAATAAGTACTACCACACTGGAATTTGTTAGTTTCAATAAAAAAAAAATGAAAACAAAAACAAAAACACAAAAACAGGTGAATAAATACTTATTGCAAGAGACAGATAAAATTAATGAAGCTCTGAAAACTAATTTCTTGATCAGCAGTAGAATAATTGGAAGACTGAAGTTGCTCCTGAGAAGGTTGTTTGCAGGTTCTTCTGACTGTAAATAGACTTTCATGCAAAACTCCTTGCAGAGCTAGGTATTTTGCTGCATAGAGATGGATAGGCTTCCTACCAATAGAGATGTCAATTAGTCACTGGAAAATACATCAATAAGTAACAGAATGATTGATACAATCACCTGAAAGTGGATGGCTATTCTTAAATGATCACAGTGTTAGAAACTTCAAAGGTACACTACTTCTGCATCTGTATCTTTGTGTAGGGCTTACAAAACACGTATTTTAAGACTTCCAGGGTCATTGAACACCTTCTGACAGACAGTATCTAGAGCATTCCTAGTAGGCCAGAAAGCATTATTATACAAGAGAAACATGCTGTGCTTCTGCATCATTCTACAGGAACAAAACACATGTACAACAAGAAATAAGTTCTACAAAGTTAGAAGAGACATTCTGGGACTTATTTAGAAATCTCTCCATTTAAAAATGTTGTGCATTTCAGGCTAACACAGGTCCACTGGACATATTCATCTGTCTTTCATCTCTGGAAATTTTCTGCTTTGGCACACCCACCATCTCCCAGCTGTGTTATTACAGGCTGTCTAGCATAAAAGCTAGGAAACCAAGTCAGTTGTACAGAATACATTCAAAGGAAACTGTTTCTTCTCATTTTTAGAGTGGTGATATTTGGCCTCTAATATATTCTCAACATCTACTTATAGGCAATTGGCTTAACAGCTAACTCCAGAAGATTCAGATTTTCCTATATAATCACTGTGGACAGACAGAAGTTTCTCCAGTGACAGTGCAAGACAAAATCTGAACTCCAGTGTTGCCTTGCTCTGTGGAAGAAAGGCTATCTCTGTGTCATACAAATAACCTGCTGTCTTCTCTAGACCTCAACTCCCTGATTGTGGAGTAGGAAAAATATTCCCTTTCCTCACAAAGTTATTGTGCAAAATAGACTCAGAGTTGCCCATGAACAGTCATGGTGGGAACACTGAAATATACCTAATGAAGTCTCTTTCTCTTACACATTGTGTATATTTGCTCTTCAGCATCTAAAATAAATACTTAATTATTGGACATTAATTGCATTATGATTTTAGGAACTGTTCTGCTTAATTCAGACTTTTTGTTTTCTTCTGAAGAAAGAATATTGAAGGATGAAATGTTTTTTCTTTGCAAAGAACTGGAGGTTTTAGAAGCAAGAAGAAGAAAAAAACATTACTGAAATCATTTCAGGTTCCCGGATCATATCTTTCCTTGTGCAAAGCAGACAAGAACTACAAGAATGGATAAAGTAGTTCATCCATATAAGCCAGAAGGTGAAATTGATTTCATAATAAATGTGAAAGAAGATTATGCTCACCAGGTTGTTGAGAACAAGAGAGTGCAGATGTGGGTATTATTGAGTGAGTTCAGTAAGTAAGTGGTTTTCACTGGAAATTCAGGAAAAGACTGGCTCTTCAGATGTTGATGATGTAGTACTCTGATTTCTGTCCTAAAATATCTTTCAGGTAAAGAGCATGCATCTTATTACTTCTCTTCTAATCCTGAAACCTGCTTTATCCCTCTACATTCATATGCTTGTGAATAGCCTTATTGTTTATAGTAAGCGGAGTCTCACCTCATACAAATTTGTCACAAGATAAGGCCTCCTTTGCTTAAGGAATATTCTTTTTCTTTTGGTTTTTAACTTTCTTTGTGGTTTTTAACACAGTAGTACAAGGCTGGTGAAATCCATTCTTTAAATTTGTTTTTTTGACATTGACTTCAAGCAGATGGAGCAAGGCTGCAGTTTGGATATTTGTAAACTGAAGAGGTTCGTGGTCTTCACAAAGAGTATGAAAGCAATCAACTATATAGCAAGTTGACATTTTAAAAATGACTACAAAAAAGCAAATTTCATTTCTTTGGTATGAAGTCTATACTGAAAAGGTGGTTAGTGATGATCCAAACAATATCTTTATTTTTGGCCACGCAGTTTGTATTCAGTCTACATCAACTCTCTTCTTCTGAAAAAGAATATTCAAGCATTCCTCCTTTAAATGGAAAAAAAAAAAAAGCTTATCTGCACAATGAATTGCTTAGTCTGAGTGACAAGTTTTAAAGGCTGGGCACAGCACCTTTCCATTCATTTGTCTAGCACAATTCTTTTTATCAGAACCCTCCAGGCTCCCTTCACACTCTGTGAGGGGGAGATAACAAACAGAGTAAATTGTTATAAAAAATGTTTTCTATTTAACAAACCTCTCTGTTGTTAACCTCCTTATAAATGAGTGAGACAGGATTACCCTATAGGTGGTGAAATAGCCATTAAGCTGATAAACCAAACTTCAGTAGGAAGTTTCATTTTTTTTTTGTCAGCTGCCCAGGTCAGAGGGGAAGCAGGTGATTTTTAACTTGGAGGTGGATTCTCTTATCTGCTCCCCACCACTCCCTGCTCTTGCTGCAGGTAATACAAAAAGTAGGAGGTAGGCTTGGGTGTTTCTTAAAGTCAGTTCATAAAGCTGCTCTAATGTATTTTTGTGCATTTGCAGAAAACTTTGGAGTTCTGTATGTCAGTCTAAAATGATCGTGAGCAGAAGTGAAGAAATTCTATGAATGTAAACTTAAGTCACAGAGTCCCTTCTCTCAAGTTTCTTTGGAAAAAGAACCTATGAAAAATAAGCTAAATACTATGTCACAAAGGCATTCAGCTACTGCAAATGCTTTTATTTGCATATCCATATGCATATGCACTTATCTATATGCATAAATTGAATAAATAGCTTATCCACTGAAGTTAGGTACAGCACTTTTCATTTGATTTGTTTTCTTTACTGCTTTGAATGCCTGCAGGACTTGTTGCTTGAAATCTGACAGCTGTCTTGCCAAGGAAGACACCTTTGCTCCTTACTCCCTCTGGGAGGTAGTTATTCTTAATTCAAATCAGATTTAAAAAAACAGTGGTGACTTGCTTAAAAAAAAAAAAAGTAGCTATTAATCATTGTCAGGAAGAAAATATCCTTTGAAGACATCTAATCCTTTAGGTTACAGAAAAACACACGTTTTATTTAGCTATTATGTGTTTGGGGTTCTATAACGTATTCTTTGAGCGTATCACTGCTGTGTCACCTCCAGGCACCAGGGACTGCAAGTGGGGATTTGGCTCAATTTGTAGTTCAGGCAACTGCGGAGGTGAAGCCATCATAAATCACAACAAACCATATACGATGTCTGAAGTCTACAGAGTGCAATATTTTCCTTCTTTCCCACGTAAATATCAACTGACATAAGATTAGCTAGTGTAGAGCTGAGTGAATAATTTATAATGAACAATTAGTCTAACTGTGTCTGCTTCCGTTATGAGCTTATTATGAAGGTCAGAGATTGGATGTCTGAAATGATTTGTGTATTTCTTCAAAACAAATTTACCATATGAATATCTTGTGAGTAATTCATTGTGAATAGCAGAACTTCAGCCTTGATGATGGTTGCTAAGTTTTGTAAGTCACTGGGATTGTTTGTGCTTTACTAATTCCACTGTTTGCAAGTCAGGACAAAACACTGTAGGTTTAAATTATTAGAACTGAAAATATCATAGCAATGTAATAAAAGCTGGCAAATATTAATAGAATCATAGAATGGCCTGGGTTGAAAAGGACCACAAAGACCATCTAGTTTCAACCCCCCTGCTATGTGCAGGGTCACCAACCACCAGACCAGGCTGCCCAGAGCCACATCCAGCCTGGCCTTGAATGCCTCCAGGGATGGGGCATCCACAGCCTCCTTGGGCAACTTGTTCCAGTGTGTCACCACCCTCTGGGTGAACAATTTCCTCCTAATATCTAACCAGAACCTCCCCTGTCTCAGTTTAAAACCATTCCCCTTTGTCCTATCACTATCCGCTCTCGTACAGCCATTCCCCTTCCTGTTTATTCTCCTGTGAGATTGATTGAGCATGCCTGGTTGACTGCACAAGCTTACTTGTGAAAAGCAGAATCTGAGTACACTGAAATTTTATATCTGAGCCTCTATGTAGAACCATTAGCTTACACATTTTTTTTTCCCCTGTGGCTTTTAAAAATGGCCATCTTTCCTTATTATTTGAATGTTGACTAGGTATTCACTGTTTCAAATTTTCTCTCTGGGTAATGATAATCATACTCATGATTAAGGATCTTTGTTGGCATTTGAGTTTCTTCCCTCTGTGTAATGCATCAAATCCATGACAGCAAGACTTTCACTCTAAGAGTTTTGATGAATCCACAAGCCATTAAAGTCAGCTATATACTTGCATAGCTGAGAGCATATCACAATAAGGAAATTTTTCAGCTCACATCTGTGCTTTGGGCACCCAATATCCATGGTTCTTTTTGCCTTCATCTGTGCTTTTTTTCCTTCATGTAGAAATCAAGATTTTTTATGTTCCATGTGTTTTGTAATGATCAATTAACATTTGTGAATCCCAACATAAGGGACATCAATATGCCCAGGAGGAAAATAATCATTCCATCTTCAAAATGAAGTCTAAATTATTTTTCAATTAAAAAGGCATGCACCAAACATTGCATCATGAGAATAAAACTGAAATTTGAACAGCTGCTGTTTGAGTGCTGTATGTCCTTTAAAGTGGGCTATCTGATCATGGAATTAAAAGCAGGATTGTAGCATGTGAACACCAAATAAATAAGTGATTTTGCAATCTGAATCATGTTCCTTCGGCTTATCCACACTCTGTGTGAAGGATGCTGCCCACATTCTCAAAAGGGTTTTATTAGTATAAAGAAGTGAAGAAGGGAGATGTCCTGGTCAAGCAAGAATGAAACTTGTGTTAACTGGTAAATGTTTTATGGGACTTGAGAATCATGTGAGCGAGGGCTGCTGAGACTCAGTATTTCACTTGAAAAAAATATAGCATTTAGCAGTTTCAAACATGCCCTTCTTTGCTTTGGTCACACAGCTGTAGCATTTCTAAAAAGATGTAAAATACTAAGATGGAATAGAATGACAATTCACAGCTCCTCACATATAAGGATTTTTGAAATAAACATAAAATTTCATGGCGTCAGCTGTTCTATCTAGCCTATACCTGATGATATCAAATAGATTTCCTTCCACTCTTTTTAATTGCCTTTTTTTTTTTCTGAAACAGTTATTTTGATTCTTTTTTATTAATAGTTACATATTTTTCCTCTAGATCACTACTCTAATCACATCTATCTTCCCAGATGTTTTTTTATATCTTTGGAGCATATATCTTAAAGATATATACTTAAGAAATGCTGTTCCAGTCTTTACAAAAAATCAGTGACTCTCCATATGGTATTCAGGAAGTCTCTGAGATGAATCATGTTATGTGATTAATATTCTATATTTCAGTTGCCTTGCTGTCTGTACAGAGTTTCCAAACCTACTATTGTTGTGAGCTCACTAACATTTCAGATTGCCTTTGCTTTTCTAGTGTTGCTGTACTTTGAGGTCACTAAACATTTGAAACAGGGAGTTTATTGATAATTTGTGCTTACGGCCTGCAAACATTGCTTTTTCTCCCTTATAGAAGAAAAATATTTTCTATTTATTAGTAGTAGTAAAGCCATTTGTGGGCTGACTAACTAATCATCAGTCATAAAGGCATCCAGACAAACAGTGGTAAAAAAAATTTGCAAATAAGGAGTCTCAGGGTGTCTCTGCAAGATCTACAAGAGTAATAAGTAATAGATCATGCTCTGAATGAATATTCCATCTTACTATTGGAATTTATCCCAACTGGAATAATCATGTACTCAAGGCAGAAGTGTGTTACATTTCCACTTGTGCTTATCCACCTTACTGAGATAAGTGACTTTTCCACTCTACAAAGAAACATTTGGACAACACTCTCAGACATAGGGTTTGGTTTTGAGTGTTCCTGTGAACAGCCAGAAGTTGAATTCAATGATTTCTGTGGTTCCCTTCTAATCTGAAATATTCTATGGCTCTGTGATTCACCTGAGGTTCTGTCTGAGGTTCTTCACCTCAGTTTAGTTGGTTTGAACTTTGCCTAAAGTTGGTGTATCCAAATCCACAAAGACAGGTGATTCTCTGCCTCTTAATTCATCTGCCTCTTAATTCATTGTGCATTTCCAAATTTCCCCTAGACTTCTCCGTTAAATGACTCATGCCTGTGAAATGAGTCTTCCCTTGACACTTGAATGCGAAGAAAGGAGATCAGTGAACTTTGGCAAAGGCATTAAAACTTTGCCATACTTACATTCAAGAACAATTACATATTACAATTACATATGAACCAAAACATCAGACCACAATATTTTGCCATTTTATGCAGCAAACTTTTCTGCCATCAGACTGCAAGATAGGCAAAAACTACATTATTTACTAGGCTGAACACTTGTAAACAACTAGAATGTTGACCTTTGCACTGAAAAACTGTGCATTTTGTTTGCAAGCTTTTCTTTTCTAACATGAAAAGCTGGAGAAGGACAACCACAAACCTGGAGCTAAATCTTATCTTGTTGTGAAACAGTATATCCTAGTTCAGTCACTAGACCTCCCCCAACATTTGTCAGCTGAATAGCTGAATTTTGGGCACTCCCAGCTTCATCAAACTTCCCTTTATATCATTTTCTGTGCTTATATTGGATACTTCTGTGTCATTCTAGTGTGTAAGCCAGGTTGAGGCAAGTGCTCAGAGGCTGCTGTCAGTGACTTGTCTACCTCTGTCTTTTACAATGGTTGTAAGTGGATAATAATTATTTTAATTATTCAAGTTGACAGGCAATGCATTCTGCTAATCCAAATTGCATTAAGGTTCATTTGGTTAATCTTTCGTTGCTGGTGCTGTTTCGCCTTGATACGCGTAACAGGCTTCAAAGTTTATACATGGGGTGTAGAGGCAGCAGTGCTGTGTTCTCCCAAGCAGGAGTTGGGTATAGCTGGCTTCTGAATCTTCAAGGCATATGCTTATGTTAGTTTGCCTTAGAGAGATCATTTCCATTGGAAAGCTGGAATTCATTGCACTGATCTGTCTGATCTCTGCAAATGGTTCTGTCTCTGATTCTCCTTCACAGGAAGAGATGATTTTCAAGTGTTCTGCATATTAATATAATTTCTTGTGGCATTTCTTCACTACGTGTTGCAGATTTGTGAGCAGGGAATTGTTCACGTATGCCAGCATTAATGAAGAGACAATATAAAGAATCATCAGGGAGCCTCCTTTTCTTGTTCTCTTCTTACTAAGCCCCTCCTGGAAGGAGCCCTTTAACAACAGTGAATATTATTTTAGTAGTACTTCATCTGTGAGAAGTCTGGTGGGTCTTGCTGAATGCTCATATACATTGTTTTACTCAGTTGTACCTCAAAGCCAAGGGCTTACATCAGTGTAAGTTAGACATGAAAGAAGATACATAGGATTACTCAAGAGTTGCACTGGAGAAGTACACAGGGAGCAAGTGGTGCAGGACTCCCTATGTTTTCAAATCTTCTCCCCTGAGATTCATTAAGGTGTCGTCCTAAAAGGTTTTTGCTGATAAAGATATTTTGAAGTCAATAGGAGCCATATAATAGGAAACCAAGACAAGAACATGATTTGTAGCTTAGAGTAATTTCCATCTGCTTCGTCTTGAGTTCATGTTTTTCTCAGTTCAATTAGATGTATCCACCTCTGCTGAATGCATAGATATGAAATGGTTTTAAATCTGCTCACCTTATTCACATTGCAAGGCCTCAGATTAGGATCTTGCCTTCATTTGGTGGTGACTGAAGGTATATACAAAATAATGATGCACAGTGCAATTGCTCACTACCCACTGATTGATGCCTGCACAGTTCCTGAGAAGCAGCTACCCACCTGAGCAACTCCTCTCAGTTTTATAGTTTGTTTTTTTCTTCACACAATGTCATATAGTATGGAAGATCCCTTTGGCCAGTTCAGATTAGCTGTCCTGGTTCTGTCCCCTCCCAGATACTTGAGCCCTGTCAGCCCCTCTTTGGCAGGACTGTACAAGAAGCTGAAAAACAAACATCCTTGGCTGTATGCAGCATTTCTCAGCACAACCAAACATAGATATGTTACCAACATCGCTTTTCTCTTAAAGCCAAAATAGCATCATACTAGAAGCTATGAAGAAAATACCTCCGTACCAGCTGGAACCAGGACACTGCATCAGGGGAATTAACCTGTTTGTTTACATGGCTCTTGGTCCTAACTATGCAGGCTCATGTTCTGACTTAGGGCATTCTATTCCTGATTGGGCTACCAAGGTAAATCCTATACTATAGAATCATAGAATGGTTTGGGTTGGAAGGGAGCTTAAGATCAACTAGTTCCAATCCCCTGCTACAGGCAGGGACACCTCCCTCTAGACCATGTTGCTCGAAGTCCATTCAGCCTGGCCTTGAATGCTTCCAGAGAGGGGGCATCCACAACCCCACCTGGCAACCTGTTCTGTTGTAACACACCCCCACAGTAAAGAATTTATTTCTAATATCTAGTCTAACTTTACCCTCTTCCAGTTTAAAACCTTTTCCCCTTTTTCAGCTGCTACCTACCCTTATAAAAAGTCCCTCCTCAGCTTTCCTGTAGGATCCCTTCAGGTATTGGAAGGTCTTTAATGTCCCCCAATGCTTTCTCTTGTCCAGGCTGAGAAACCTCTCAGCTCTCTGAGCCTGTCCTCACAGGGGAGATGCTCCAGCCCTCTGATCATCTTCATGGCCTTCCTCTGGACCTGCTCCAGCAACTCCATGTCCTTCTTGTGTTGGGGGTCCCAGATACATTAAGCATGACTTTTAGATATATATCCTTTTTATTTCTTTATAACTTGATAAATGCTCAGGTTTGTGATTTCACAAACCTGGCAGGAAATGGAAGTTGTCAAGGGCCTTACACATATTTCAGGAGCCCCCTATAACAGCAGCTGCTAGAGAGAAAATCAGAAAGTGAATGCTGCATTTGACAGAATAAAAACCTTTCAGCTCCCTTCATAAAATATTCAGGAGAGCCTAATGGAGGTTTAAATTTACACATGCTTGCAAACACTTCAGCAGTGTCCACTGCATCCTGGCCAGCTGTGTTACTGAGATAGGAGATGTCTCACACCCGGGCCTGTTCTGCTGACTGTTGCTGCACTTCATTCTCAGTGTTCTTTCCCTCTGATTCAGGTAGACTCAGGCTCTCTTCTTTGGAATGCTGGAAACAGCAGTTCTGCATTAATGCCGGTTCTTTCTGCTGGTGCAGTTGCTGATCTGTTCAGTTTCCCAAATCATGTGTCACTCTCACATCATGTGATCTCATCCTTCCAAACATGTGCAGTATTTGTCTGCTGAGAGGTGAGCACAGGTAGGCAAGTGGCACCTGGGACAGGGCAACAGCTGGCAGCTGCTTCAGCTCCTGATACTTATAGTACAAACTCAGAAGGTAGTTTTAAGAAAATTTATGCTTAATAATGTCTTTAAGCAGCAAATCTGTTAGAGAATTAGGCAGAACAAACATACTTCTCCCAAACGGCAAGAATTGGAAATGAATCAAATGCAGTCAGCTTTGGAACTCAGATGATCCTCATCATGGAAATAACCAAGTGCTTCCCATCCTCTCCTAAACCAAACAAACACCAAACAAAAGCCTAACAAAGCTTAAAGGAATTAAGAAAACATAACTGGGGGGGGAAATATCGATGGTAGGTGGATGATTGGACTAGATGGTCTTGGAAGTCTTTTCCAAACTTGGTTATTCTATGATTCTGTGATTCCTGTTCTATAGGTGGGGAACATAGTAGATTAAATGTCAATTCCTCATAGCAATTGGCTTCAAAAAATCAGGCAGTAATAGCTGTTATTTTCACTAATACAACTTATTATCAAGCCCAGTATGTAGCAGAGGTACCAAGAAGAGAATATAATTAATGTGTAGACACCACACAAATTTATGCATGTAACTTTGTCTGTGAGCTTTGATGCATAGCAGGGAGCCAGAATAGATTGCTCCTTCTGGAGTGGCGTCAGTAGTGAATACGTGATGGCATTTTCTGATATTAGTGCATGTTCAATGGCATCCACTGACATAATTTCATAGTTCCAGGCACTTTTGTTGGTTTGTGTTTAGACTGAAGATTCAGACCCAGAAACAAAGTCAGAATTCCCTTCTGACTGTAGTATATTTCTTGGATCAAGTACATTTTTTTTGGCTTGTTTTCTAGAAAGATAAAACAACCAAGCACCATTTGGGACTTTTATTCAAGCTACTTTTACAGCTATCAGGAGCTTTCTTGATGGTTACATATTGATTTGTGTGATGTGAAGTGATAGCCTGCTGCGAGGAAACAGCACCATTCTTTCAATGAGAAGGATAATTTAATATTGATCTTTCACTCACAAATGCAAGGATAATTCTTTCAGTAAAACACCTTGCATCAGGGCTCCTGTGGCTTTCCCAGTTCAACTTGAATTTCTAAGCACTAAAGAAATCTCATTATTCAGAAGTGAAATAGCAGCTCCCTCGGCAAAAAGGTCACGGAAGTGTGAAATAGCCTTTGTGCTGTATTCAGCAGTAGTTCTTGAATATAAGCATTACTCATCCATGGGGTTCATGATGTTTAAATGTCATTTACAACAGTGATCCTTCTTTGACAGTCATTTTACTTTTTCCCTCTTTTGCCTTGAATAAAGCAAAGATTAAATGGTTTACAAGAACTATTACTTTGAAAGTCACATTTTATCCATGTGTCACTTGCAATTATGCAGGAATATGTCTTCTAATAGAATACTTAAGTTGGTGGGTTTGGAGGTTGGATTGAGTTTCAGCAAACCCAAAGTTTTTAAACAGATCTCTGAGCTTTGAGGTTTTCTCCCTGATACCATGCCAGTTGTTTTGGCTTTCCATCCATCCCCACTTCCTCTCCAGCCTTATTCATTCATTTTTATTTTCTTCGGTTCTGTCATTCTTTCCCCTCAATTTCCCCTGGTTTGCCTTTTGTCCTCACTCACCTCATTTTGCAATTTGATCTTTTTATTTATTTATTTATTTTTTGCATTCCAGCAACATCCCACAGTTAGCTTGATCATTAAAATCAGAGGAGTTTAAAGATGCTTCTTTGATTTTTACTTTTTTTCCTCAGTCTAATTTTATTTAGGTTTGTTTTTAAAAAGAGAGTTTGTAGAAGAGGTATAAATTACATTAAGAAGCTAATTCCAAGGGTTTTAGTGCTGTGTTGTGGATTCTTTTCCCTCTGAAAAAAAAGCGTTGCATAAGCATACAGAAAATCAGAAAGTGAGTGGATGGGGAATTCCTGAAAACGGTAGAACGAAGGCATTTAATGGGAGGTTACTTCAAAGGAAAATACCATGGGGATCTCTGTAGCTGAGGAGGCATACATTGTACTTTTGTTCTTACATGCTTGCAGTTCTGCGCAGAAAGGATTGCACCACTGCACCCTGGGAAATCCACAAGCTGGTGGCCTTTCAGAGATCCCTGAAGGGAAGAGGAAAGAGCATTTTACTGGAGCAGAGAGCTATTTGTGGACCATGCAGAAATATCTATTGAGAATAAATATATAGTGGAGAGTTGCACCAAGGTGAGGAAGAAGGGCCCGGAAAAGTAGACAGCATGAGTAAAACTGAAATAAACCATGGAAGTAAAGCTATGGGGTTCAATGGCAATAGAATTGGTCAGAGATCATGATCAGAAATTTAAATTTTATGGAGATAAAGAAGTTGCATAAAGAACCTTGTCCTTCACTATGTGGCAGCCTTGTAATCACATTGCCTAAGCAAGAGAGGGGGAAAACATTGAGAAATAGTATGTAATTAATATGAAAATTCTATAGTGAATCTGTAATACAAAATACAATTGTACCATTGCACAGAGCAGTATCACAGGCTAAAGGTCTGTACCCAGAGAAATGACACTTATTAAAGGAGCGGAGTCCAAAGATGGGTCTTCCTTTGGCTTAAAGCTTTGAGAAGGAAGTTTTCTCTCTTTCTATGTTGGGCTGACCTACCTCTTAAGCCATGCACTTAAAGATGTGTCTGCAGTGGTCCCTGCCTTGTGCCAGCTCATCAGAACACGTGGGCAGCTGAATCTAGCAAGCGCACGTAGCTTATCCTTCTGTGGTGCATCTCATCTGATGGGAATGCATTCATTTATGCATTCCAACTACATCCAAGAAGATCATGATTGTATTTTTAGGCAAAGAATAAATAACGAAGAAGAGCATGTACGTATGAGAGGATGCTGTGGTATAGCAATTGATGAGAGGACTAAGAAAATGCTGGAGGCTTAACCAGATCCTGTATGCCAAATTCACTTTCTGTCTCTAGCAGAGACATCTCAGTGGCTTCACATCCCTCCTTCTCCCTGCCCCCACACTCACATGAACACACACACACACAGGCTCCTTTTGTCTTGCTCTTCCAGGCACTCTCTTATTTATGCTGGCCAGAAGTGAAACAATTCTCCACACTGCAAAACTCCTCAGTACACTGCCTAACAGTTTTAACTTTATGCCTTTCAATTCTGTTCACTGAAGTGTGAATGAATGCTCATGAGTTAAAAGATGTATTTCTGGTAAGGGTTAAGACATACTCAGGGGGAGATGTTGAGTTGCTAGTAATTTGTTATCAGTTTCCCACTATGAAAAGGTATTTTTTCCAGTAGGAGATAATGCAGTGATACCCCTGTCTGCCTGCTCCTGCCTGCAGACTCCAAGTGGAGTCTATGGCTTTGTGTTTGGGAAAAATGTTGGCAGGCTTGAAAGCCACAAATAAGGTCACAGCAGTTTTCCCCGTGGGACATTGAGGCTGAACTGGGAAACGATATGCAGATGTCTTCCAGGAGGAGAATAAAAAATTGCCTCAAGGATAAAGTTTGAATCCACTGTCTCCAAACAGGGTCTAAGCCTAGGAGACAGTTTGTTCTCTGACCTGATACAGAAAAAAAATAAAAAAATAAAAAAATAAAATTATTTAAGTGATAGGCTTTTTCTGGGTAAAACTTGTCTTCCATGCTTTCATGCTTTTTCTGCTTTTCTTATTTATAGTGCCAGGCAAGGCCTTCCATGAGCTCCACTAGTGTAGTGATGAACTAGATCGTCTCTTGAGATTTATTTTAAGCTCTGTCCAATTTCTATTGTGAATATTGTATTTATGATTTTACAGCACAAGCGTTTAACTACTGATGGATAGAAGCATTGTCTGTGTTCAGTTTTATTTTATGTGGTAGTGCTCTTAAACCACAAGGAGGTGATTTATTATGTAACAAGATTTCTGGCTGATACTGGTCTTTTTGTGTAAGAAGGATCTAAACGTCTTTTGTCTTTTATAGTAGCTAACAAGGAATAGACATGCTACAGACAATGCAAAACTCAGGTTGTGCAGCTGTGGACATGATGCTGACAAACTCCATTCCTCAGTTAGTGGCGATCTCTGACAGGTTTCATGAGTTGGACAGTGACAATAAATGAAAAAAATGCCTGAAAAGTGTTTCCCAAAATTGCCACCTGCAATCCCAGAGAGCGGAGGAGGAATGAAGCTGTAAACAGCAAGAAAGATCTGTCAGGCTGTGCAAGATCAGAGCATTGATTCAGCCTTGATTGGACTCCCCACCGATGTCCCTTATGTCAGGTTAACCTCTCACTTTCAGCAATGACATCTGTTCCTCGTCTACTCATTTTATGGACCATACTGTGGTTTCCATTTTGTCTGCTAGTTTTCCTTCTTCTGATTACTTTGGAGCAAAGCTGGTGGAGTGGTTTTTATATCAATTATGTTTAATGCAAAATGAATGCTTGCTTTGAGATAGGGCATGCGATAAGACTTTGTACATTCCATAAAACCTACGAACAACACTCAAGAGGAAATGAAAACAACGGACCTAACAGAGAGGTTTACATAAGGCCAAAGCAGAGGAAAGAACAGGCCATGCCCAGGGATGGAAACTCCCAGGGCTGCGGTCGGGTCTGTTTCATATGAGGATGATGTAGTGAAATACCCATAGGTCTGTACTACATGCGGGTGAAATGCAGCTGATAGGAATTTGTACCTGTGTGTATAAATGTGTCTGTCTGCCTGCCACTGCAAGTCTGTGTCAGTTAGTCTGGTAAGTTTAACAGATTGATTTTTGAATTTAGGCTTGCTGTTTTCAGTTTGGATGTCTATTTCCAAAGGAAATTTTGGTGATTTTTCTTTCCTTCTCTCCTATGGATATTAGTAATGCAATGCTTCACTTCTGCTTGTACACAGAAATGTCTGCACAAAAACAGATCCTACAATTCTTAAGCAACACTGATGGGGAAGGAACTTTAATGTTGCTACAAATGATGCTCACAGAAAAGCATTATGCACCTTCTGGTAGGGATGGTGTGTTTCTTAGCCTACCTAGGTAATTATTTGCTAAACAAACTGTTTTGCTCGGATAGCATATAGTCACATCCTTGAGACAGAAACCTTCACTGCCTCTTGTCTCTGCTTTTTTCTGTCTTTCCAAATTGTAACGATGAACTAGAACTTCTGTGAGAAGATATAGGCTTGATTTATAAGCAGCCCCGAGGAGAAGGATTTGGGGGTGTCGGCTGATGAAAGATTCAACATGAACTGACAGTGTGCACTTGTAGCCCAGAAGGCCAACCATATCCTGGGTTGCATCAAAAAAAGTGTGACCAGCAGGTCGAGGGAGGTAATTCTGCACCTCTACTCTGTTCTCGTGAGACTCCACCTGGAGTACTGCATCCAGTTCTCGGTCCTGAAAACAAGAAGGACATGGAGCTGCTGGAGCAGGTCCAGAGGAGGGCCATGAAGATGATCAGAGGGCTGGAGCTTCTCCAATATGAGGGAAGGCTGGGAGAGCTGGGGCTCTTCAGCCTGGAGATGAGAAGGCATTGGGCGACATTATAGTGGCCTTCCAGTACCTGCAGAGGACCTACAGGAAAGCTGGGGAGGGACTTTTGACAAGGGCATTTAGCCAAAGGATGAGGGGAAATAAGGATGAGGGTTTTAAACTGGAAGAGGTTAACTTTAGACTAGATATTAGGAAGAAATTTTTTCCTGTGAGGGTGGTGAGACACTGGAACAGATTGCCCAGTGAGGTGTGAATGCCCCTTCCCGGGAAGCACTCAAGACCAGTCTGGATGGATCTTTGAGCAAGAAGGTCCTGGCCTGGTTTTAGGTCAGTACCGTAGGAGGCAATGCAACACCTGGTCTAGAGGGAGGTGTCCCTGTCTGTAGCTGGGAGTTGGAACTAGGTGATCTCAAAGGTCTCTTCCAATCCAAGACATTCTATGATTCTTTAAGCTTTAGAATTGTTTCATGGAAATCAGTCATGAATTATGCAGAAGATAAGACTAGCTGATATCACATATTACGCTGCTTCCTTACACATGCTTGATTATCCAATTGAAATCTTGCATTTTTATACAGAATTAATAGCTTCAAGGAAAAAAGAAAAAAAAAAAAGAGGGTATTACTTTAAGTACTATTTGACATACAATGCTTGCAGTGCTCTAAATTTAATTCTAGTGTTGATTCTAACTAAGGTCATTTGACCTCTTTATTCTGGTATCCCCGTTGCACAATGTACATGATTTATGTTCCTAGCTGCATGGGACAGCAGTCTCATCTGATGCCACGTATATTCTTAGTACTTAATGAGCAATAAAAACAATTCTACCTTGAAGGAGAAAAGAACCATATGAGCAAGGTAAGAGACTTAATAATAAGGAAAATCTTATCTCTGAAATAAACCTGAAGCTGCTTTCTTGTGCAGGAAGGTCCATAAAAAGCAAGAAAATCATAAAGTAGGTAATTGTGTGATTTCCATATAGACTATTTCAGCATTCTTTCCCCTTACATTCAATTTCTTCTCTGTATTTTATTTTAGGTTCCTATTGCTAGAAACCTTTCCTATTCAGGGAGCTTCAGCATTACAAAAGCAGAGACTTTAAACTGATAGATCTTTCTTAATTTTGCTCTGGAATAGGAGGGCATTTTAAAAAATTGTATATGTTTTAAATCACCCAGGCCACACAACTGATTCTTAAAGTGAGGGAGTCACTCTAAGAATTGTCATTACTATGTCACATGAAAAGTACTCTGCAAACTTTAACTAATCCTCACAACTTCCAACACAGAAGAGTTTAACTCCTGTTAGAAGATAGGAGGACTGTGGTCCACAGCAGGAATTTACTGAAGTCAAAGAAAATAGATGGAATTGAAGCTGTAATTAGTGTCTGTGATCAGCTAGCGCTGCTCTCTGTGGTGCCTTGGTACACTTTTGCCAGCAGTTGATCTCAGAATGGATATGAGATGTTTGTACAAAGGGATAATTCTAGGCATTTTGATGCCAGTCAGATCTCCAGTTACCTATGAAATAAACAAGTGACTAAGTATCAACATAGAAAACTGAGACTGCTTCAGCTGGGTAATAGTGAAAGAAATGCAAGAAAGTTTCAGTCAAGAATGAAAACTGTTTTCATGACATTCATGTATTTTGACTGCTGGCCTTCAGATTTATAGCATAAGAAAATCTTGGCTATACTGACAAATATTTGGAATAAATTTATTTGAAAACAATGATTGCTCATTACTGTTTATGTTTAGGAATGCCCCATTATCACCTATATCTAGAGTGTTTTATTATTCTGAATGTCTTGAATCTTCAGCTTGCTCCAAGATGCTGTTTCATTTCAATACAGCTTTTCTAGTATTTTCCAGAATTACAGAAAGAAAGCACATGAGTCTTGCAGTATTTTGATTCCCCTTGTCGATACATAGATAGATAGATAAATAATGCTATTAGATCAATGCTAGTACTCCTGTAACTCAAATTATCTTTGGTGCTCTACAGCACCCCAATTAGTGAATACAAAAAGAAGTGCATTAACTAGGTATGCCATTATTCTGTCAATCTTAAGTCCCTTTTATGTAGAATTCTACTTCAAAGCACCCTTCTTGTTTGTTATGAGATCGCTTACATAAGCAACTAGCAGCTGTGACTAAAAATAACTGTTTTGTTATTCCTTCACATCTGCATCCTTTTCTACTGATAACCTCTTATTCCTACCGTCTTTGGGAGTTTTTCAAACTGATGATGTAGCTACCTTTGAAACTGTGGACACTTTTATCTTATTGACATTCATTTTTTTTGCTCCATGTTCAGTTTTTCCTCATAGGATTACCAAGGTTAGAAAAGACGTCCAAGATAATCTAGTCCAACTGACAACTACATCCAACATTTCCTCCACTAAACCATGTCCCTTAATACCACATCTGAATGTTTCTTGAACACCCCCAGGGACAGTGGCTCAGCCACATCCCTGGGCAGCTCACATCTTATACACCTCTTTTTTTCAGTCAGCACCATTGCAATTTTTAAGATGTGAATAGGGACGTTGAGAGTAGGGCAAAACAGGTAGGGGGTGCAAAAAATTTGGGCTTAAATCACTTTGGTGCTGGTGATGATTTTAAAAGTAAATGAAAATGGCCTTAGGGTAACTCAGAGCCAGATGTTCCATGCACAGAGCTTGTTCTCACAGACTAAGATCTTCTTGCCATAAAAACCAGCACTCTGGCTAAGTTGCCTCCTGCATCAGCACTGGACTGGAATCCTAACTTCCTGTTGGGAACACAGGGAATTTGATTTCTTCATATGGGACTACAAACCCTGATGGGCACCATGTTTTCTAATTTATGCTACAGAAGAACAAGCTCTGGTTATCCTCCTAATAAACAGCCTCGGTTTGTTGAGTCTGATATGAAACAGCACTAAAATAAAGGCAAAACATCTATTCCATTAAACTAGGTCTTTCAACTTCTTCCAAGACAGCACCAGAGAAAAATTAAACTTTACAAATGCAGGTATGTCTTTGAAGTATGCACTGGGATTGAAGTGTAATCATGTCTTTCAGTGTGTTACCTTGGTATATTTGTTTGTCCTTGAATACTGACATTGAGATGCAAACCTAATAGGAAAAGTAATTGCTAACAGAATGAAATACTGCAAGTACCACCTGTTCCTCCTTTAAATACTCAGCCTTAATATGGGACACTTTATAGCAGTCAGGTTATCTAGAAATACTGCACAGTCTGAGTTAATTATCTGCAAGGGCCTCTACTGTAAATAGGTGTCAGGCATCTCAAAGCACTCCCAAGAATTACTCATGTCAGAGGTGTGAAATTCAGTATTCCTTGGTGCACTTGCAGAATGCCCCAACAAAAGCAGTTGTATCTACTTACAGCAACCTGTCATCATTGGCTCCAGCAACAATTTTGCAAGAATAAACAAGCTTGAGAAAAAGCAGCCCTATGTAAGACAAAAAATTTGCAATGGAATTAATGTTGTGAATAGCACTGCAGAACTCCGATATAATAAATCACTCAAGTTCTTTGGGTGGAGAAAATGAAACATGAAAGTCTTTCCGTTGGGAATTAATGCTGGTTAATTGTGATTTCCAGCCGCATGGCTAGCCTCTGCCTGTCAGTTGCAATACTTTGCCCAACATCGTGTGTAAAAGCTCTTAACTGAATGCAAATGAACATAGCTTGAATTAAGTCAGAACTTAGAGATTGACTTGGATAGCTCTTTCAAATGCGTTTTTAAAACTAGATGCAGGCAGTGTTTGCACAAGAAACAAAAGCCATGATGTCAAAAAACACAATCCAATTAATATTGTCTTTTGGAAAGCCAAACATCCCAAACAGTCCACGGTCTTATCGGGCTGGGTGTCACGCAGGAAAAGAGAGACTCTGCCTTGAGTAGAATTCAAGCTAAAGAGACAAGCTAGAAAATGAAACAGAGAAAAGAGAGAAAGAAATAAGATAAGTGACTAATCCAGTGAGCTCCAAGGGAGTCAATAACAGAGCCCCAATATAATTTCAGTCCTAATTTGCAAACCAGGCTTGCAAACTACTGAAAAGCCTACTTTTATTGTATTACATGTAGGAATGCCTAAACTATCTTAGATCCCTTTTGTGTTTGTTTTTTTTTTCACTGCTAGACGAGCCTCTACTTTTATTATGCCCCAAAATGTTCCAAATGAAGGCTTTCAATTAAGTCTGAAACTTGTGGGAAAACTTCCTTAGTGGTGGCAGTGACGCTGAGGTGTTAGTCCAGTTAACATTTAAAAGCAAATCCAAAAGAAATTCTACTTTCTGTTTTCTGTTTGCAAAATATTATTTCAGCACCGTGCTTATGCCTGGAAACTCTGGAGGGCATGGTGACCTTTTATGAGCTTCCCAGCCATATGCTTTTCTCCTTTGCTTTTGTCTTTGAGGCTACACAGATATTAATACGATGAACAAAGTTCAAAGTAAATCAAAATAATTGACAAGAGAAGGAGGTGGGAGTTCTCCTTTAACTAAATTCATTGCTCAGGGGCTGATATTTCCTTTTGAAGTGATGTTTTCCATCTTTCTTCCAAAGTGAATGATGCTCTGGGACTCAGAAATCATTTCCCTTAGTCTGTCAGTGATATGATCTATGACCCTGGTCAAATAGTTTTGACTCACTTTATAAATATATATACTAAACCTTTGTATTTGAAGGACAGAAGTGCTATATAAAAGCTAGACATTACTATGCTAGCTAGTTCCATTTCAGTAAATCAGATTATGCAGTAAATTCAGTAGGTTTCTCTTCCTGTGCATCTGCTAAGAATAATTGACCAAAATTTCTTCTGTACTGTCCAATACACTCAGTAACAAATCTTGGATGCACTTAAGTATAAGTGGTAACCAAACAAAACATTTGCCACTGTTTGCTATGGGATAACAGATTTCCTAACAAAGGAGAAAAACGGTCAGTGTAAACTTCAGAAGCATCGTAGGAGAAAACTCAGATGACATTCCCTTCCCAACAAGAGGCATGGCAATTTAATTAGTTTTTCTCCACAAATAGCCACGAATGTTTATGTTCCAGGGAATATCAGCTATTTACATTCCAGATCATTTCCAGCTACTCTGATTCCACCTAGATCAATCCTGTAAGCTCATAAAGATACAAAAATTGGATTTTATCCTAATGCTAGAAAAGCACGTGGGTCATTAACTGTAATTTAGGCCTTGTAGGCTATTTGCTGGCTTTTCCAAATAAAAACTAATCTGTTTCTCCCTCTCAGAAAGAACTCCTTTACTTTGTTTTGCAGATCTGGGGAGTTGGGGGACAGTCAGTCTTTTTTTTAAGTGTTAGTATTTATGCAGGCAACAGAAACCAAAGGTGTTAACCCATAGAGATTTTTCCTTCCCTTTCTCAGTACACTTTTCAGAAAACAGAAATTGGCAATTGGAAATTGGCAGAAACAGTAAGCAATTATTTGTTACTGGTTTTGAAGACAGTCTTAGAAGCCTGATACACAGGTACGTACCTGCATGCCTGGGATCTGCCCTGTATCCCTTGGTGCTGCAGGGAAAAACATGTGCTTGCTTGGTTTTTCTCCATCTGATTTTTTCCCAAGTCTGTCAGTCAGGCTCCTCAGGACTCTGGTAGGTGTCTCAAGATCTCCTCTGGTGAAAAATGGACACAGATACAGCTTTTAAGGAGGAATGGCTGCATATTTTACAATATTACGATTTTTTTTTCATTAAGCATTAGGAAATAAGAGCTGTCCTGTAGCTCAGGATGTTCTGTCTATCATTTTTATTTCCCAAGAAATCTCACTTATTCAGCTGCCTTTTAAAATGTTTTCAGCTTATGTGTCAGAGCCACCCTTCTGTTTTTAATGGGATTATGCTCCCAAGGCATGCATAACTTACAAAAAATGACAAACATACTTCAAAATTATTTAAGAGATGGGCGTAATAAAACTGTCCTACATGCTGAAAATATCTTCCCTCTGCCCCAGGAAGAAAGCTGTCAGCGGTGTTTAGTACTACCACAATGTCCATACAGACAGAGAACCTTGAGGTGCTCTGCTAATGCAGCTGTCAGTGGTTTTGCATGGTGTCTGCTTTGTGGCAATGGGTTTCTTTTGGTAGTATGCAGGAGGCAGGCAGTGGGATTCCTGCAAGTGGTTGTGGGTTAGAGATTGCTGTACCATTAGCTTCAGCTTTGGTATATGCATTTGTCAGAGCTTCAGCTTTCCCTTTTAAGGCTTGGGGCAGATGATGTGCTATTGCTGTGTATGTTGGGGGAATATGATAGCCATTTTTTTCTGTTTCCTGTTTATAAGCTTCTCTAGATAAATAGACTTAAAGCAATGAATGAGAAAAAAGAGGCACAGCAGGCCTTGGTGCTCAGGCCTTCACATTTCCTAATGCTTGCAGGAGAAATTTCTCCCCAAAATAAAAGCAGTCACTAGCACAGAAACTTCCATGAAATCTGTGGCAGAAACTGTCACAGAATGTTAAAAATTAATGCCATAAGCTAAATGATGATGATGCACATTGAGGGAACTAGGTGGTGAGTAGAATGACAGACACAAAGTATCAATTTTCTGATTATTTTTAATTACACTTAAGAGAAAACCAAGTCAATGTAGATGTACTCTGGAGTGTTGATGCCTTACCTCTTTTTTTTCATAACATAGTCTACCAGCCAGGCAGGTCTCCCCTTGAGTCACGTTGTCTTTCCAGCTTAATTTCTTTTATCGATATTATTTATAAAGGTACTCACATTCTTGGAAAATTATTTGGGTCAGCTGGAATACGCTTTTGGTTGAACTGCTTTCCAAATTACAAAAGTCATAACAGAAGCAATCTAAAGCAGAAGCTTCGCTCACAGAAATGTCTTAAGTGATGAGGTGCCACAAATACTGTTTAATGCCTCATTAGCAGGCGAGTAACATTTCATGGTAGACATAGTGTCTCCTGTTAGAGTTCAGCTATGAAATAAAGTGTTTCCTTTCATTTAATTTGTCAGCTTCTATGAAAACGTGAAGGATTAGGGTTCCAAATTCTGATGTTCACATCTTAAAAAAAAAAAAAAAAAAAAAAAAAAAGTCAAGTTTCATGGTCCATGGAAACACTATCCTCTTAGGTTTCTCTTTTAGGATGTTTCCATTTTCAAGAAAACAAACCCAGATTTTTTAATCTCTTGGCTGAATGCCTTCATTCAGCATCTAAAATCAAAGGGCAGAAATATCTGCTGGAATGTCTACCAGACAGCAGTATTATTTCTGGGAGTTTAAACTTCATAAAGAATAGCCTCACAGCCAACTATAGAGTAAAAAATCATATCAGATCAATTCAGAATTTAACTATTCATCCAGAGACAATGGAGAAAGAGTAGCTACTTCCAGCTCTATGCCAATATAAGGTACAGATCAAGCAAGATAAACATTTATGTTTACATTTAAAAAGCCTAAGGTTTACAGACATTTTGGTCGTATGTGTGCTGTTAGGATTAAGAGAGACAGTTACAAGGAGATCAATAGATAGTGGCCAAGTTGTATACTCAAAGCCACAGGATTCTAGGGAAATGAATGATTGTATTGCTATTTATTAGTGGCATAAAAATCACAAAATCTAGCCCTATTTCACTCTTCCATATATGAGTGTGGGAGTGAAACTGGTTGCAGCAGACCCAGAGAGCATTTCATTAGCCCAGTGCACATCTAATTTCAGAGAGAATGAAGCTGTCTGCATTACCAGAAGTGTACATGATGAGAAGTCAAGAAAAAATAGTGTAGGAGCGCAGTTTTTCTTCCCCTTCGTTGAATTCTGAAATTGGTTACTGTGATGTGGTTAAAGAGAAAATACATTGTGTGATACTTTTAAAAATAAAAGTGAAGAAAACTCCAAGCCCTACGATAAACTGCCGTATGTGGGAGCTCATTATGATCTCAGAACACACATGTAATGTTTTAATATAAGTGGGTCTAATAGTCTAATATTAAGGTGACCTTCCCATTAACATTTTGTTCTCAGCTGCTGAACAACTTAAAAAAAATTAACTCTTGGGCCAGAATTGTCAGCCTGGACTAAACATGTGGGGTGAAGAGGATGAGGAAGAAAGAGGAAGGGGCACAAAGTATCTCAGCCAAAACTAATATGATTTATTTCCATGAAAAATGCTATTTCAGTCAAGGAATTTGAGTTTTTTCTTAGCCCTAGGTTTTGGAGCAAGCATGTCAAGTCTTTCTATGACAGAGGATTACAAGCAACGACAGTAGATGTGACTTCTTTCACTGTGCAAGCACTTTTCCAGAAGCTCTGCTTCAGAAATCTGGAGGTTCTGTGCCTGCAAGGATTAACAAGACTTAGAGGAGCTCTGCTCCATACACCCCATTCTCACTGACTATACAAGATGAGTGGTGGGTATCTGGAAATGCGTCTCCAAACCACGGAGAAACATAAAGCAAATCTGTGTGATAGTTACACAAATGGCAGACATTTCTACTTGTTTTCTTCCCTACTTTTTCTGTGCAAGTATGTGGTCTGTGTCCCTCGTGGTGAAATCTGCAAAAGGAAGCTGCTAGGGCAGTGACTGGGTCTGTCATATTCCTCGCTTTGCCAACACTTTGAGGCATGCAAGGCAGTGCTCTGAACACAGCAGGGGCCATGTGCAGGACTTGCCACAGCTGTTCCCAAATTCTCATCTTGGGAGCTAGAATGTTTATTCTCAGTACACTTTTCTGTCAGGGGGCTGAGAACTATAATAGCTTTTAAAGCCACTCAGAGGCTTTAATGGATTTAATTGCTTTACCCAGGCCCATGGGCCCCACTTCAGATTGTATATCAGGAAAACTTCTTTACAGGAAGGGTTGATAAGCACTGGAATAGGCTCCTCAGGAAGGTGGTTGAGTCCCCATTCCTGGATGTGTTTAAAAATTCTTTGGATGTGGTGCTCAGGGACATGATTTAGTGGAAGGCTGTTAGTTAGGATAGTATGGTTAAGTCATGGTTGGACTCGATGATCTTTAAGGTCTTTTCCAACCTGAGTGATCCTATGATTCTATGACTGTTTCTGGTTGGAACATCAATCTTCAGGTTGTAAACTGTTAGGATATGTCTGACATTTTTTTTCCTCTTTCTCAGTGTCATAGAAAGTAGTTTGGGAGGATCATCAAAATTTATCCTCTAATTTTTCCTATTTAAACTACAAAGAACAGCAGGGAAATAAGTTATTTAGGCTACCAGGCAAGCCAGGAGGACATGTGGCTTCTTGTTAACATCTTCAGCTATACAGTTTGTAAACCTACCATATTATTAGATGCTGTAAGCAGCCTAGCAAGATGTTTTCCATCTGGGGAAATACTGAGTTCTTAGAGTAGACTTCACAGCTGAAACAATCCATATTGCATTTACACAAGCTGAGCATTTACAGTCAAAATGTCAGTAGCAGAAGCCTGGTCACTGTCTAACATAATGTAAACAAGCATTTGGTTGGAAATCTTAAGAACAGCGTTGGCTTCTCTGGCTCCTACTCATTTCTTCCCTTCCGTATAATATTCAGTATCCTTTACTTGCAGCAGCTGTGTGCATGTGAATGGCGGACCGAGCATCTTAAAGTTATTTTCAACTGCATGTCATTCAGCTTCCATAAAAACAAACATAGTGGGAATGCCTGGCAAACTGTCATTTGAATCTGCTGACTTCAAATTTCAGTTCTTTATCCCCCACATAATAATTTACTGTTGTGTTATGCAAATTAGCTTCAGTTTTACCGTGCTTGTGTATGGTGTTCAAGAGTTCACTTTCTCGAAGTGATGGGCTGTTGATTGCCTATAGATTATCTTTTTAGCAGTACCTGTTACATGGCTTTGGGGTTCTGGAAATGGAGGTTCTTACAACAGGATTGGTCATGGTGAATAGAGACCTGTCGCACCAAAGTCTTCAAAAGTTAAATAAAAAGCACCCTGAGTGTTTAACTACTGTAGTCAAAAACAAACAAACCAAAGGAACCCAACATGTACTTTTTATCCTTTGAGGACAAGTATTTGATTGCGTTAGGGAACTGTAGGAATATCTATTAAACTTTTGAACACTGAATTTTACCTAGGAAGAAACCTGTGCTCTAAATGTTGGGTAGAGGGAGGGCCTGTTATCTCCTGCTGATATCAAATGTACTGGATAGCTCAGGGTACACAAGAGGTTCTTTGGGTCTAATATTAGTGCTCTGGGGCACCTTTCCATAGCCAGAGGCTGAGTTGTGTTGGCTTAGCTGGAAGCTGTGACACTTGGAATAACCAGCTTTATCCCAAGTAACTAGCTCCTTCTGTTTCTTTTGCTTTGTTGGCCAGACTATTTGCTACTTTACTAAGCCTATATTTCACTGGCAAACATTAGACTTGATTTTATAAAATCACCCGCTACTGGGGAGCATGAATTAAACCAGAATCTTAAAAGCAGAAATGTTATTTGACTCACAGCAAGATGGAAAGCGATCTTAGTGTCTAGGCTCATTTGTTCCAGTGGGTAGAACATTACATGGCATAAACTTAAAATTCTCTTCAAGCAATAGTTTATAGTATGTATTCAACTAGACAAACTCCTGAAAATGAATTTAATTTTTTCATGAAATCCATAATATGGAAACTGTTCATTCAAACTACTGCAGTTAAAGCTTGTCAAAGTTCCTTAAGATGTTGTCCAATGAAGCTTTATGGGAAGTTACGATGTTTTCATAAGCCATCTCCTATGGTGATCTTAATATTTTTTCTGAAGTTACTGTTTTCTGATTAGCATTTATAAGGAATTTTCTGATAGACTATGTCTTTACTCTGTCTGAAACTATGATCATGTCAATCCACAAAATTGTCTTTTAGAAAAGAACAGAATTGTGCTGATGTATTCGAGGAGGAGATTTCTGATTCATAATTGTTAAATGGTTCCAAAATGTGGAAATGAAAACTGTCAGAACTTTTATTTTTTTCTACTCTGGAATCTGAATGCTTTTGGGTTTCCCTCAAAACTGAAAAGGCAATCTTTGCAGGTCTTCTTCTGATGTATGTAGGTTGCTCTGAAAGTAATGCTTCCTATTTATTTCCCTGGAAAGTACAACTGACACAAAGAGCACAATAACACTACTTGATAGAATCATAGAATCATATCATAGAATATCTATCATTTGATAGAGCAAATTCTCATCTACAAAGTGCTATTTTTCAGCATAGTCACTACTGTTAGCTATACATTTTCACCAGTGATGAACAAGAGCCTGCATGCCATACTTGCAAAAATCTGCACGGCCATTTGAAATGTGGTTCATCTTTCATGTCACTGTTGCCACTGCTGAAATGCACGATCCACTGCCTCACTGTGCTCACACCCACTTTTTGGTCTTCATAAAAACCTGCAATAAGCATTAATGAATGGCAATGGGTGCCGTGTTTTCCACTTGGAGAGGAATTCAACAACACACCTTTGCTTCATCCATGCTTCCATGTTAGACATTTTGTCAGGCTGCTCCTCTGCTGCCATCCGTTACCTGGCAATAAAATGTAATGGAATATTAGTGGGAAAGTTCAACCTCTACTGTCATATCACCAACATCTACCTCTGAAATTGTTAGTCAACATAATAACATAGGAGGCATTACTTTTGTAGCAGCTCTCACAAGGGTCCCATAAACGTGAGGGTGAGCTGTTGGCTCTTAATTCAGAGGATGTTTCCCACTGGTATGGATCAGGCTAGAGTTTTGCTTCTAATCTGATTTTCAGCAGAATAGAATATTTGAGAGTATATTTTCTGCAGTATATTGGAATATTGAGTTGCCTGGTTGTGTTGATAGACCTGACTATCATAACTAACAGCCTGATTTCCTCAAAATGAGTGTGCTCAATGATTGCACTTGATGAAGATGATATCAGCAATAATATTTTGACATTCGTCTGTTTTTTTGGATCAGTTCCTTGACCTTGTTCGCAACATGGCTGCTCAGAGTAGGGCAGATGCTTCGTTGTGCCAGGGACTACAAATGAGATGCACAGAGTGGGAATTCTGTAAGCATTGCCACAGAGTTTTTTTCTTTCTTAAATAAAAAACAGCTTTCAGTTTCACATGAATCTAGAAAACCATCTGGGGGATTGGATCTCCATCTCATGTGGAATAATTACCAGCTATCACCAATCATTGGATTTTCTCCATTTTGTCTCTTTTAAGATATGAGACATAAGACTTGAGTTGAAGCAACTTATAAATAGCATTTAATTCCTGAGTAACTTTGAGGATATCTGCAGTATGCAATTTACACGGTTCTCATGTATTTGAACAATAATACTTCATAATTTCATTATTATACTCACAGAATTTACTTTAAGGGAATTTCTGCCTAACCTTGTTTTTTTTCTGATTCTTGGTCTATTAATTATGGCGGTTTTACCCTTTCAAGGCTTCAATTAACAATTAGAAGATGGCTTACTGTGGGCTGGCTCTATCAGTTCTTATCCCCAGCTGTTCCCTCCTCTTTTCAGAAACATTTCTTCCCCCTCTGCAAGTGCAGCTGCTGAACTGCCTTAGTACAGCTGATACTCAGGTAAATTGGCAATGATTTCATTTTCTTGTAGCATTGTAACTTCTGACAGTTTTGCAGCTGTTTTGTGAGATGAGGCCTCTCTGAAGTAGTGATAACTTCTGAGTCAAACAGGAAGGGCAGCAGAAAAGCAATCACCATCTAAGAATCAGAGTCCTCTGAGGCAAAGATCCTCACTGGATCTTCAATTTTTCATAAACTGAATGCTGTGTTCGTGGAAGATGTAAGTTGTCATTTTTGTGTTCACTGATGGATTGTAATGAGATGTCTGAATTTGTGTGTGCAGCTACAATCAGGGCCACGTGTTCTGAGGGAACAAGGATGGACGTTTGTGATCTGCAGGGGAAAGCTTCACAGGGAGATGTCTGTATCCAGCTCAGCCACACTGGTAACACAGAGAACATGACAAGTAGGCTCAAAGAGTGTGAGGAGCAGTGGTTGGGGATTTTATTAATGACAGTTGTCAGTTTTCTAAGGATAAGAGGCTCAAAGCAGGAATACAAGATAGCACTGTGATTCATTGACCTCACTTTTAGCCCAGTGAGGTACATTTGAACAAGTACTGCAGCTATGTCCAGGCTGAAACTGGGGCATATGCACTCTGTTTTCCTTCTGTTGGGTCGATGTGAAAAATCTGTCTGACAGCCACTGTAGGCTGTAGTGTTCCCATAAGCATTATCCTAGTACAGGAGTCTCTGGAAAGGCCCTCGTGCTGACAACAGGGTTGCCTTCACTTTGGCATTTAAAGTGAGACTTTTCACTTACCAAGCTAGCAGAAGGTCACGCTCTGCCCAGTTCAATATGCAGTAATAGTCTCTGTTTCAAGTACAGTTCAGGAGTGATCATTTTCTTTGAAGCAACGAAATAGGTAACTCTCAGGATTCCTCTTCTAAGCAGAATACTCTTACTATTGATCACTGATCATTTTGGACTGTTCTCACAGTAGCATACACTTGCATGTTCATCCTACTTATCTGCTGTTCCTTGCATGTCCTGCTAAGCTGTTTAACTTCCTGCTGCTTCTGATGTTTTTGTATTTTTTGTACAGTAGCATGTATCAAGTAAGTGTTGTTCAGCTTAAATCCAAATAAGCTTACTGCAGTGACACCAACCTTCCTTAGCCCCCTCACTACGTACATGTAGACTGCATTCTAAATCTACTGCTGCTTAATCCCAGTGGCCAAAACTACTATACATGATCTTAATTTGCTAGTACTGGTAGTTTTTGTTTCTACTTACATTTAGTCCCCATTCTGTTCATATTCGTGTATCACGCTCAGTGAAGTGCCTTGCAGAACCACATTAGGTGATAATGGTGGCCATCTGTCACAGAGCTTTGTCTTACTACAGACTCTGCTATTTCTGAAGAATGTCTAAATAACAAGTCTCTTAAAAATATGTAAATGCTTCAATTCTTTTGACTACTTCATAGCCATTCCTAGGAACTAACTCTGACTCCAGATACAAAGCAACTGTAAATGTGCTGCTCTTCCCTTCCATTTGTAATACTATGAATGTTTTAGTATTCATATCCACAGAAATAAGCTGGTGATGCATGCTGAAGAATCTGACGCAGTTTTTTCTGAACCTCCACTGCTTGCTCACACCCTGTGTAAGAGTACATCTCAAGACTGTTTGTAGCATTTTAAAACCTGTGAACTATTTGAAAGCATCTGCCGTATTTGTCTACTTAAGCTGCTTGAAAAGTAGCACTCCTTCTCTCCATATGTCTCTTTCCTATAATGCCTGAATACTGTGTTCAGTTTTCATATTTCCTGGGAATCCTCCACAGCAAAAATGGAAACAGCCTCTTGAAGGAATAATATCCTCAGCTGTGTTTAGTCTGTTAATGCAAACTACGCACACTTGCATGCTCACTCTTAATAATTTAGGCATGTTTGTCCTGCATTCAGAGATACCCATGAAAGCAAGCAAGACTACTTCTTTTGCAGATGTATGTGCTTGGAAAAATAGGCAAAACACTGCATGCTGTGTTGTGTACTTCTGAGCGCAGTCTGTTGTCTTATACAGACTAATGTCATAGAAAGTTCTTACAGCTTTGTGTACATGTTATGGCAAGATTGCAAGAGGTGTAAATCACTTGTATATGCATTACCTCTGATGTTTGCCTTCGGTGAACACCCTTTGTATGAACTGATTATTTTTGTTGCACACTTGCATCAGCAAGTTACTTGGTATTTTAACACTTATTATCCTGTTGAACCATGCTAGAAGCTTATTAAGAAGCATCTACCCTTTAGGTCAAAAAGAAAAACAAACAGAAAACCCTAAAGCCTCTCAGCAGATGGTTGGCCATTCTTCTTCCACAGAATCTGTAGCCGTATCTAGCAGATCACATTGCTTAGGATGGATTGGCTGGGGGAAATTCCTCTGCATGCATGGCCTCTGTCACTAAAAATAAAGAATTGAAGTACCTTGCACTCTTAACAAGATTTCAGAACTGAAAGCAACTGAGGATATTTGCATTTTGTTTCCTATCATCAGTGCTGTGCTTCAGGCTAGCGTATTTTCAGTATTCAGGGTTTCAGAAAGGGTGTTTCTACAGAAATGTTGCACTATTAAGGGTTAAAGAAACAGATTCTGTGATCTCTCTTACTGGAGGGCCGCTGTTTGCAGTTGCAGGCTCTGAATTATCCCTAAAGGAATGCAATCCCTACTTCAGAGAAAAGGAACATAGAAAATCCAAACTTTTTTTTGAAACTTATCTGTAGGGGGGAGTAGAAAGAATATGGATAAGTGTCTTCGTTTCCACATGCAGCAGCTAAAAGCTTCAATGCTCAGCAATTCTAGGAGAAAGGAAAAGTGTAATTTTGTTTGGCTTGTATTCATCTGCTTACCTTCCCCTTCCCATTGTTCAAGCAAAAGCTTAAAGAACAATACAAATAGCAAAAGATCTCATGGGGGGAAGTTAGGGGGAAGCTGGAAATCCCATGAATTTGTTATTGGCAACCTTCGTCCAAAGTTTCAGAGCTAAATACTCATAATGTACTATCATATTGCAGTTGCCTCCTGATGGCCACCTTTCTCCCCACGAGAAACCCTGTGAGAACAAAGAATCAAAACCCTATCACAGCACTAAATGGTCCAGTGCTATGTAATGGCCTGCTTTGTACTTAATTACTAACAATTAATTCTTTGAGCAAGTAAAAATGCTTAAAATATGGGAAGACTGAGCCACTTTGCTGTTGTGCAGGGGAAGAAACCCTTGAATTTTTACAATTCAAGGACATCTCCAGAAACTTGTTCAAGTTCTGAACAGTAAGAGAAAGTATGATTAACTAAGTGCAATGATTGTCAGCAGTGGAAAGCAGAGGTTCTTCTCTGCTTTATCCTGTGGGTATTGGTATTGATAAAACAAATCACTCTTCACCACCAATCCCAATAATAAAAGGAAGCAGAAATCATATCTGACTTAACTAAATCTTTAATAAGAAATTAATATTTTATACTTGTTTTGATGTAAATGCATAACATCCATTGCCATAGGTGTCTGACAGGAAATACTGACTAAATATGAGATGTGTCACCTATTCTTAGAGCAGAAAAAGGGGGAGACTGAGATAACACAAGATGTTGCTGTTTGTGGCTCTTTAATTTCACAAATAATTTGTGAGAAGCTTCTGTTTGGAAACTTTGATTTTATTTTATTTTTTGAGTTTGACTTTCTCTAGATATTTTTGCCTACCAAGGTGTTCTCGTGCCAGAAATCTGGACGTGCAGCAGCAGAGGTACAGATTAAGTGTAGAGTTAAGCTTTTGGCATTGACATCCTGCTGAAACTCATGGGGGATTTCATATTGTCATTTTTGTATATAGGATAAGACATGACTGGCCTAAGCTAATAACCTGCATTGCTAACGGAAGCGTGCCTGAGAGAGATTTCAGCTCCCTCAGATACTGTAATAAGCATCTCTGTGACAAATATCCGGTGTATTTCTGCTTGGGGTCAGAAACTTCCCAGGAGCCTTGAAACCAGCTACGTGGGTAATGTCCATCATGCATGCTGCTATCCTAATAGGTCTTTAACTGAAGGAATTAATTGCTCCCAATAGGAAATGAAAGTGTGATGTTTTTAAGAGATCATATGAAATAAAGTAGATAGTCATGACCCTTTGGTCATATTCTATGGCTGGTTATATAACTGTAGTTTTTGTATTTCATCATTTTGCAAACTTAATTGGCATTTACCTTATATACTCCTCAGGTCAGAAAAAGCCTAAATCTTCTAACTTGTGAGGAGTTATCTTTATGGTGACTAAGTAATGATGTTCTAAGATACGTATGCCATTTATTGTACAGCAGCTGAAGGTCATGAAAGTTTAGTGAGCCTGAAGAATTTCCATTACGAAGGAGAATATAGGACTTAGTTCATCTAGAATGATTCACAGACTTTTAAACGAGGGTAGTCAACAGATTCGGACCTTGTATGTGTTTGGATTAGGAGAAACAATGTGATTTCTTTGATGTAAAGGGAAGTGTGACATAGGTCTTCCAGTGACTTAAATAACCTCTTTAGAAAATGCGTGATACTGTGTAAGAATTGCTGCTATTGTTTTGAAGCCAGAGCGTAGTAGATGTTCTTTCTCAACTTCTGTTTATTTTTAAAAAGAACCTTGCTTTCTTTGTTTTTAGAGGAAGATCATTTTTAAGTTTCTCTGTTCTCTGAAAATCAGTGGATTCCAGTTTTGATAGTTAACAATCAGCAGCAGTGTATTATAAGAACAGCCTCCAATATAGGTATAACTACTTATGGAAAAGCCTGATCCACAAATACATTAACAACAAAAGTAGGGCCAAGGAGAATCTCTATTCTTTATTGGATACAGCAGGAAACATTGCCCCTAGGATGAGGAAAAGGCTGAGGTATTCAATACCTTCTTTGCTTCTGTCTTTAATAGTCAGAATAGTTATCCTCAGGGTAGTCAGAACCTTGAGCTGGAAAACAGGAATGGAGAGCAGAATAAACCCCTCACGATTCAGGAGGAAACAGTTAATGACCTGCTACTCCACACAGTCAATTGCAAGTCTATAGGATCAGATGTGACCCCAGGATACTGAGGGAGCTGGTGAAAGTGCTCACTAAGCCACTTATCAGCAGTTCTGGTTAACCAGGTGACCCTGACAACTGGAGGCTTGCCAATGTAGCACTTGTTTACAAGAAAGGTTGGGAGGAGGAAAAATTTCTTCTCAGCAAGGGTGATGAGGCAGAAGAATAGTCTGCCCAGGGAAGTGGTGGAGTCACTGTCTCTGGAGGTGTTCAAGAAATGAGTAGATGTGTCACTCTGGGATATGGTTTACTTGGTATGGTGGTGATGAGTTGGTGTTTGGACTAGATGATTCTAGAGGTCTTTTCCAACCTTAAGAATTCTATGATTCTGTTATTTAGGGAACAGCTGCTTAGTCCTCGGAGTTGGCCAAGTCACGTTCCCTTGTCGTTTCTAATTTTTAAACTAACACTGGATAGCAAGATTCTTTGGTTTGGGAAAAGTTTCATAAGAACTTTGCCAGCTGTGTTGTTCAGGAAACCTCCCTGAGGGTTTGTGTTCTGAGCTACTGAAAGAAGTATCCATGTTTCCTGCTTTCTAGTTAAAATATCAAAGTACAACAGCAAGTTTTGGTCGTTCTTGACTTATTTCAAAACACAGAGTGAATTTTCCTTTCAATTGGTTCATTCTTCTATCATTCTAAATACTGGCAGTGTGACCACACCTCTCTGGTTAATCTCAGATCCCTCCCTAAACTGGAAAGCAGAAGCAGAACCCTGCAGCAGGTGTGTTAAAACCTTCCTTCCCAGACTATCTTAACAGATACTGTGTGCTGACCACTTAAATACGCCTTATTCCTACTACGAATTTGTGAAGCAGTCTTTCAAAATAAAGCAATGCATTTTTGATAGATAGTGTTAGTTGCAATACAGTTGATGTAGATGTTACACTGTCCTGTGTGAACATGGGGATAGAAAGAATATCTCCCTATTAGTCTTGTGCCTCTGAGAGGGGATAACAACAGTTGCAATGCATATATAATCTTTTTTTTTTTTTTTAATTCTGTAATTTCTGATTACAGAAGCTATCATGAATCTTGATATAGGCATGAATAAAATGAGAATACAGCCATGAGCAGATTGCTGCCTTTAGGTTTGACTAGGATCATATAGATAAGAAACGCCCTTGTCCAGTGGGTAGAAGTACACAGGATAGCCTAGAGAGAAATAACACCAGGAGATTCACTGCTTCTGTATATATTTTAGAGCTATAAAGAAAACCCAGATGTTAATGGAGAAAAGCAATTATGTCCATACTAGGATTTTTTTAGAAATATACTAGAAATGGTTAATGAGTAAATTTTACATCTTTCTCCTATGCTGAGGTTAATATTTTCTCCCTGCATACCTGTGCATAAAATGTACAAATAAATGCCAGTGGAAGATATGAAACTCAGGAATTAAATTCTGGAGAACTGATGTGTTATCTGCTGCCTTTGAGGACTAAATCATCCATGCCAATACCTTGTCCTCATGTATAAGTCAGGATATTTGATATGGGTGAGTTTTGGGTGAGATAGTTCTAAAATATTACTTCTCCGAAGCATATTTATTGAAAACAATCACAAGTCAGTTACAAGTTTGCTTGTTTTCTTATGAAAGTGAAAAGTTGTGAAAAACAGCTTTTGGTCTGAATCTGGTATTTTCCTTAGTGCTTGGGTATAAGGGAATTGTTTTATTTCTCCTCTGAGTCTTTGACAAATGGAAGTAAAATACTGCAGCTGAGAGGATGTTCCATGGTGTGTAGAGGTTGAGCTTGCTTCCCTTTCCTCCCGCTGGGAGCACTGAGCTGACCACTGACATCTGCTGGGGCATTAGGCACATCTGGTCTGGTCTCCGCCAGAGGAATCATAGAATCATACAACAATTTGGGCTGAAAGGGACCTTTAAGATCATCTAGTTCCAACTCCTTGCTATAGGCAGGGACATCTCTTTCTAGATCAGGTTGCTTAAAGCCCCATCCAACCTGGCCTTGGGTGATTACAGGGAGGAGGCATCCACAGCCTCAACGGACAATCTGTTCCAATCTCATCATCCTCACAGGAAAGAATTTCTTCCTAATATCTAGTCCAAGTTTACCCTTTTCCAGTTTAAAACCATTTTCCTCATCTTGTCTCTACCTGCCCTTCTAAAAAGCCCATCCTCAGCTTTCCTATAGGTCCTCTTCAGGTACTGGAAGGCTGCTGTAAGGTCCCCCCAGAGTCTATCAGCCTGTCCTCATAGTGGAGGTACATCAGCCCCCTGATCATCTTCATGGCCCTCCTCTGGTCCATGCCCTTCTGTTGGGGGCTCCAGAACTGAAATAGTCTTGACTATTAAAATTTTTCTGAATATTTATTGAAACAAAGAAACAGTGTAGTGTGTGTTGCCTTTCGGGCTTACACATGAGAGCTTCCATTTGTCTTCTTCAAGGCCACATCCACCTGCTCCTCCTGTTCTTCACAGTCTACAGCTCTGGCCCAGGTCCTGCTCCTACGGGGTATCCAGGGTGTGACTCCTTCTGGTCACATTCACTACAGCACCATGGGCTGCACATTGAGATTTGCTTCACATGGTGCCTGTGGGCTGCAGGAGGACAGCCTGCTCCTCCATGGATCTTTCCTGGAATGCAGGGAGCTTCTGCTCTGTGCCAGGAGCATCTCATGCCCAATGTCTGCATTGATCTTGGGGCTGCAGTGCTGTTTCTCTCGCATTTCTCACTCTTCTCTCCCAGCTGCTGTTGTGCAGCAGTTTTTTGCTTTCTTGTATCTGCTCTCCCAGAGGCACACACACCCAGTGTTGCTCATAGCTTAGCTCTGGCAGCAGAAGGTCCATTTTGGAGCTGGCTGGAGTTGGCTCTGATGTGACATGCAATAGCTGCTGGGCTTTGTTCACAGCAGCCACAGCTGCATCCCCCTGCTACCAAAATCTTGCCATATAAGCCCAACTTAGAACGTACACCAAATCAGAGCAGAAACTGTAGTCATACATCTGCATTCATCGGGAAACATCCAAACTTTTGATTATTCAGAGGAAAGGGGTGATTGAGAGCACAGAGAGATGCCAGGTAACTCTTCTTACCAGTTTTGCAGAGGGAAATGGAAAGACATCTGTCAAAAGAATGGTGTGGACTGAAACCCCCCAAAATTAGAGACTATCTTCAAGTGCCTCTTGTCCCAGTGCAGTTCTAGCTCTAGCTGATGCTGTGTTTCAGTACTGAATATTAAAACATACTTTTCAGTGACAAATTGCACAGTCAGCTTGGCAGAGGGCAGGTCTCATCTTGAGAGAATGTGGAAGTAATGGGTGTCGACAATTGTGAACAAGCTGATGATATGAGTAAAAACTCCTATTGTATTATAGAAGCACACAAGTAGCTTAGGCATTGTTACCTGTTAGAGGATATCGGGCTGTGGCTCGTATTTTGAATATACAGCTTAATGAGGGTGTTAACTGGGAGTGAGAGTAGGCAAAGATCATACTAAATGTTTCCCATTCTGGGAACAATGGGAGCTGGGACTCTTCAGCTTGGAGGAGAAGGCTGTGAGGTGACCAGATAGCAGCCTTTCAGTACCTAAAGGGAAGGCAGAGGAAAGAAGGGGACAAACTCTTTAGCAGGATCTGTGGCAATAGAACAAGGGAAAATGATTTCAAGCTCGGAGAGAGTAGATTTAGGTTAGATATAAGGAAAAAATATTTTACAGTGAGAATGGTGAGGCACTGGAACAGGTTGCCCAGTGATGTAGTTGGTGCCCTGTCCCCGGAGACTTTCAAGGTGAGGCTGGATCAGGTCCTGGGCAACCTGATCTAGCTGTGGTGTCTGTTCATTGCTTGGCAGTTGGACTAGATGGCCCTCAGAGGTCCTTTCCAACTCTAAGGATTCTATGATTCTAACACTGAAACTGTTGAGCTTTTAATTTATTTTCCACAGACTTAGGTTCAGTCAAGTATGGTTTGGTTTTCGAGGACTTACCCACAGGTTAGCTCCCTCTTGAGAACTGACATCTACATACCACTGTGCTGCAAGCTCAGGTCTTACCAGTAGCACTGTGCAGTTCCATATTGTGAAATCTCAGTGCTGTCAGGCCATGTTGTTAATCAGACACCTTCCCTTGTATGTCCTCCAGCTACCAGATATAACAAGCAAATTGAGGATTCAGACTCTGAAATCATTCCTAGGCTGTGTACTACATTGATAACACATATTGAATAACTGTCTCTGAACTCTGGAAATTAAATATTTGCCTGCTAACCTGACAACAGGCCTTCTCCCCTGGAAACAGCTGTTCTCTCATTCTCATGTGATCCGGTGCTACGTGTCAATTAATGTTGTCATGAAAACGTATGTGTAACTCCTAAAGCAATGAAAAAGAATCCTGTGAGACCTCTGGAATAAAAATGTTTGACATGGGCTTGGCTGGCACATTTCTGGGGTGAAAAGGGATGGCTTGACAAGGAATGCATCTCAGCACTCTCTCAATTTGCCAACAGTAGACAATGTGGTATATACTTCATTATCACAAGGTAGGGTTGTATTTACAGCTTTACTGTTAAGATGGGAACTAGATCTGTGCCTAGACCTTTCCTGCATTACTTCTTCCTTCACCACTTTTATCTCAGGTGATGAAATGTAGGTGGTGGACCTTCATGGAGGCCTTTTCAAATCTTAATGAATCCATGATCTTCAGTTGCTTCATCCAGTATAAACATATTGTGTAAGGATAATTGAAGTGAAGAAGGCTTGGAACTTTGTTCTCTTTGTTCTCCTTTTTAACAAGATTTATAAGAAAAAATTAGGATCTAATTTGAATATTTAACTTACCATGAAGATTTTTCTTTTGGGAACATTTCCTTTAAAAGATCTTCAAATTTTTTAAACTAAGACATTTCAGTGCCACATATAGACACCAAAAAACATAGAAAGTATGTTTTTAATCTGTTTCCCATCTCTCAACAGATATATTATGGGTCTTTAGGCAATTACTCCTGTTAATCCACTTGCAGTTTGAGGTAAAACTGCATCCCTGGGAGGAAAAGCTCTTCCTTCTTCTAGAGGCTTCATGTTGACTCCCTTCCCCTCAGGAGGCACTGAGGCAGCCTGGGATGGGTGTCCTGACAGGAGGGAGCAGCCACTTTGGGTGCTTCCAGCTGTGTCCAAAAATGTTGTTGTAGCTGGAATTGTATGGAAAGGGATAAGTGGGATTGAAATGGAAAGCACTAGCTCAGCTCTCCCTGGGAATTTTCATTATACTGATGATCAACCTGTAGCATGTTTGATGAAGAAGTAACAAGGTATCTACAAATGGGATTATTAATGTGTATTTCATCCTTTAGGAGTCTTGTTTACTTAGATACCAAGATTGAAAAACCTTCAGGAATATATGTGCTGCAGAAAATCTGCTTGTTGAAGGGAATGCTTATAAAAACACGTTCTACTTTAAACCAATCTCCTCCTGCTTTATGTTCTTAGGAAACCTGTTACTGATTAAATAGTTAGAAATTATAGCTGGGACAGAGTATTTACTCAAAGAAAAGTGAATCTTAAAAGGAATACTGGTTGTTTACATAAAGAAAGTGAGACTTTCAGATTCATGACTTTAACTTCTAATGAAAAAAATCACAAGTGGTACTGCATGGGAACAAACTGCAAGTTTTTTTTTCCTCTTCCTGTTGTATGCTGTCAAATACTCAAATTCTGAAGCTGTATTTGGAAGACTGCTGTGGTCTAAATTTTTGCATTATGTATGTTAGTATTTCATGCAGAAATGTTTCTAAGTACTGACCTTAAATCTCCACAAAGATCCTGCCGTCCCTCTGAGCATACAATGCCAAATAACAAACTGGGAAGTATCACCTTAGAAAAAGCTTCAGCTCATTCACTTATTGTCTCATATACTTTAGCCCAGAAAGACCAGTTATCCTATGTTTTGCTGTTTAATTGTGTTACGATGCAACGCAGAATTCTTAACAGAGCCACAGAATGTCTAATGGACCAAAAAGAGGGCACGTTAGGGTGAATTTTATATGCCCTCCTCTGAAAGGAGATCTGTGACAGAAAATTTATCCAAAGTCTAGCAGGAATCATAATGGAAATTAAAGGAACCTTACTTGCCTAGTCCCAATATACAGTACTTTTCTCAGACCACTGTCAGCTACCATTTAACATGTATTTCCTCCAAATTATATACATGTTTTCCAGAGGGGGAAGAGGAGAGGGATAGAGCCCCATATTTTTCTTGATAAATATTCTCAAAATAGTATGAAATTGCTAGACTCTTCATATATAGAAAGGTGATTTAAATAATCTGTCCTCAAGGTTTCAGACCGAATATGGTTTTGAAGCTTGTTTTGAGTAGGAAAGGAGGTGATACCCTGACTGTTTCGCCTAGATCTGGATATGAGTGCAAATTCTTCCTTGGAAGACCAAATAAAAGTGGAATCTTAAAGTATTAGGTTTTACTTGAAAACACTGAATTTCAAATAAGAATAGTTCCTTCTGAATTCTTCTTTTTTTTTTTTTCCTCTGTTGAAAACTGTGAAACTGGCTTGTTCTGATATTGTTTCTAATGAAAAAAATCTTTTTAAACAAAATGGTTCTCTGCGGGTATCCTCCCTTAAAAAAAAACATGTGTTTTTCCTCTATTCCTTCTGACCATCTTGAGTTTTCTGGTCTGAGATGAGAGGGAAGAACTTTGAGTATCCAATTTTGTATTCTAAGTAAAAACTATCTGAACTAAATCAGTTTGTTTATTTTTGTTGAAAGTGTTAGCCAGCATTGGATGCATTGCTTCTGGTCTCATTGATCTGGGTAATAAAATGGTGACTAAATGGTCCTTCCTCTTTACTGTGGAGTAGTACTTGTCACCACTAGCTAACCAGCTCCAGCTGCTAGACTTATTACTTCACCACCCTCACTGGGTTTCAGCTGCAGTCCAACTTTGTCTCCCCAGGTACACCTTGCACAGGCAATGCTTCTGTATGTATCCCAAGTAGCCTGTCTCAACTTCTGACTTCCATATACTCCCCTTTTTATTTTGTTTTGATTACTCAGAATTCTGTATTAAGGCAAGCTGGACTCCTGGTGTGATTGCTCAGTTTCTGGCTCACCCAAAACGATTGCTTCTATTCCTTGAAAGCTGATCTTAAAGATCAGTCAGCTTTTCTAAGTCTCCTTGCCTGTCAAAGCAGTGTTTCACAAGGGTGCACCTATACAAACAAGCCTGGAAGTCCCAGGTCTTGCTCTGCCACTTCTCTTCCTCTGTCCTTTAAGATCTGAAATTGTTAAGTCACGATCACTATGGTAAAGGCTAAACCAAACACACTCCTGACAACTTCTTCCTTAGTCATAAGTAGCACGTCTAGTAGAGTAATACCTTGAGCCATCTTTCCAGCATTTGTATCAAAATTCTCCTGGATAAGCTACTTAAATCTCCTGAATTGCTTGAATCTCACTATATTATCCTTCCATTATGCTTCAAGGTAATTGAAACAAAGGCCTTCGTCCTTTTGATCAGATGAGGTTTTGATTGGGAGGTATGTAGCAGGCATCCATTACAGCTACCCCTCCTTTGTCATCCTTCTGTTTCTGGTCCATGAGCTCCTAGGCCCCTACTGGCAATCCTGCAGCAAAGATCTCGGCATTGAGGTTAATGTTGTGCACGGTTCCTTCTTGCCTTCTCAGTCTTTTTTTCCTAAGAAACATTTATTCACTCATTAAGGGCTCTTTGAGCTATCCTAACATGTTTCATATCATTTCATTGCCATAGTTCCTCAGGTTCATGCAAATCTGATTATCCTTCTTTCCTTTACAAACACTTCAGATGGGTCCCTGATTGTATCCTTTTCACAGGGAGAATGTGAAAACTTCCACTGATTTGTTGGGTACATGATGGGTACATCCACACTTCCTCCATTTCTCATTCCTTCCCTTTTTGGACTTCAGGTTCAATGGAAGTTCAGTTTCAAGGCTTCCTCATAGCCTAGAAAACCTGTTGAAGATATTTCTGGTCTATTTTACCAGGGAGATTTCATTTCTCCCCAGGTGCTCCCTAAACAGCATCACTTAATCTTAGAAGCCCAAATCTTGCTGGTGCAGCTCCTGGTCCCTATTTCCTTCATCTTGCACTTAAATTGGGGATGTGTTGTAGAAAAATATTGTGGCCTTCAATATGTTTGACAGTGAGGAATGCAGTGTGCCTTGGTAAGGTAGTTCAGGAGTTAATTTTCTTAACTGTAGCCAAACTACACCATATTCTGAAAATATCCAGCATCTTCCACTGGATCTTAGGAAAGTTTTGTCTGCTGGAGTATGGGAGAGATTCTCAATTGAAGGCTTAAATGCAGTGCTTCTTATCCAGTGAAATACTGGACCTAGTCCTCTTAAAAATACCAGAGTGAACTAGGAGTTAAAATGTAAAGGTAGTGTATCAATCTATCACGTGTCACATGAACCTGTTTTCGCTTTTAAAAACAGGCATCTATTTTCTCTTTAAAGCCAGACATATTTATATTATGTGCAGCTTTTCTGTTTTTTTCTTGTTATAGGTGGTGGTGGTGGTTTTTAAAGCACATTTCACTCTCATCAACCCTATTGTTCAAAATTGCATGTAGTTTTAGGCAACCTTTGGGTAGTTGAGTGGTTGCTCCCCCCTAGAGACCACCCTCTGCTTGCTGTGCTCTGTGGCAATACGAATGTTAGGGTCCTGATGTTATGAACCTGCTATTCCTTTTCTCTTGCCTATTTTTTCCCCATCAGCAAGAAGGAAAAGAAAGCCTGCAACTCCCCCACACATCCACCTCCACCTCCATGAATTCACAACTGGGCTCAGAGCTGTATGTAGAAAAACTGACAGGCTGCAATTCTCAATTTTAAAATCTTCATAAATCTCTCCTGTAATTCCTGTGTTGAAAGGGGTTGTGTGCTAAATATAAACCTTTCCAGACAACGTACGGAGAGAAACAGTCAGGGAACTCATAGTTAGAAAAAGAATCTCCGAACCGATATTCTGATGGCAGATTACCAGATGCTATGTATCAATTTAACCTGCATTGGAGATTTCAGCTGTTTTTGAGTTGGAGCAGTGCTTTAGATAATGTGAAGACAGGTGGCTTGAGAGGACGTCTGACACTGCCCTTCTGGCTGGGCAAGGATGGAGAGTTTTCTTTATTTTGGAATGTTACAAAGCTGGCATCCAAGGGAATCTGCTCTCTGAATTGATTTTTCATTCAGACCTGCAGTTCATCTGAATGTACGTGAAGCTTGGAATATGTTCATCAGTAGGCAGCCACTTTGAAACCCATTATTTGTTTCTCAGACACATCAGTGGTGACAACTGACTTGCTAACAGGTAATGTTATTTATAGTCCTTCTTGCAGCTATTAAAGAAATGACTGTCATTAATACTGATCAATGTTCATTCTTAAATACTTGGCAGCACTTTTCCCTTTCAGTTTGTCAGCAGTTCTTTGAAGTGTAGTGATCGAGTTAATGCTCATTGCCAAAATCAAGCTTTCTGACAGATTTCTGGAACTAGCATTAAAACAAAATAGATTTTGAAATCTAGTAGCTTTGCTTGAAAGCTGTAGTTCATGCCAAAAAAACCCCAAACTTGTGAGATATGTGCAGAGAAGTTTCTGGTGTTAAGTTAGAGATTTAATTTTTTTAATCAGACTGGCAAATTAATCTAGATTTCTCTGTCAGGAGACCATCTGCATGGTCCAAAATGACTACGATTTTTTTTTTTTTCTGAGGATAACAAATGCCATTTTCCTGGAATTTCTACTGTAATATTATTCTAATCTATAATGATGCTACATGTATTTAAGAAACTACTGTTCATTTGTTTTTAAAGTGTTCTTTAGCAGAAAAAATGAAATTATTTGGGAATTGAGAAATGTGCAAGCTGAAAAACTTGTCTGGTAGAATGGTTTATAAAAGAATGTTCAATATATCAAATATGGGCTCCTGAAGCTCTTTAGTTCCTGAAAAAAACAGCATTCTGGTTCAAAATGAATGCCTAGAAAAATGTGATTTATGTTTCCAGTCTCTCGAGTCCTAAGCCATTGTATCAGACAGGAAAAGGTGACTTCTTGTCCTCTCTCAGCATGCTGAGAAGGGAACGGGCGAGTTGTTAGCAATGAGAAGTAGCTATGTCAGTGTTTCAGTGAAAGCAGATCAGACACTTCAGATTACCTAGTTTCTGAAAGCAATTACTTTTGCAAGTGATAAAAATATATTATGGATGAACTGTGTAAAGTGACACAATTCTAATAAACTACCTTTTTTTCTTGTTTGACTGAAAAGGTTGCTTTGATGCTTTGCAAGCTTGCTTTCTCCTATTGCATTTGAACGTTCCTGAATACAAATTTCTCCCTAAATGGATTGTTTGCCTGATCTGTATAAGGGACATTTAAAGGAAAAGGATTAGGTTTGATCCAAATTCCCTTGTGAAAAGGCAGACTGTTAAAGTATTGAGGCATCCAGAATTGTTTCTGTTCCTAGGATGCAAATGTGATACCCTTTTCTTTGCTAGACTTCTTCCTAAATTGAAGATGGCTAGAACCAATTGCAAGTAGGTTTGAACTATCTGACTCTTAAGATGAATAAACAAAAAAATCATTTTGACAGGCACATTAGCAAATGAGCTCACAGCAGGGATTTGTTATGCTTTCTGTACTTCAGAGTATAAAATTAAGGCAAGACTGTGGTATTGTCTTTAGACAGTGGACTCGTGCTAACTGAAAATATGAGGTGTATTAACCATCTGGCCCCCATGAACTATAAAGAAATGCTAAATATGAAATCTACATGCCGTATTTCCTCCTGCAAAGCCATAGTTCCCTCACTTTGGAGGTGTTCTATTGTGGTACATGTGCCAAGGGTGAAGTATGTTACAAGTAGTTCTTTTTCTCAGAAAGCAGAGAATAGGGATAAAAGTGGATATAGTAGCAGAGCTGAGGAACTGAAACTCCTGCTTATTTTAGATGTCTGAGGTCTCCAAGAATGATGTTGACCAGGCAGTAAAGTGAAATTCAACTACAACTCCTGAGTCAGTCAGAGTTCAACATCTCAGCAATAGAACTGTCCTTCCTCTTTGAAGGATTTGTCTTAGCCTGCATATCTAGTTCCAGGCCTTCACATTCAAACAATTCAAATAAGCATGTTGAAATATCAAAGTAACCCCAGAAAAAACAAATTCTCTTCTTCATGACTTTCAGGCCTGTTAGCCATGTAGACTGATTTGTGTTGGTTTTGAGGGCAATTTTCACTCCTGGTCGTCCTCTGAGCCAGCAGCAGATTGGACTGACTGACACTAAAATGTGCAGCTGCAGTGGGGAGGGATGGGCCCCTGCAATGCTCTTTCAGGTCCTATGGAGGAACCCAAGAAAGTTCAGTAGGACTCACCTATTTAATGCAGCAATAAATGAGATGTATGTAAGCACCATTTTGGGGAAAAAGGAATTATCATTAGAAGTTTTAGAGCAGATTTTCCCTTTCCGTGTAGATGTTAGCCAACTCTTTTTGCGTGTAGATGAAGTACTGTTTCAGAAGGAACTGTCCTGCATAGTTGTAGCCATGTAAGAAATAGTGGGTTTGAACATTATTGGTGATTATCTGTTTTCTTTTTAGTGGGTAAGAATGCCATAATTCTCTAAAGTGAAAAATGCAACAAAACATTTTAAAACTGAAACCATAACTGACCAAAAATAGTGCAGAGTGGAGGCATTGGTGCTAGAAAGCAATGATCAGAGAACATATCCAAAATGGAAGTGGGGAATGTATGAGTACCAAATTGATTTCCATTTAGACGTAGAACTGAAAATCTGGCATATTACTGCCAGATTTGTTATTGTAAATGTTATTGTAATAAGCAGTTCACAAGCCAAATGTGTCTTTCTCCTCTTAACCAGGGGTCTGAATAGGGTAAGATGCTTTGAGGTGAGAAGGCAAACCTCAAGCATAGGGGCGAAAAAAAAAAACCCACAAAAACACTGAACTGGAGGACTTTCCAGTGTCTTGTGGATTTTGTTTGACATCTGCTGCTTTTTAAGGCTTTCTCCCAAGCAAACATTTTGGCCACATCATACTACAGACTTCTTTACTTATATCTCAGTGTACAGTGTACACTGGCAAATTCATTACCACTCAACTGCATGAATTTTTCTGTAATTACCTGTTATAGTACTGAAATAATACAGGGATTATTGCTATGCATTATGTATAATTCCAGAAGCCTGATTTAAGAACCATTATACTAAAAGCTGCCCAAATAGCATACTAATAACCATCAGTTGTTACAGAAGAAGATTCCATCGCTAAAATGTAATGAATTGTAAAGCTGTGAAGTATTATAAAATGAGAAGATGTACCACATTCATGGTGATACAATAGATGCTTGGGTTGTTTTTTTGGGTGGTTTTGTTTTGTTTTGTTTTTTGAATGAATATGTAATTGTTCCACACTGATTTTTTACTACTGTGATGCTAATTGTTGCTACCATTTTGAATTTAAATAAAAGTTGAAGAATAAGTTAATAATGCTGCTGCCATAATGTATTTGTGGTTGCATGACTGTGCCTCAGTGGTTAGTTAGATCATGTCTTTTCTGCATTTTTGCTTTGCTATCTTTTATTGAGGCATCCATCTAACACAGGACAGTCTTCTCAGAGTTTGTTTGATCTGTTGCTTTGCCTGGAATATAATAATCTGATTATGAGTCTAGGAAGAGTCCTAAAGCTGAAAATCCACTTAGGTTTGTCCAAACAACATTAGATGCTTAGGAAAAGTGTGTAAAAATGGCACCTATAGAATGATAATAAACTTGTTTTATATCCATACACTTTTTCTGACGTCAAACAGGATGAAAAGTATATGTTGAAATTAGTCTTCTGGTAGAAAGTTTTCTACCAAAAAGGAGAACACGATGATCTTGACAATGCTTGTTAGATAAAATCACAGTAATTTCCCAGTTAGTTAAGTCTTAGTGTCACTCTGTCCTCAGAGGTAAAGGTGCCTTGCAGAGGTGAAAAGAACATTTGTCAGGAAGAACTCCTTTAAATTAAAAAAAAAAAGAAAAGAAAACAAGTTGCAAGGAGCTAGTAAATCTAAATAGCTTTGTTGCAGTCTTAGTGATATCACAGTACTTCACAGATGAGGAACTAAGAACATCTTGAAGAGGAGGAACTAACATATTTTGAGTATATATTTACCCCACATATTTCTCTGAGTGTCAAATGCTTTTATAGAGCTTAAGCACAGATATGGATCTGGGTAGCAGAAGGCAGTTCAAGTCCTTAAGTCCGTAAATCATATAATTATGTTATCAGATCTTCAGATGTGATTACCTATAAGAACAAAAGAACTTTAATCTCATAAACACAAGAAGACAGGGTAGTCTCTTCCAAGCTGTTCTTAAAGCAAGATGAGATTGCTAGGCCTAAATTAAGTGAAACAGGTGGCAACTAGAAGTTGCTAAATAAGATTGGTCTTGGTAAAGTGTTATGAAGCACAGAGAATTTGGCATTAATTTTCTGAGCTGACATCTGCCTTCATCCCATCTCCCCAACTGCCTAAATTTGGACTCTGAAATGCATACTCAGAAGCAGAAATAGATATTAACAGTTGTGGGCTTTTTACATTATTTGTACATGAAAGTATCACTGGTTTAGATTGTTACTGTACAATGAAAAGCCTGAAAGAAAGGTCCCTATGTATAGCTCAAATTCTCTATTTATTTGGTCTAATTCTTTTAATGGCTAAAGAAAAGTGCTGTGTATATGAGCAATATATGAAATAAGATTAGTAAGAATAGTTAGAAAGTGTTGAATTATTGATGACAAAAGAGAATTTTGAGGGTTGTCTACATATGTGAAAGCTTTGAAAAATCAGCACAAGCTGGTGAACAGGAAGCTCCACTTCAGGCTTGCACCCTTAGAAGCTTACTAGAAAATGGCCATCCTTCAGGACACAAAAGCAGAACTGATTTTCAGTGTGAAGCCCTCTTCCACTGTGGTATTTTCAAAGAGCCATTGGAAATTCAAAGGAGTCCAGCTGCCTGGATCAACTGAGAAAGGAATCTCAGAGGATATAGGGAGATGAAAATACTTGCAGTTTCCAGGAACCACCAGTATAAAATAAATAACTGCTTTGCTGGGGAGCTAAGCATCCTAAGTGATGGAACCGGTTGGAAGATGTGCATGTATGAGAGGAGAATGAATAGCAGCGTAGCATGGACATAGAAAATGCTCAACAGAACAAATAAATGAAAGAATAAATATAGAAAGGAGATGTGATTAATGTACTGGAAACTAGCTGCAGAGGATGTGATCTGCTCTGGACACTCTGTTCTCTGCTCTTGTATCATCCCCATGGTATCTAGGCACTTAACTGGCAGATGAGTCACTGAGTCTTTGTGCTGCAGCTTGTTTCTCCATTAAATAAAGGTATTCTTTCTACTCTTGGAGTGGTGCTAAAAAGGATTGATCTGTAAAATGTTTTGAAGATATGCTAGCATTCATAGGCCTTCTAAAGCCTAGGTACAAATTGCAAAGCTTGCAGTTAGGTATTTTTGTTGTCATTAAAATATATTTAAGTGCAGTAACTCTGGTATTTTTTGACATTCCTGATACATACGATGATGAAAAGACTAGTTAAATTTTTTTGGAATAGCATAATATCACTGAATATATTTGCACTTGCTCCACAGTGAGATTCAAGAAAATCATTGGTTGGGAATAAAATTACTTTGTTTGCAGGCTCTCTGATTCAAGGCTAATGTTTCTTCAGCTGATTATGCAATATTACATTTCAACCTTAAAAACTTTGGTGTGTGACTGGTGAGCAACCATAATCAAGCTCCTCTTAATATATGAGGCTGTACTAATGCTAAATATAGGGGGAGAATCACTTTGGCTAGTTGTGCTGTGTTTAATGCACCCCAAAATGCAGTTTGACCTCCTGATTGTCCACTACTGTCATACTATTGACTCATGATAAGCCTGTTGTCCCCAGCACTCTCAGATCACTTCCTGGTAAGCTGTTTTTCAGTGTCTTGTCTCTGTACTTGTCTGGAATTGCTCTATCCCAGGCGCAGCACCCGACATTTATTCTTGTTGATCTGATTATTGCCCAGTGCTCCACTGTATCCAGACTCTTCTGCAGGGCCTCTTATCTCTCCAGAGAGTCAGCAGCACCTTCCAGTTCAGTATCATCAGCAAACTAGCTGTGGATGTGCTTCACTCCTGCCTCCCAGTCACTGATAAAAAACGCTGAACAGAACTGGCCCAAGAATTGCGCGCTGGGGAACTCTGCTAGTGAAGCAGCTGCCAGCCAGATGTAGCCCTTTCACTGCAACAAACCATTGAGCTTTGCATTTAACATGCAATATAGCATGGATTTGTTCATCTCACAGCAGGGCAACTTGTCCATGCTGGAAGGTACAGCATCAAAGGCAATATTATAATCCACAAAGAGACCATCCATCATCTTCCCTTTACCTACCAAGTGGCTGACCTTATCATAAGTGGTCAAATTACTAAGGCAGGACTTTCCTTTGATGAACCATGTCCACTATGCCTAATAATATATTTTTCATTCTGGTCTACAAATCCTATGTCATTATTTTAAGCTCTACTTTAGCTCTGTAAGCTAAGGAGCAACTGTTAGAGCAACTTTCTCTTAATAATCCCATAACCATTATAACGAAAATGGTAATATTAAAGTAATTTGGAATTTAAATGAGCTCACATTGTACAAAAGTCATTATTTACAGCTAGACGTTTCCCTTTTTTTCTCAACACACCTAGAAAACAAAGTTGATGTTATTTGATTATCTGTAAATGTAGCCATTCTGCGTAAAATCAAATCTTATTTAGAATTACTTGAAAACATGCTGTAGTTGCTTAAGGTTATAATAATTAGTGAAGCTTTTAACTTTGGTGTTAATTAACACTGTTAATGATTAAATTACTCTAGCAGAAAAGTAGAAGAGAGTAGTTATGATTCTGCCACTGAAAGGGAGATATGTGATCCTTGCTGTATTTGACATTTAGTGGACCTCATTGCTATATACTGGACTTGATTTACACTAGTGGAGCACTGAAGCATTACTTGAAATGAAATGTTTTATGTTATGTTTTAGGTCACTTCCATTGTGTCATACCATCATAAATGGGCCTTCATAAAACAGTCCAAGCAAGCTATATTTCAGAAGCCCAAATGTCGTCATCTCTTACTGGAAGGAAAGTCACTGTTGTGGTTTCTGTCAGAAAGACTTCTCTGCAGAATTGGGCTGAAGGTATTATTGGATCTCATGGTAACAAAAAAAACACAGCTCTACTGGCATTTTGATGATCTCACTGGGATGGAAGACAGAGTGTGCCAGTAGTATATATATTCAATCTAGAGCAATTCCAATAATTACAGTTTTTGCTCTTATTTTTAACCTATCTAAGTTGAATGTACTGTGAACTTATTCTGATAAAAAACAAGATTCTTTGTTAGAAAGCTGGAACAAGGTTTTTTTTTTAACCTTGTTAAAAACCTTGTGAATCACAATGGCTTTTTAAACAATCTTTAATGGAGTTCTATAGCTGGCCTTATATATAGTTTACTTTCAAAACACATGCAACATCAAAGTAATTGAATGGAACTTCATGGGGAACACTCTACCCCTTTAATTTAAGAAAGCATTGCATTGTGTCTCTCTTTTTGACTGGAAGCACAATGACTACAGATGAGGATGCCTAAAGTCCATAGATGTCATAAAAGAAAAGACTCTTCCTAATCTCGCTTTTCTTGCTGCCTCAGAATCACGAGTTCTCCATTTTCTCCTTTTCCAGATAACATGTTATTCTAAATTATTTCAACTGAAATTGAATTATATTTCTTAGATTCCTTCTTGGTATTGCCCTAAATTTTAATCACCTGTAAGAAAAGTAGCATCTATATGATGATACAGACAATGCCATTTCATTTTTTGAAGTTTTGTTTAGTTTTGTTCAACATCTTCATCAATGATTTAGATGAATGTATAGAATGCATTGTCAGCAAGTGATGATGATACAAACCTGAGAGGGGTGGCTGATACACCAGAAGAGTATGCTGCCATTCAGCGAGACCTGGACAGGCTGGAGAGTTGAGTGGAGAGGAGCCTGATGAGGTTCAACAAAGGCAAGTGTAGAGTCCTGCACCTGGGGAGCAATAACCACATGCAGCAGCACAGGTTACGGGCTGACCTGTTAGAAACAAGCTCTGCAGATAAGGACATAGGCATGCTGGTGGACAGCAGGTTGACCATGAACCAGTAATGTGCCCTTGGGTCCAAGAAGGCCAGTGGTATTCTGGGGTGCATTAGAAAGGAGCATGCATGACCAACGGGTCAAGGGAGGTTCTCCTTCCCCTCTACTCTGCCCTGAGTGAGACCACATCTGGAGTACTCTGCCTAGCTGTGGACTCCCCAGTTCAATAAAGACAAGAAACTTTGAGAGACAGTATAGTGGAGGGCCACAAAGATGATTAGAGTCTGGGAGCATCTGTCTCATGAGAAAAGGCCCTTGGACTGCTCAGCCTGGAGAAGAGGAAACCAAGGGGGATCTTACCAATGCTTATAAATATCATAGAATCATAGATTCATACAATGGCTTGGTTTGGAAGGGGACCTTGAGGAACAGCAAGCTCCTACACTCTGACATGGGTGTGATTGCCTCCCACTAGATCTGCCCAGGGTCCCATCCAACCTGGCCTTGAATGCCTCCAGGGATGGGGTATCCACAGCTTCTCTGGGTAATCTGTTCCATTACCTCACTACCCTCTGAGTAAAGAACTTCTTTCTAACATCTAACCTATTTTTTTTAACTCTTCTAGTTTAAAGCTGTTCCCCCTTGTCCTATCACTATTAGACCATGTAATAGTCACTCTTTTTCCTGTTTATAAGCTCCCTTCAAGTAGTGGAAGGCTGCAGTGAGTTCTCCCAGGAGCCTTCTCTTCTCCAAGATCAATTCCCTCAGCCTTTCTTCATGGGAGAAGGGCTACATTTCCTTGATTAAATATCTAATGGATGGGAAGCAAATGGATTGGCCAAGCTTTTTACAGTGGTGCCCAGAAATAGAAAAGGGGCAATAGACACAAACTGGATTATAGGAAGTTCCACATGAATATGAGGTAAAAGATTCTTTACTTTGAGGACTACAAAGCACTGAAACTGGCTGCCCAGAGAAGTTGAGGAGTCTCCTCTCGAGATATTCAGAACCTGCCTGGACACTTCTCTGTGTAAAATACTGTAGGGAACCTGCTTTAGCAGGGTTTGGATTCAATGATCTCCAAAGGTCACTTCCAACCCCTATAATTCTGTGATTCAGTGATTCTAACATTGCTGCCTGCTATCAGATTCTAAGTGACAGTAATAAAAAAAAGCCAGATTTAAGTGCAGGGCATTCAGTGCAAATTACTTTGTACCACTGTCTCTTTCTGTTCATATGAGGAATTTCCTAGGTGCCAGCACTAATTTCCTGATCCTATTTGTTTCCCCTTCTCAGAGGTGAAGGAATTTTCTGGGATGACGGCCTGCATAGGCTTCACATGCTCCCAGGTGTATCCAATGTCTCTGCACCAAACCCAGAACTCTTGATACTGTTAGCTAAAAATGAGGTGGAGAATAGGGCAATGTAATGTGTCAAATTCCTTCTTCTTCAGTCTTTGTTGAGAAATGGCCTAAAACTAAAATGGCAACTTCAGCTACACAAACCCCTCAAGAACCTCAAAGAAGATTTGACTTTCAACTTCTCTCTGATCTCCCCTGTGCTTTCATTTAGCTACAAGGGTCAAAAAATAAATCTCAAATAGCCTTCAAGACTCCCCACTTGGTGGAGAAAACTATGATAAATACATTTAATTTTACTGCCTCTTTCTGAAGGAAGAGAGGGATAAGGAATTTTTCTAGTGTCTGCAGAGAAGCTGTTAAAAAACACCCACCAAACCAAAACAAAAATACTTTAGCTATTAGCATATGGTATTTATAAAACACTTAAAGTCCAGATATCCAGGCACTGAGGTGGATTATTAGACAGATGCTGCTTAAAAATCTCTTGAATGGCGCTAATGCCTCATTGAAAGAACTGCTCTAATGCTAAGTCTTCTAAGCTGCTTCAGGAATCTTACTACCTAACTTTTCAGTTTCTGGAAGATTCTTAAAATGTATTCGAAGCATCAATTCTAAATGCTAAATAGATTTTTATTTTAGATGAGTTCTTCTCCCTTTAGAGCCTTTCTCATATTGTTTTTCTTTAAATTTCTTGTAATTAGATTAAATCATACCCCCCTTACTGAAAACTCCTCTTAAAGCAAAAGGAAAGCCTTCTGAGTGCTCAGGCTGTGTGAAGCAAAACTGCATAAAAACTGTGAACATAGTTGGCTGAGCCATGTAAAATAATTCATTTCTAATTATGTTTAAGCTGTTCTCTTACTTGAACAGACTTGTTCTGCTCCCTGCTCCAGCACAGGGAATAAAATCACTACAAAAGCAAAGTAGCACTCACTTCCAGGAAGAGCCCTTTCTGAAGATTGAAGATTTCTGAATATCCCTTCTATATCCTGTCTTCTTCAGAGACGTTTTCTACCTACAGAGCTCTCTCTCTCCTGTAAAATATAAACTCTGGATCACCATGTTTAACTCCAAAACTGTCTTTGCGCCAAATTATTTTTGTCTTTGTTTAATTAGAGGGAAATTTCTTGTTCTATTTATCCTAAAATCTGACTAGAGGAAAACCATAAGAACACTGGTGTGGTCTTTAGCACATGCTGCAGTTATCTGTGATTTTTTACATATAATCACTTTGTCCTTGTGCTTTCTGTCTGTGAGCATTCCAGATCTCATGCTATCTTAGTAATTAAGGGAAAAAAAAAAAAAAAAAGTATGTTAGTTATTACTAAAGTCTTTGTCTTTCTCCGTTGTTATGCAATTGATGCCTACTGCTGTAGTCAGACTGCATCTGAAAGTACCCAATTGTAGCAGAAATGCTAAGCCATGGCTTGAACCAGTGATTGAGCACCTGGTGGGAAGGCAAGACCAAACTAGGGGAGCTCAGGTGCATTTAATGTATCTGAGTGACCAGAAGTAGTGGAGCTAGGATCCACCCCTTCCAGACCTCATTTAAAGGCTGGTAGTGGAGGTGAGGGTATCTCCTTGGTGATTTTTGCAGATTTGTGGTCTTCTAAGAGTGAGTAGCTTTTTTCCTCTCTTTGTTTTGGTGTCTGTGGCTGCTGAATTTGTGCATTTTCTCGTTTGCTGTGGCTTAGGACTTTGCTACCCTGCTATCAGTGTTGTGCTTTTCTTTGTATTATAGTGTTACACCAATGCAGAAAGGGCAGACTATATTTTTCTTAGTTGTCTGTTAGGATTATTTTTTTCATCAAGGACAAATGAGGCTTTTGTCATACTACTACCTGTGCATCTTTTATATGTTATGTACAGTTGCTTGATTCCTGTGTTGACTAAAATATTCAACTTTATTGAGTAAACAGATAGTGCCTCCCTTATGTACTTGCATAGTAGCATACTGTAACAGATCACTTGGTCTTGGTGTTAGGTATAGTCTAACTTCAAGAGTATAGGTAGTCTTGCCAGTCACCTATTATACAGAACAGCAGTAATTGTTAGGTGTAGCGATGCCGAGTGTTTCTGTAAGTTATATTTTGCTCATTTTGCACTCAGGTCAGCACTGTTTAAATAGTGATACAGTTTAGGGAATGATTGTATGAGTTTGCTAGAAGACATTGCTCTCAATATTGTTTTCTTTAAATGAAGCACTATTCTACTACTCCTTGACTACAATCACCCCCCATTTTAGTCCATAAGTAGAGAATCAAAATAGTTTAACTATTTCATTTCAAAGCCAGTTAATTCCTGAATTTAAGCAAGTGACTCAATGTCATCTTAAGAGTTCTTTACATGTTGCCCACCAGTCTAGTTCAAATTTTGCTACTAGTTTATTACTATATAGCATCCCCCCAGCAGTTCTTACAAGCTTTGTGCACGCAGTTCCACAGAAATGTGGCAAGCTCAAGTTTTTACACTTTTGCTGCAAAGCCATAAGCAGAAAAAGTTCCTGAAATGCAGTGTGAAACCTGTACTGTAGTAGGAAGCATAGTACTTACCCCTATTCCTTTCTGTAATGTAATGCTGGACATGCATGGATAACAAGGATAAACTTGTTAGTATCTAGAACATAATTTGTATTGCATCATATGTTTTTTGGGAGCTATTTCCCAACATGAGCTGCACACTCCAAAACTGCTTCTTACACTTTTGAAATATCTGATTGTGAACAACTTTGACTACAGTGCTTAACATATTTCTTTTACAATCTGGAGCATCTCTCCCTTATTTTTATGGCTTATAATCTCTTGATCATGGTGGTTGAATTGCTTTCCTCACTTGTAAATAAGGCATAAGGAATGGAGTATAATACATTTAAGGGCAGGGAGAGTTCAGCTTATAAGTCAGTGTTCGTAAAAATGCTTTGATGTTAAGCAGGAATATTACTGCAAGTGATGTATTTCACATGGCTTGTTTACAGAGCAGTATGCTTTTCTGCACAACCATACTGGAGTCCACATTCACTTTGTATCATCAGTACACTACCTAAAAAGTGATTTAAAAGATTTGTAGCCTTTACATTTGCCAGTTGTCTCTTATCCTTAGTAGAAAGATTTCCTTCTTGGGTCATTGCTTCTGTGTAATTGTTATGTGAAAGCTTTTAAAATCCTTTATCTTCTAACTTAGGAAAATATTTGAAGGAATTAAAGCATTCGAATGACAGTTGGTGAATCAATAGCAGAGATGTGAAGCTGGGATGTAGAAGAGGTGGAGTTCCTTTGATTTTTCTCCTTACTCTTTTATTACCTTGTGGCATATCCTTGAGTATACAAGCAGCAAAAAAGTTCTGTGCATAAGGAGAGTACATAATGGGAGAGCATCATAAATGCCTTCTACATGGACATGCGTTTTCAGTCTAAACTTGTAGTAAATCAGGATTGTGGCACACAAGTAGATCAAGGAATAATCCCTGTATGTTTTTACTGAAGGTAAAAATCTGTGCATGGAAAAAAATTATTTTCTAACTTTAGAGGAAATACTGAATTGGCCATGGAAACTGAAAAATGTTTCCTATTTCCTAGGGACATTGGCCAGGAAGAGCATAAAATCAAGATTATGTAGGGAAATCTCTTACTAGCAAGGCAATACAGGCACCTTCAAACATCTGTGCTCTCCAGCTGGCAGTGTTAGAAGTATCTATTGCCAAATGGAGTGCAGCTTGTTTTAAAAAAAACTGTAGTAGCTGTTATCTAACTCATTTGTGGAGTAATGAACTTTCACAGAAGTAGGAAGGCAATAGTGAATATCCAGATATAATATTGCCCTCCCTAGAATGCATTGTTGCTACATCTTAATTTTGTATGACTCATTGAAGTTGAAGTGTTCTGATACCTCTGATTCTGATTGAGTCTAACACTTCTTTTCCAGAACAAAATTAGAAGTTTATTGCAGGGTAGCTGATAATGCTTCCTTGCTATTGAGAGCAAGGCAAAGAATTTGTTCAGCTGGAAAGAAACTTCTCAGCACAATGCAGTTAAGATTTTCCTCTGATTTCCACTGCAGCACCCTTTTTCCTCCACTGCTTTAATGCATGTGTACAGAAAAACATCATTCACAACAGTTCATTAAGTTTTGATTTTTCCATCCTTTATTTTTCAATTTGGATTAATACCCCACCTCTAGGAAGTTGGATTTTTCTCATTAAAGATTTTTGCTGTGAAATTTGACTTTTTCCAATTAACTTCTTTTACCTTATTGGGAGGTTCAGCGTGGAATAGTGTTGTGCTCAAAGAAGAGGGGGGAAAAAAAAAAGAAACAACAAATCCAGTAGTTAATTCATTAAAGCATTGAATAATATATTGTAGGTAACTTAGATAGGAATTTAAAAGGCTTATTAATAATGGATAATCAAGACCTGTACTACTTGTGTCCAATATGGAAAGTGCAACTAAGAAAATATCAGTAAGGAATTATGTTGACACTGTAAAATTTTACCAATTGCAAAATGGCTTTTTTTAATCTTAATCCTTTTATGCTCTTAACACTCTTTTGGAATTGTTTCTGCTTTTTGCCATCCTGAATGGCTGTGTAGAAAGTTCTAACTTGAGGATATTTGCAGTACTTAATTGGAAAAAGCAGTAGCATCTTCATGTTTCTTCCATACTCTTGCTTTACTATTAAATACTACTCTTTAAACAAGCATTTCAATGTAATATGAGAAATTCTGGAAAACATTTTTATTTCTCAAAAAGTAGAAGTAAGAACCTACTATGTTAAGTAAAGCTTTTTTTTTTTAAACTATGGACCATTTCTACTAAATGGATGAGTGCAATGTACTTCTTGGATATGAAGAACTCAGGAGGGTTCAAGGAAATCAGTTGTCTCTCCTTCTGGATACTACTTCCAGCTCTATGTAGGGAATAAAACAAAAATGATAATTGGATATCTCAGGACTTCCAGATAGAAGAGCAGTTCTACAGCTTTCTCAGTGGAGGGGCAGATTGAGCTTTGGGATGGAAATGGGAAGGGAGTTCTAGCAAATAATAATGTGATTTTTGTTAATCCAGAAACAAGCTTTAAACTGCATCTTCCAGAAACCTAGTGAGAAATGTTTAGAATAGTGGAAAAAAAAAAAAAATGCTGGGGGAAGAATAAAGGGAAATGTTCATTAGTGTCTCTGCCTCATAGCTTACAACTTATACATTTTGCTAAACTAATAGAGTCCATCTGTTGAAGAAGCTTGAATTGATTTTTCAGGGCAGAGTACTGATCTTGTAACACCACAGAATAACTCAGGGTGAGGAGACCTTGAAATCTCCAGTCCAAACTTCTGCTAAAAACAAGGTCGGCTCTGAGGCCAGAATTATCTGGGGGTTTTATCCAGTCAGATCCTAAAAGCCTCCACAAGAAAGAAGACTCCACAATCTACATTCTGCATGAATAATATTTACTGGGACAGAGAGTGAATGCTGAGTGACTCTAATTTGTTCTAATGCTGGATAATACCGGCACTTGCTGTACAAAGCAAAAAGGTTTGGCAAGAAGACCTAAGATAGAGCATTAGTCTGCAGGAGAAAGATGTACATTCACATCCTGGTCCTAAATGAGTAAGAGTAAATACAAGTACCAGGCAGAAGTGTGCTTCCTACAGCATTTCCACTGAGTGTAAGCAACTGCTACTACTTCTTTGATTCTTGAAAGTGCTCACAGGCGTCTGTCTAAACGTGCCACTGTGCTGCATGAAAACACTTCTGCTGCTGCCCTGGAAAAATATAAGATTTCAGTGCTGCTGCAAAATGAATCTCAGACAAATTAATTGTATCTGGCAGGTAGGAAATTGCAAATAAACCGTAGTAGGCAGGAGAAATGAACGTAAAGCCTTTTGCAAGGCAAGTTGCCTCCAGGAGATCTGACTGCTGAGGGCAGGAGGAGGCACAGCAGTGCTGGCAAGCAGCTGAGCAGCAGTCAGGCTCACTGGCTTTGTGCAGTAACTTCAAGATGATGCCTTTATGCCTGTCTCATGCTCCTCAAACTGAAGTCCCATTCTCTGAAGTCACCTACAGCCTTGAGCCCAGCTGCTGGTCTTGGTTTGCCACTGTTATCTTCCTACTGCTAAAATACCTGCGCACTCAGAGTTGTTACATGCTTGCAGAGGATGTTGCTCTGGTGCTTTGGAATGTGATTTACTGATCTAGCGAGTGAGGGTCAATGATACAAATGAAGCAATCCCTATAAGGAAGATAGGGAAGAATGTAATGTACGAGCATCATCACACAGCTGAGATATCAGAGATGGTTCACTTGATTTGATTCCTGCTTTTTTGTTTTCTAGTGGGTTTCCCCACAAGCAAACACTTCTTCCAGAACCATTTCATCTCTTGCTGCTGCCCTCCATGACACCTAGAAAGCTAGAGAGATGTCCTATTGGCATCACTGTTTGAATTTACTAGTCAATAATAAAACTAAACTTTAAAAAAACTCCTTTGTGATAACTCATTGTTCTCTGTTCACACCTGACAGCCACTGTGATCTTTGTGTATGGTTATGCTCAATTGGATGATTTGCCTCTAGTTTCACATACCTCTCTGCTTTTGGAAATCATGTGATAATAGTTTGAATCCCACTTGCTCGTAATGGCTTACTGATCTGATGCACAGATCATAAAATAGGTCAGTCATCAAAGATCAGGAGTTTAAAGCCTAAAATTGATTTTATTTACTTATTTATTTTTGCTTCTGATGTAGGTCCACAAGGTTTGTTTATTCTCTTGTTCTAGAGCCTGAACAAAGTAACAAACATTTTCCTCCTGCAAGCATAGGTACTGGTGGTATTTTAGAACATTTCTTTGGCTTGTATGGTCTTTGCGCATGAGGCTGCACTGAGTGGGAATATCAACACTGTTCTACAGCCCTTGGATCTGTGTTTAGTGGGTTCTGTAGCAAAACTGAGAGCCACGGTAACTGCACACGTGAAATCTCAGGCTGTTATCAGTTGATGCCCATGTAATTGCTCTGAATCATCCCTCTAGTAATGCTCTGTGCTGACCTTGAGGTGTTCCTGCTAGAAAACACTGTGCTTGGCTCTGGTGAGTGCCCTGCAGATGCGTTGCCTTGTCAGAGGATCACTGAATTGTAGGGGTTTGAATGTCCCAGGATATCCTGCTTCTCTAGTTCTTCACAAGTGATGGGAAGGAGGTCTCAGCTCTGTTTTGCATAGTCTGTGTTCCCTATTCAAAGTCACGTATAATCCATCAGTGGACAGATTCTTCTGTGTACGCAGGAGAAAATAGGGGTGGAGGAGAGGGAAGTTGTAATGGCATTAGCTAGGCTCTGCAAGACCAATGGACTTATTTAATACTTTGGTGTCATGAGAGTATTACGGGTGACTTAATGTATTGTCTTTTTTTTTTTGTTTTCTTTCTGTTTTACCCTTGTGTGATAGCTGCTACAAATCATTACAAGATGATTTATGGCCATCTCCCAGAAAACAAGTTCAGCTGGAGCTTGCAATAAAATAACATGGACAACGGCAGATGAAGCAGAATGAATGGTTTGGTTATTCATAAGGCATGTGACCCCTAAAGACAGCAGTAAAAAGCAATAAAGATAGACTCTAAACTGGTGTGAGGCTTCAGGCAAAGCGATTTCTGGGTTCAGCAACGAACAGAACATTCTAGTTTATAAGCTTTTGAATGCATTTTGGCATCATCCTGCAGAGACCTTTTCTCTGCTGTTGAGACCAGTGCATAAAGTGGTGTTACTTTTAGAAACTGTAATATGTGAATGACTCTTCCACTGTCTATCAGTCCACCTGTGCCACAGTTAACTGAAGGGAAAGGACCCAGTATCACTCATATTTTGTTTGAAGCCTGCTGCTCTTTCCTTGGATCTCCCTGACATACCAGCTTCCATTGGTGCCCCTTTATGGAGAGGTGTTTGGAAGAAATACATCTTGTACAGCTAAGCTGGAGCTAGTTTTTTGTCTTGTTTTCAGTTTCTGAGCTGGATGCTTTACTATCTACAAAGAAGTGGAAAAAAGATTTTGTGTAATATTTCCTGAGAAATAAGACTAATTAATTGCAATGCCTTCACTTGCACATGGAGAAAACTGGTATTTCAAACAAACCTGAATAGAAAAAAAAGTAGCACATGGCTTGTTCTCTAGGTGGCTTATGCATTTCTATACTAATGTTCATCTCAAACATATGGGTGTTACTTGTGTACTGTATTGCATTCACTTGTTGTTTGTTTGGAAGAACATCTGCATTTCACTTGGTAGGTTGAAAGCAGTACTATTTTTGTACAGTGTTTTGTAAAGTGCTGTACAAATGCCAGAGAAAGATGTCCTAGTTTTAAGGAACCCTTGTAACTTCAAGAGAACTAAATAATAATCTTTATGCCAAGTCATTGTAGTAGCCTCCATTTATCAGCAAGTCTCTGAGAGATGCCATGTGCTCACACACAAGATTGAAGCTAGCTTGAGCCCCGGAATTTTTGTCTCTGTTTTTGGTTTATGCAGGTCCCTGTCTGATGTGTTTTTTTTTTTTTTTTTTTTTTTTTTTAGGGGGGGAGGCTAGAAAATGTGAATTAAATGTAACTAATTCAGATTATTACTTGAGGCATCTAAGATAGTATTTCCCAGGGAGTGTGAACTTCTTATTCATCTATGAAATGTAGCAGATAAAGACTGACAAAACTGCCAGAAATAAACACTCATTGTTCTAAGATGCAGCAAATGGAAAGTACTTCAGCTTTAAATTTATAAGCCAAATCAACATAAATAATTTTATAGGTATTTACTGGTAAGGGGTAGAGCTCTGTGGATTCACCTTGTTTTCCATATGAAAGCAAATACAGGCATCCATGCCAGAAACCACAATCCAAAATTTTACCTAGTCTTTGTCTGTAGCTGTGTTTAAAATGAGGTAAATGAAGCAGGGAAGATAGCAATCAACAGACAAATTGGCGTCCCACCTTGCTGCCATTTATGAGAATTATTATTTTTTTGGGGGGGTTTTTTTTCCAGCGGGGAAGAGGCAAAGGAAATGAGATCTGGGTACGCTTCCACTCTTTCCAAGGAGGAATTCAAAAGACTTATTTGAACAGGATCTAAACATCTGCATATTTACTGGTAGCATCTTAATCCTAATTAGAACTGCCCCTGTAACTTAGAGTATCTGGTCTCCTTCCTTTTCCCAACAAAACTCTCTGCTAAATGGTTCTACCTTATTTGTAATGAATAGCCAACTGTCCAGCTTTCCTCTAAGTATCTTTTTCTGTATCAAAATCTCACTGGTGTTTGTCAAAGTAAGAAATTACAGCACAAGTCAGAAATCAGCCTCTTGTTTATGGTTTCAAAGTGAGAATGAGTTCGAGGTCTGTTATGCTGGTGTAAGTCAAATACAAGTAATGAAGTTTGATTCTCTACGTATTACTGTGAACCTTGGATTCCAACTCTGTTCCATCATACTGGTAATTATAGAAAAATTGATTTTCCTTAGAGCTTACATTAATATTGGACGTATTTTCATGATAGTAATTTTTCCTTCTACCTAATGCTACATGTAAAACCAATGTTTTATTTAAGGAAATAGGGAAAACAAGTTGTTTTTTTTCTGTAACTGTGAATTTATTCATGAAATATCTCTGGGATCTTGTAACTGAACAAAGGAATTGTATGTGCTGAGGTCATTTCACTGGGAAAGTATGTTGATTCATTTTCTATAAAATGACTTGAACTCATAAATGAGACCAGTCAGTATAAAGAAATACTGTTTACTACTTATCTCTGTTCATAAACACTTTAACTGTACTAATGCAACACACAAAATGCAATATTCATTTGATTCAATGCAGTTGTGTACATAATATTTAATATAGCCGTTGTCATTTTAATTAAAATATTGAGAGCTCCATTTAATACTAGTTGAGTAAAATAGAGAAATATGTTGTCCGTACTCATAAATCACCCCAGTGTTTTATTTACTCAAAAGAGCAAAATAGGCACTCAGAGCACTGAAGAAGCCACTATAATGCTCACACTAATAACTTTGAGTATACCAACTGATAGTCAACTGTAAATGGTTTTGGCTTTGCAGAAAGACTGTTTTGGAAATTTAAAAATCCTCTCCTACTATTTGAGCTCCTAAATGTAAAACAAACTGATACTTAGTGAAGAAATTTTTAAACCAGCCAATCTAAAACTAGGAGCATCACTTCCATTTGGTCTCAAATAAATTGTTGAAATTAACAAGTTATTAACGCACAACAATGTGAGAGAGAATTCCATGGCATTTGTTAATGTTTCAGTACGCTTGTTAGAGAGCTTTTCTAGAATAACCGAAGATTTCTGCTTTAATGCAATACTTAACCTATTTAATGAGCTATTATCCAACATAAAAATAGCAGTTGATCTGCTAACTACTGCAAAAAAATTACTAATTTCACTCAGCTCTGGGTGTTCTTTTGGTTAGTTGAAGCTATATACCTCTCTTCATCATTGGTGTACCTTATAGATTAAGAACTTACACATGCTGTAGAAAGAAAGTTTTGGTTCAGCAAATCTGTTCAGCTCACGCTTAAGTTCACCTCTCTGCTTTAGGGTCTTTGCTTTACATTTATGCACTTTTATGTTCATTCAGGGAACCTCTTCCATAAGAAGAGACGAGGCATCAGAAGAGGGGCTCCTAGGCTTGGTGGGCAGCCCCAAGTTCCCTGCTGTTTGTTGGGCCTGTGAGGGGGGCATAAGAAAGTAGTGGAGCATGCTTACTCTGTTTAGACTTTCCAGGAGGAGCTAAGAAATACTTTCTGTGTTTAAAAGATAAATTGTAGTAAATGACACAAGACTCTGCCTACTGTGACCTGTTCCAGTGCTTTTGTAGAATTCTACAGCTGATAGCAATAAGGCAGAAAGCAGCAGAAACATCCAGAAACAACCAAATAGTGGAAAACCCAATGCAACAGATAATGCCTGCAATTGTCTAACTCTTTGTATACAACACTTGTGGTTCCTAATTTGCAATGCTTGAAGCACTTCAACTTTAAAAGGCTTGCATATATATCTCCTAAAATGTTTCTTGTTAGTGCTGGCAAAATGCTCTTCAGCAACTTCAGTGTGATCCTTTCAGAAATGAGCACAAACTGATTTGACAGCCCATTTCAAAAGATCTCTGATTATCTGTAGAAGCTGATGTTACAGTTAGTCATACCTATTTACTAACAATTGGTGTTGATAATGGACTATATTGATTCCCTGAGTACCCGCTGAGGTAAAAGAAGCTTCAAGTGGAGTTGCAGAAGTCTTGCAGCATGGTGGCACCTCCTGGCTTAATGTACAGAATAGGCCCAGCAGGACACATTCTGGGTGGCTCCACAGGAGCCATAGGCCCAGCTTCACCTGGAAGTTATGACAGCTTTTTTTGCAACGTTGTTTGCTCATACTATGAAGGCACCTGTGATTTGATGAGTAATTTAGCTGCATTTCACTTTGAGGAGCAGGGAGGTACTTGAGCTGGAAGTGGAGCATCACTTGAGGATGTGACGAATCTTTTCCAGATTCCCTTATGCGCAGATGCTACTCTCAGAGAAGGACCTGGGGGTCTTGATAGATGAAAAGCTTAACATGAGCCAGCAGTGTGCCCTTGCAGCTCAGAAAGCAAATGGTAAAGAGGGGTGGCCAGCAGAGACAAGGAGGTAATTGTCCCCTACTACTCTGCTCTTGTGAGGCCCCACCTGGAGCTCTGTGTCCAGGTCTGGAGTCCCCTGTACAAGAGAGACAGAACTGTTGGAGAGGGTCCAGAAGAGGGCCGTGAAGATGATCAGAGGGCTGGTTCTTTAATATGAGAGCAGTGAGGTGCTGGAACAGGCTGTCCAGAGAGGCTGTGGATGCCCCATCCCTGGAGGTGTTCAAGGACAGATTAGATAGGGCCCTGGACAGCCTGGTCTAGTATTAAATGGGGAGGTTGGTGGCCCTGCATGTGGCAGGGGGTTGGAGATTCATGATCCTTGAGGTCCCTTCCAACCCTGGCAATTCTGTGAGGATGCTGTATTTATCCATGCAGATAAACAGAGAAAGCATAGTGTTCATATTGTGATCCCTACCCCTATCTGAGGAATTAACTTTCAAAGAGGGTCAGGAAGCTTGATACTCATCTCTTTCCATAGGAGGTGGTGGAATGTTGGGCAATAGGATCTGCTGAGGGAAAACCTCCCTGGTGCGTGCAGGGGTCTGCAAGTCTAGGCAATGCCAGCTACTGCCAAAGCAGTTCACTTCAGCAGTCTGGAGGATGAGAGGAAACTTATTAATAGTAAATATTTGTATCCTCTGTGACTGAAGAATGTAAGGTCCTCATCTTTAGGACAAGTGTAAAGTCTCCAGTGTAGTGCATTAGTACTTTGTCCCAGCTGGGAATGCCCCCAGAATGCGAAGAGCACTGAGGTCCTTTAGATCACCTCAGTGTCTCTTTCAGCCTATTAAAGTCTTCAGAAGGTTTCTGTACGTGGAATGTCTGCTTGGCTTCCATACTGTTCTTAATTACTGGTGATTTGATCAGTGGAATAGCATCTCCTGACATGGAGCCAACCTAAGCTTTAATTATGCAGCCTTTTCTAAAAACACTGGGGAAAGAAAATGGCAAAAGGGGCTCTGTTTTTGCTGCTTGCCCTGATGGCCAATCCCATCTCTGTCCTGGTTCTCTTGCTGGTCGCTTGAAAAAGGTTTTCCTCTGTTCAGAGGGAAGCATGTTGTGTTCTACACATAAGCAGCTAATGGATATTTGAGATCAAGAGCACAGCACAATAACTAACGGAGACAGTGTGCAGGAATGCGCTCACTTAGTAACAAGATTAAAATGACCCAAAGTCAGGATTTTCTCGCCATAGACAGCGAGCCTGTAAAAATAAGTAAAAAGGTGGTACTGGGGTAAATACTCATCCTTCAGTCCTTTACTGATTGTCAAAATACTACAGCCAAGTAAATGGACACCTTTCCTATTGATTTGGTCCTGTATGGCACTGAACAGTAATGCTGAAAATGGTTTATAGTTTGTCTTATTTTGGTTAATGTATCTGTTTTTTCTTTTTTTTTTTTTTAATACAGTAAATTCTACAGGATTTTGTATTACCTTTAAAGCAAGGTTGTAGATGCAAGACAATTGAAAATCTTATATTGCTGCTTAGTAAGGTTATTTAATCTGTATCATCAGAGTTAAAAGGAATAATCCTGTGATTAAGTATTTGAGCAAGAGTGTTATCAGTATTTTAGAAAGCACCCTTAAAGTTATATAAGATAGTGGTCAGAAAGCGTTCTTGAAACTCAAAAACAATTGTTTTGAATTTTGAATTAAGCAGGGGAAAAAAATATTTGTTTACCTTAATGTTTTCATTCTAAGAAATGGGATGAATTGAAAGTACATTTTGAAAGTGGATTTGTATTTTTTAAATATAATACCTACACAGCTGTTTTTGTGGCAATAATTCAAAGATTACAATGCATCTCAGCTCTTCAGTGCATTTTTTTCAAGTATTTGCAGTGATTTTATGTTCCACACTTAGAGGCATTGGCCATTGCAAGCAGAAGGGGCACTGAATACTGATGCTGAATGGAATTTTAATACAGCATAGCTCTATAACAAACAACTAACCCTGTGATTTTTTTTTAAAGCCTTGAAAACCTATGCCTTTGTAGTATCTGTCCATTTGATGCAAAGCATTTCCTCATATCTATTGGAATGCAAAAGTCATGCATGTAATAACTATTTCAGTAGTGCTGTTATACAACTCTCCTTGACTTTTCTAGAAGATTTGTAAACCTCATGGGAAGATTGTTGAGTTGAAACCTCAGCATTTGAGTTTTGTGGACCCTGGATATAGACGTAGACATCTTCAAAATAAAAACTAATATTCAAAGGTTAATTTTCTTTTTTGTGAGGGAAGAAAAAATGAATGTTTTAAAGCAATAGATAACACAATCACTTCAGTGCTTCCCAGAAGAAAAGAATGAAACTTTTCCCATTTCACTGAAAGCAGAATAGGTCAATACAATGCAGTACTGAGGAACATGGTTGAGTAGGCAAAATTGGTGGTAGGTGAACAGCTGGACGAGTTGATCTTAGGGCATTTTTCCAACCTTCATGAAAAATCATGCAGAATTCAAATTAGCAGCTAAGACTCTATTCAAAAGAATTTCACAAACCAAACTGATAACTCGCTTTCTTTCAAAATGTCTGTGGTCCGTATTCTCTTATGCAATGAAAGACAGTTGAAAGTCTGAAACTTGTTTGATATGCATCAAATGAACTGAGATGGTGTAAACCTCATATTTGTATAGAAATCCTCAAATCTCTTACTATGAATTTTCTGAATGAATTTGTATCTAGTTCCATTTGTACACACAAAAACACTGTGAAAGGACACTTGGAAAGCTATGTAGTTCTAGCTGTCAATATTTCTGCCATATGCTAAGCTGACCTTTTGGATGATAATCTTTGTGTAAGTGAAGTGAAAAGAGATTGATTTTGTTGCTTTATTCTAATTACACTATAATATAGCAGTACTACATGCTTTGGAAGGGTATTCAGGAATTGAAATGTCAACAACACAAACAACTTTCCATCTGCTCCCAATTTAATCTGAATGAGTTTGTGATTTTATAGGACGTTATTTCTGCCACTGGCAGTTGAAAGGTGGTAATCAGTTAATCAAAATGCATTGATTGCTCCAATTATTGCATCTTGAATAGTTTTTTATGAATCTTAGTCACCCACAGTTGAATCCTGGTATATTTTGCTTTTTATCATAGGCAAATCTATTGTTTACAGAAAAACCTTTTGACTTCATGAATAACTGAAAGTTAAGGCCAGACCCACCACAATATGCTGATGAGGTTGCACCAGGCCAGTTATGTAAACTGGCTGGAAACCAAGCTGTTTGAAACCAAAATCTGCTTGATTAGTGACTGTGCACAGTTCCAAGGACACTGAGTGTAGTAGTGAATCAGTCTAAGTCTGTATTCCTCAGAGCTCAGGATATTATATCTAAAACAAAGTCCTTTCCTGCGTGGGCTCCAAGCTTTATCTAAAGTTTTTCATTTCTCAAAAGAAGAAATCATGGTATTACTGCTAATAAAGCAGCATTAACACAGCTGGGGAGAGTAAGCAAGAATCTCTTTGCATTTTATCTTGGGCCATAATTTAAAATCAGCACTTGTTCCTTATGTTTGTATGTGAGTCAAAGATAGCACTGCTTCATTTCCCCATAACCAGATTAGATGCAGAAATAAGGGGCTAGTGGTTTATTTAGAGCACACTTAGTGCTGAAGAAATGCAATGTGGAGATCTCTTACTAGGAGATAAGTTTAAAATCAGAGAAGTTTGGCCAGAGTGCAGATGTGAGCCTTTAGGAAATTGGTTCTGAGTTTAAGATCTTAAAGATACTGACCTTAGTGAATAAACAGGACTATTTGCAAATAAATTAGTAAATGTTAATGTATTATTTCTGTGAGTAAAAACTAAGGTTAAATAGTTGAATAGCAATCACTCTTCAGATATTGATATTAAAATATTATAGGAAAAAGAGCACATAATCAAACTACTATGTATGTTATATGTGTAAATGCCTTCTCGCAGAGGTGTATTTAAGTATATATATATATGCCTGGATAGTTCATTTCAGTGGTCTTTGAATAAAGCCTTCAGTGATGCTGGTATTTGGGTTAGGAATAGTTAAGTAATTTTTTTTTTTTTTTTTGAGATCTCCAGAGAAATGCTACATGGCAATAACAGGGTCTAGAAGGACATGAATGAAGCACAGTCTACCATATCTAAACCTAGTTGATCATGCCTTGTCTGGAATGATTACAGTGGCCCTATGAATTCAGAATCAAGTCCTGAAACAATTAGCACAAATCATGAGTAAACTATTCATTTTAAAAAAAAAAAGCCTTAACAACTGAATGAACTATCCACAGAGCAGTACCTGTGGTGTGAGAACCACAGTCATGAATTATGATAAGTGTGAAATTCCACGTTGGAGACCAAGACTCTTCTCAAAGGAGAATATAAGACCTCTTTGCCTTTTCCAGTTTAGTGTGTTGCTGTAGAAGTCTCAAGCTGCAGAAGTCTCCCATACTGATCACGTATGGGTGGTACTAGAACTTTAGTTGGAAAATACAAACCATCTTTTAATTTCTTTTCTAAGAGATGAAAGTATGTATCATCTTGAAGACACAACTAGTTATTTATCTATCTTAAAAAAAAAAAAAAAAAAAAAATTGTATGTTCTGCATCTAAGTGGAAACATGACTGTTTTCAGATAGTATGCTCTTGAGCTAGGAGGGCCCATCCTTCCTTATATTTGGTTTCAGCAAAGCTTCAACCTTTGGCAGGTTTTTGACATTTAGATATGAATTAGTAGTTCTCAGAAACTTTTTTTCCCTTCTGGTGTCTTGTGTTATTAAAACAGGTGGTAGGTTATTGATACAGATAAGGAAGTACTGGATAGAAAACAAGGCTGACATTTAAAGTTGTATATTAAAACCATTCTTCGGGCCTTTTCCATATAAACGCAAAGTTGTCACAAGATTTACTGCTTACAAATACATGCTGCTGTCAATTAAAAGGAACAAGGTAGTTCATCTGCAAAGGTAAATCTTTCCATCTGCTTAATCCCACAAACCTGGGGTCAAATATTGTCTGGACTAAGTTCACATTTGTAATATAACCTTCTCTTTCCAAACCCAAGGGAAGCTGGGAATTTTAAGGTAAGCAGTGAAATCAGCAGAGGATCTGTGAAGTTTTTACTGAGACACAGGGCAACTAATCTCAATCTCAAGATGAGAGCACTCTAGAAACTGTTAACTGTGCTGTCTTTCATTCCTGCTTTTATGTAATATTGAAATTTACATTAAGCAATTAAGGCTGGTTTATTTCCCATACCTATAGTTTTTGAATCGTATGGGGATTTTTGAAGAGACATGACTCATCAATACTTATTAGCAGTGTATATTACTGTTTAAACTCAAGCAAATTAGAATTGGTAGCTTTGTGGGGGGGAATGAGAAGTTGGTGGTGATTGCCTGGCAGAGGCTTTCATGCAACGTCCATTCTCACCTCATCAGCTTTGTCAGTAATATGTCATTGTCAATGGGACGTTTGGTAGTTTGACACTTATTTATTGGTAGAAAAGAATCACAATGACCAGATTTTCTTGAACTATGTAAATGAAATGAATCACCTATATTGAGCAACTGCAAAATAACAGACTTCAGTTACAGCAAAGAAGATTGTTATAACAAAGAGAATGATATATTGAAACAGCTGAGCTGTGGAGATTGGGGGGTCTCCATTATTACAGTCCTTTAAAAGCAGCTGAATGAATTTGTCAGAAATGACAGAAGAGAGTTGATCTTTCTTTGTGAATGAACGAATAAAGGATCCTCTATTAAATATCTCCCTTCTATCCTTGAAGATCCTTGCTTCCAGGAAAAAGCAAAGTGGAATCACAGAACTATAGAATTATATAAAGTTTGAGTTGGAAGGATCCTTTAAAGACCATATAGTCCAACTCCCCTGCAATAAACAGCAACATTCACAGCTCTATCAGGTTGCTTGGAGCCCTGTCCAGCCTGACCTTGAATGTCTCCAGGGATGGGGCATCAACCACCTCTCTGGCCAACCTGTTACAGTACTTCATGACCCTTACAACAAAAAACTTTTCTATCCAATCAAAATTCTCACCTCTTTTAGTTTGAAATGATTTTCTTTTGTCCTATCAACACAGACCATCAAAGACTCTGTCCCTTTCTTTCTTATAGCCCCACTTTAGATTCCAAAAGGCTATTCTCTCATCTTCTCAGAGCCCTCTCTTCAGGCTGAACAGTCTCAGCTCTCTCAACTTGTACTTCTAGGAGAAGTGTTCTGCCCCTTGAATCTTTTTTTATGGCCCTGTAGTTAACAAAATACGCAAGTTAGAGATGTAGTCAACAAAATACGTAAAGCGGGGGCTGTCAAGGTCATCAGGCGTAACCAGGCGTAATCTGTGTGGGCCCCTTGTGTGGTTAGCGAATACTGAAAGGGGGGCTGTAACAGTCATCAGGCTCTGCGGGGGCTCCTTGACTCATAAGAAAACCATGATGAGACATGGCAAGACAAGACATGCCACATGTCTATTGGACACAGATAACCGTAGCAAGGGTGATTGGTAGCACTGTGATATAAGGGACAACTATAAGAAGAGTGTGTTGCTTGCAATAAGTGCCATTTGCCGCTCACCACATTGGTGTCATAAAAGCGTGTGATTTGGCCGGGGCTGTCTGAGCACTTCATGACGGGACATTAATCAGAGGTTGCCGAAGCAAAGGCAACAAGTGGTGTGTTGCTTTTCACGCCCGTACCGAATTTCCCGGGAGACCGCAGCTTGGCCAATTACTGAGGCGACACCAATATGATGAGCAGCAAATGGCGTTTATTACCCGTATACACTACCTTATATAGCCTAATTACTTCGTCTACGCCCCCAAGGGGGCACATCACACATCAATCATTAGAGCAGGGAGGGAGCTTAACACATCAGACCCCGCGGGGGGGTCTCGCAGTTTCGCAGTTGCTGACAACAGTGGTGACCCCGACGTTCCTCTCAGGAGGTGGAATGCAGTAACACCCAGGGGGGTGGGGACTGCGGGAAAGGCCTGGGTACGGATTGGTCAAAAGTTAGGGAGGTAGTAGAAGAAAAAACAGCAGAGAGAAAGGGAAGCGATGTAAGTTACAGGCGCTGGGATGATAGTGTGCGGCCAGCACTGTCCACCCTGACTGCGCCTGAAGGTGTAGGTGGCGTCCGGCTGGCGCCCTCTGCTCAGGTTGCACCCGATGGAGAAAGAAATAACGATAGTCTCCGGACCCACTCTCTGCCACAGTGTTCAGGCCCATTGACTCGACCCACACATCCTTCTACAAGATTGAGTGCGTATGCAACCAATCAGAAGCCTCTACAACAGTCAGTGCTTCATCAAAGGGAGATGGGCACAGTGGGAGCGTTGCGGAGCCCGCAGCTTCCAGCTGTGACTGAAAAGGATAGCGAAAGGAGAGAGGTGAATTTGCATTTGGGAGTTAAGAGAGATGCACTAACAGATGGTGAGAAGTTTAGATCTAGCCTGATAGAGGAAGGAAGAGTTCTGGAGATCTTCCTGATAGTAGGGAACGATAACAGAGGTCCGGGAGGGGTATCCCTCGATCTGAAAGGCATCACACGCCTGATAGATTGTGCAGAGAAATCGGGATTGAAATCACTCCTCACTTTAAATGCATTAGAAGTCCTGACAGCATCAGGCCTTCTCTTTCCTCATGTAACAAATCTGATGTGCATGGTGCTTAAGCCAGTGCAGTATACACTGTGGACATCAGAATGGTTTCCCTTCAGGGACAGGTGGCCAGATTGAGGCCTGGAGAACAAGCAATTCCATACGGCTGGTTTGTGAGAGCAATGCTCTCAAAGCCTGAGACATCTGCCTTGATATTGAACAAATGTTTGTCATTTTTGAGGTACACTCCAACAGGTACCTAGGACAATGTTGGTATATATTGGGAAAGGTTATGTTTGTATAAGGATCTTTGTAATTTCATACTCATAGATAGTGCCACTAGAGCTATCAGCAATCGCTCTAATCTCTAACCTCTCTGTCTATAACTTTACTAGTATTGTAGGATGTGGCTTTAATTAGTGTCGGTGACATCACATCAGTTCTTGCAGGATAATTATACGGTGATTAAAGACCTATCACCTACTCCAAGTGGGATGAATCTCGTTTTGGCTTACCAAGGAAGGACATTGGTAAGGAAGCTTTTGCAACATGATGACCTGCACCAGTTGCTGAAACGTGTCAGAGACAATGGACAGAAAACCTTGATCACCGTTCACCATGACACAGAAGAGATACATCGTGTCCTAGAGAGAGTAAAGAAGGACAGAGAACACCACTGATGGGAAGTGCTTCTGGGATGGTCCACCAAAGCGACGAGAATGTTTAAATCTGTTTAACTCTATTCGTTATTCAGTTATAGTTGTATTAGGTCTAATATTAATATGCTTTACACTTATAGTCATATTATATATAGGCATATAGGTATATTACATTTATAAGTATAGTTTAAGACATTAGAGTAGGATTATTTGGCGAATCGCGATGTAACGGGGCAAAAGGCTTAACCGAGAGGACAATGGCATGTATAGGTGCAATGCGGGGATTTCGGGGTGTACGCGGTTAGGGTCCTCTCGGGTTGTAGTAGATTTGCTTGAGCTTAGGGAGGGGGAGATGTAGTTAACAAAATACGCAAGTTAGAGATGTAGTCAACAAAATACGTAAAGCGGGGGCTGTCGAGGTCATCAGGCGTAACCAGGCGTAATCTGTGTGGGCCCCTTGTGTGGTTAGCGAATACTGAAAGGGGGCTGTAACAGTCATCAGGCTCTGCGGGGGCTCCTTGACTCATAAGAAAACCATGATGAGACATGGCAAGACAAGACATGCCACATGTCTATTGGACACAGATAACCGTAGCAAGGGTGATTGGTAGCACTGTGATATAAGGGACAACTATAAGAAGAGTGTGTTGCTTGCAATAAGTGCCATTTGCCGCTCACCACATTGGTGTCATAAAAGCGTGTAATTTGGCCGGGGCTGTCTGAGCACTTCATGACGGGACATTAATCAGAGGTTGCCGAAGCAAAGGCAACAGGCCCTTCTTTGGATGCACTCCCATAGTTCCATGTATCTGTTGTGCTGAGGACTCCACAGCTGGACATAGTACTCCAGGTGAGGTCTTATCAGTGTAGAGAAGAGGGGCAGGATATCTACTTGCCCTGCTGATCACTCTTCTTTTGATGCAGCCCAGGATGTGGTTGGCTCTCTAGGCTGCAAGGGCACATTGCTGGCCCATGTCCAGCTTGCCATCCGCTACTATCTCCAAGGCTTTTCTAGCAGGGCTGTACTCAATTCTTTCACTCCCCAGCTTGTTTTGGAAGTGAATGTTGCTTCAACTCAGGTGCAAGACCTTGCACTTGGTGTTGTTAAACTTCATGAGGGTCTCTTGGACCCAATGTTTGAATCTGTCTAGGTCTCCTGTCCCTCAAGTGTGTTGACCCTTCCACACAGTTTGGTGTTATCCACAAACTTGCTGAGGGTGTACTGGTTCCCCCTGTTGAGGTAAGTTATTAAAGAGCATCAGAGCATCAGTGCCAGTACTGACCCCTGATGAACACCACGCATCACTAATCTCCATCTAGACACTGAGCCACTGACCTTCACTCTCTGGGTACAAACTTGCAAGCAGTTCCTCATCCCTCAGACACTGCACCCATTTAAATCCATATCTTTCCAGTGTAGAGAAAAGGGTGTTGTGGGAGGCTATGTCAAAGGCCTTACTGAAGTCCAGATAGATGACATCAGTGGCTCTTCCACTGTCCATTGGTTATGCAATCATAGAAAGCCACTAGTTTGGTCAGGCACGACTTTGTTGAAGCCATGCTGTTTCTCTTACATTATCTCCCTCTCTTCCGCATGCCTTAGCAGAGCTTCCATTTGATTTACCTATGTACACTGGCATTGCCTAAAATCTTCCTACCTTGGAGGCTCACTGCTGTATAAATTCAGTTTGATTTCAACTGTAGTAGCAGATGTCCTTGTGTCAAAGGACAAAAAATAATCCTGTGTTGTTTTTGCTGTGCAGAATCAAATCAAAATTGTTTTTCTTCTGAGGACTTAAAAGCAACAGTGCAACACTTTGTTTTCCTACTCCAGGCACAGGCAGAGCCTGGGCCTCTGCTAATCTGATACGGGACACTAGCCGACATCTTTCCTTTGCCTTTCCTTGAAGTAGCATAACTCACTATGAATTCTCTTGTGTGTGTGAGTGATATGTGACAAAAATGAGTTTTCCTCAAGAATCATGTATGAGAAATATACCAATGTTTTCTGTTAGCTGCAGGTGCCATTTTGGCTGTTTTATGTTGCTTTTTAGAGGCAGAATCATCAAACATCTGTTCTTTTGCTCTTCAAATGCATTAGCAAACTGCAGAAATGAAGAAGAGGGGAAAGTAATTTCCATTAACGTTAATGAGCAACGCGTAGCTTAGAGCACAGGATTTAGAAAGTGAAGCTTTAAGGAGTTCTGACTTAGAGTGGACTTAGAGACTGCAAATAATCTGTTACGGGGACATTAGATACATCTGTAAAAGGATTTTGAAAGGTGGAAACAGATCAATGAAGTTATCCCATTTCTGATGTCTGTAGGCTCAGTAAGTTTCAATAAGGTGCAAGCTAAATTGGTCCTTAGACGTGATATTCTAAAAAATTGGACAGAGGTCGGAGGCAAAAGTCTCCTGCACTTCTCTTCAGCTACAGCCATGCATGAGGCTCCTGTAGTTTCCAAGTACTATTAACCATTCTTTTAGCGGGGTGTATAAAGCTCCACTCTGATAGCTCTGTTGCTTAGCAAGTTGACCTTGAAACAAAACATGATTGTTGTTCCTTCCTCCTTCTATTTATTAAACCTTAAAGCTAAGGTACTGGGCTGAATTCATCAGTGTGTTCTGGTTGTTTTGTGCAGCCTTGGTGATGCATGAGAGCTGTAAACCTATACCAGGCAAACAAAGTCAGTTTTATAGCCTCTGAGTATTGCCAGAGAAAGGCAAAACAGCTGGAGTGCTTCACGGAATACATCCACAATCTTAAATTCTGAACTGTTAGTGCTCCTAAGTGTCCTGACAAGTATTTGTTAAAATGATTTATAATTGGTTAATCTTTCTTCACCTAGAAGCCTGCACTAGAGAATTCTGTCTTTCCTGTAGAAAAGTTTGGTTTGATCTGTAGAGCTAGAATTGCTTTTGACTTTTAATAAAATTGACTTGAGGGGGATTTGTGTGGGGAGACAGCAATTATAGCAATTAATTATTTGGAAAGAGCAGTTCCTCCCTCCTGCATTTCCTCTTCCATCTGGTTCACAGTTCACAGACTTTTTATCTTTTTTTTTTTTTTTTTTTCCTCAAGTACTAACTGTAAGTCACTATCTTCCTCCTACTGCCTACAAAACAAATGATAGAACTCTTCATTCAGCCTGTTTCTTAGTGGAAGCCTAATCAAATTGCACACCAATAGCACCAGCTTAGTAGCAGTTTCAGCAGAATAGGAAAGTACTCAGGGACACTCCTAAAAGGATTCTTCTGAAGTAGAGCTGAACTCTCCTCCCATTCCATCCCTATGTAGTTCCCAGTGGTTGCTGTGGGGCATCTCATCAGGATGCTCAGACTTCAGACACTTTTCTTATCTAAGATACGTAGCTTATCTAATGATGAGGAAGAGCTACATACTGGGGACAATAAATACATCATCACCAACACTTGAAAGATGAGATTGGTCCTCAGTTCCTACCATACTGATAGGTTTGGAGAACTCCCTGCACCCCAGTTCCTTGAAATCACAGTCATAGAATGGCTTGGGTTGGAAGGGACCTTTAAGATCACCTAGCTCCAACTAGGACTTATTCATTTCTTCGCAGCAAGCAAGAGATCCTGTAATTGGGATGAGGACATACTAATCTTTCTTTAAAGGAAAAACAGAATTAAGCTACTAATGTGAGCTTTGTTTAAGACAGTCATCTAAGTAGTTCATCAAGATTAAATTTATGACCTCTACAGCCTCTCTATTCCCACACAGTTACTGCACAGATTACTTTTTAATAGCCTGTATCTTAAAGAATTCCCACTTTATTTACTTTTCACATGTGGCACTTAATCTCTTGTACATAACTTTGGCTTTTAACAGAACGTGTCTTCTCTGGCACAGTTTTTGCTGTGTTCTTTTTATAGTTGAAATTAGATGAAATTACCTAGAAAGCAATATTCTCTGTTTCGGAGGGGACCCACATTTTGGGCTATGCTGTAAACTATAAATGTGTCTTAAAAAGCTAACTTGCCTTTTCAGGTGGGGGGTGGGGAGGAGGGGAAGGGGAAGGTAGCTATTAAGGAGCTGTACTCTAAAAATATAGATTTTTTTTTTTCAAGTTTGTCTAATGTTCTTAGCCAAGTAAAATGTTGAGTTTATACATAAATAGGGACAATAAATGATTACAACTCTGAAGAAGGGCTGCAGAAAGCTAAGGATTTTTGATATTTTTCTTGTTTGAGTGAAGAGTGTTGTACTCTGAGTTTCAAACTGGAAAGCAGACGGTAGATTTCTCTTTCATTATAAATGAACAAATGTCAACCAAAATATTGAATATTGAAGTGTTCTAGGGATCTGTGACTATATGCTTAAAATTCCCAGATTATTTGACCTATTAAGGAACTTGGTCAAAGTAATCTAGGGTTTTACTGAGAGAATAAGGTAATTTCTTTGTCAGATATGTTTGATAGACTTCAGAAAATCCAAGATTTTCAGAGTTTTGTACTCTTTTACACATGTAGGCATTGGAGAAATTAAATGCATCTCCTTTACTTAGAAAAGCAATCAAGAAACTTATGGTTTTATTAATGCCTTAGAAATGTTGACAGATACTTCATGCATTTACAAGTAGACACGCCTAAGATTACCAAGGCAGATCTTCAGTGCTGGCAGAGTGTGGCTGTGCTTGTGTAGTTTGATTCTCATATTAGACTTTATTCAGTGTTTTATGGCATACAATATTCAGCAGGTTTCTGAAGCGCGCGGGAACTCAGAGTGCATCATGTTTTCTTATTACACTGCAGAAAGGAAACATCCCAGCTTGCTACTCCTAAAATGAATTTCTCCAAGTCCTAAACAAATCAGTGGATTTCATTTTGCCCATATGTTTGAGAGAATGCAAAGTGTACCCCATTCCTCATCCAATACTGCCGATAGTCAATAGTCTTGCTGCTGTAATGTGTCAGTAGGCTCAAAGGCGATGAACAGTTTGGCTCTGATCAGAGGGAGCTGCTTGTCTTCTCAAAGGAGAGACCTGAAGTGAGGCCTGTTTCTTCTAGATTTGTATTTTTCATGGTTGCAGGCTGACTGAATCTGGGAGACGAGATGGAAGACTCCTTGATTTTTAAGCCCCCCCCATGTAGCTGCCTGAAGCTAGGCCACAGATCTTGACAAACTTGTGTTACTCTGTCCTTTGACACTGAGAAGTTATAAATTCCAGGAATCATTTGGAGTAATGTTGATGGCATTGTGCATGCTGAAGCCCCTAGGTGGCAATCCACAGTGTAAGAGTAGTCCTGTCCTCCAGCCAGATGTTGTGACTCAGTTTGAGGGCTCCTTCTGGTTACAGTAACGGAAACCCTAGTTGTTAATGACTTACAGGAGTCAGACACCAGGTGCCACCTTGCCCTACAGACATGTCTCTCAGGTGGAAATTTCTCCAGTTAAAGCACTTCCAGCCAGATGTTCAGGGCCAAAAGCAGATTTGGTACAGCTCCTGACTTGCAGGTAGCTTAATCAAGCAGTTGCTCAACAGTGGCACACAAGTAAGTGAGCAAATATAGGACCATTCACACCAAATGGGAGTCTCAAGCACTTGAAAATGATGGCTTGATTACCTACACCAAGAAGATAAGTAGTTAGCCCGTTAATTAGCCCACTGAAAAATATCTGAGATTTCTTTCTTTGGCTAACTAGATGAGGTCCTGGAAATGTTAGAATGACCCATATGATTCCATTCTGGACAGACTGAATTTGGTGATAACTGCCAATCATGTTTGTAACTGCTGACAAGCCTGTAAAGAATCTGTATTAGAAAAAGATAGCCCTTTGTGATGTCTTTTGCTGAGATGAGTGCTGACTGCAATGCTGGAAGCTGCAGCTGTGGAGCTGGAGCTGTAGAGCTCAAGAAAAATAAGCCCCAGATTTCTTTTTCTCCCCTTTGTGCTTGGTAGGTTCCTTCTTCAGGGTTACTCAGCCTAGAATTTCAACTCATTTACGTGCAACAGTTTCCACCACCATCTTATCCAGATATATTGTCAGGTTAGGCTTCAGCAAAGCCACAGAACCTACCAGACCTGTACCAACTTTTTAACAAGGTGAAAGGTAGATTAATAAACTACATAAACAGAAGGATCTGTTTTCGTGGTTGAATTATTCTGTAGATAAAACTACTAAGAATAAAGAAACCCGAAATTTCTTATCAAAAGACTGAGCTGAAGCATAAAGTCTTGGCAGTTCATAAAGATTTAAAGAATGCTTATCTTCCACATTAGCTCAGTGAACTCTGAGTCCCTCTCTTCCCAGTGGAAGCTTCGAGGCTTATGGATTTGCGTGTTTTTGCATCACTGCTTGCGTGCATATTAGCTTGGATCAGTAACAATATGAGCTGGACAGAATAAAAATGATGAAATCTTACCAATAAAATTTTAGCCACTTTTTTTTCCCCCACTTGCAGTAATCTCAGAATTTGATTATCAATTACATTTTGTTGTTGGAAAAATGCTTATGATAATTCAAGGAAGAAGGAATATTCCTTGATTCTTTTTACTTTCTCCATATGTGCTAGCTACATCCTTTCTCACAGCTTTGCCAGAAACAGTGTTGCCCCACTTCTGTGCTGCTATAAGATATTCAAGTACATTTTCCAGTACTTCTGGAATGTTCAGTTCATCCAAAAATACAGTGCCTTGCCAAGATGGCCTGGGCCTTTCTTAGTAAGTGGTTTTGTTGCATATGTAATAGGGTGAGCTTTTCTTTGTCTTGGCCTCTCTCCCTCGTTCAGCTCAGTAGACTTAGTCTTATAAAAGCAGATTTAAAAATATTTCATGTTGCTACCTATCTGAGTTTGTCCCTAATTACATTTTCTATTCCCTGTAGTAACAGAGAGATACTTTCTTGTATTGACTTCCCATGTTGCTATTGTATTCCCAGTAGCTTTCACTAGAAATAGTCTCCCTATAACAGTATTAAGTAGCGGTGATTATCTGATAGTGTAATGCTATATTTTGGGAATATCAACTCCCACGGCCTCATCAAAAGAAGATGGGCCTCATTATTCTAGAGAATGTGTGAAATAAGGAATGGCAGGTATTGAAGAGATGAGAACACCACTGTCAATACTGTGAAAGTGCACTGGCATACATTTGAAGGGCTGCAGTTGCAGGTAGGTATTGTTCCATCTGACGGACTCCTGCTGCACTAACCCACAAATAATTTTTCTTAACCACAGTTGTTGATCAACATGCTGTGGCCTCATTCTTAATTGTAGAAGTTCTGAACAGTAAACAAGATGGTTACCATAGTGATCGACATAATGCAATTCTTACTAATTCTTACAAATGGACTTGCGCTCACTAGCTCCCATAGGCTGACCTTGTAGAGAGTAGAAGAGTTATCCCATTCTTGCATTTCTTTTGAGGCTTCTTATGAGCAGCTGGTTCAAGGAAGGCGCCTTGAAAATGCTCTTCTACCTGCTGTTGCGTGCTGTGGTCCCTTTTCCTTTCAATTGCTCTATTTTCTGGAGCATTTTCTGGAGAGTCTCTCATTGGTGCAACTCATTCTTTGGAAGCAAGCAGCTGCATGCCTGTTCCTATTCCTCCTTTTTTCTCATTCATAACTTTTTTTTCCCGAGTGAAACCATTAAAAATGCTTCTACTGAGAGCACAGATGGAGCTGAAGGATGAGTAGGTAGGAAATTGCTAATGGATGTGATGAGCTGGTTCTTTGAAGGCTGGGTTGGACAGAGAATCCTGGAAGTATGGTTGAGGCTCATTTCCCACTTCTGGTTCCTGGTTTTCTTTTTCCCAAATCATCATGATTTTGTCTGAAATGCTTTGCATACGCATTCCAGCTGTCAATGTATTGCAGAAAGAGGAATGCCATCAAGTTGAGCCTAGCACAGGTATGTTCAACCTACAGTCCATGGGCCACATGCAGCCCAGCTTGGCTGGCAGCCACCTCCTGCCCCATGCTATAATGGCAGCAGCTCTTCATAGTAGAGTGGCCCCAGACACATTCCCATTGCTCGGGAACAGCTAAGCCATCAGCATACTTTTAACACTGTGTCAACTGAAAGCAGGGCACAGGGAAGGCTGCGCTGTGCAGTGGTGACTCAAGTGATGGCACATAGCTGTATGCATTTTGATACATTGGCTAAACAAAGGGCTCTGAACAGCAAAGAATATAATGCAATGCTTTCCCTTTTGACAAACGAATTTGAGAATAGGTTTCAAGATTGCAAAAAAAAAAAAAAATCATCATTTTATGTTTGCCAAGACCATTTTCAGTTGATATAAATGTGATCTGCAAATTTTCAAATGGAATGCATAGAGCTGCAATCAGACATTTAACTCAAAATCTGATCATGTCTCTTTATTAGACTTTCATAATCTGTCTCATATCAGAGAGAAATATTCCTGGTTTCACAATTGCACGTGATTCAGGTCATCAGTTTCTGGCAGTACAGTTGTTAAGGATGAAGCACAGAATGACTAAAACTTCATCAAAAAATCTCTGATGAACTCCTTAATTACCCATTAAGAATTGTAACTACTGCCATCAAACCAGACTGATACAAGGTCAAAAATTCCACTAGTTATATATTTTTGTTCATCTTTTTTAAATAAGAAACATAAAATATTAAAATAAGTTTCATTTCTTTATATATTATAGTTTATGTATATATTGCATAAAGGCTGCTCTGAAAGTAATACCTCCTATTTTATTACGTTGGCCCATGACATCAGGTGCAGATGGTGGTGGTATGGCAGTAGAGGTTGAGCCTTCATGCCAATATTCCATTCCATTTTGTTGCTGCGTGACAGATGGCAGCAGAGGGGCAGTCTGACAACATGATGTCTGACAGGAAATGAATATGATGCAAGGGTCTGTCAATGAATTTCTCCGTGTGGAAAAAAATGGCACCCGTTGACATTCATCAACACTTGCTAAGTGTTTATGGAGAACAAACAGTGACTGTGAGCACAGTGAGGTGGTGGGTGGTGTGTCTCAGCAGTGGTAACAGTGGGTCACCTCTGCTGGTGCAGATTCTTATGAGCACAGCGTGCAGCTCTTGCTTATTGCTGGCAAAAATGCATTGCTAACGATGGTGACTATATTGAAAAATAGTGATTTGTAGCTGAGAATTTGCTCTATCAAATAGCATTGTTGTGCTCTTTGGTATCTGTTGTAGTTTCTGCTAAAATAAACATGAGGCATTACTTTAAGAGCAACTTATGTATATGGGCCAAAACAATTCCTCTTCACTCACTGTGGCCCAGGAAAGCCAAAAGGTTGGAAATCCGTGATCTAGCATGTTGTTTTGTCTGGTTTTGACCAATAGAAAGCTTTTGTCATTGTTACCGTAGAGGCATACTAAGGAAAATAAACTCCAAAGAGGCATAGAACAAAGCAGGGAGAAGCATCAGTTCTGAGGTAGATAGCAAACCATGTGAATTAGAAATGTTTTTTAGAATTCTGTAAATTAGATAGGGAAGGGAATTTGAAAATATTGTTATTTAAGGAAATGAGACCTTTTTATAGGAAATCCACCTAAAAATCCTTTTCTTTCTTTGATTCTCATTAGAAATTTGAGATCTTATTAATAGCTTTAAAATTTTAACTTTAAAGCTTGAAATGCAAGGTTGCTTTCTATTTCATTTGTGTCACAAACTAAAGGTATGATGTCTATACTAGTCATTGGTATAGTAGGTAATAGACGATGACAAACATCATATTAGCATTCATCATGATATAGTCATAGAATCAGTAAGGTTGGAAAAGACCTCTAAGATCATCAGATTCAAGCATCAACCAATCACCACCACGTCCACTACTGTATGCAAGTGCAGTAGCTCCTGCTTGATATCTGCCAGACCCTTACAGATACCATGGGGCATCTAAAACAGCACAGGACACTTTCATTGAAATACTCAAATCATTCTCTAAAACCACTAGGGAGTTAGTTGTTGAACTGGAATTAAAATCTGAAGTCCTAATTATACTGTCTAGTCATTAAGCATTCAGAGTTTACTTCTGCTGTGTGTCAGAAGAGACCAAGTGCTGGCATTCATCACACCCTTCTATTATTCAGCATGTTAAGCGCTCAGCAGTTGCCGCCCTCCAGCCTAGTGTTCAAAGGCACTGTATTCCTAACATTGGAAATACAACATAAAAATAGGAAATTTTACATGCTTTGCTATGTAGCTTTGTGCTGGTGCTTTGTTGTTGGTTTTTTGTTTTTTTTTTCTTGTTTTTTTTTTGCCTTTTATTCCTGTTGGTAGCAAAAAAGTTCCAGCACATGCAAAGGATGCTGTCATTGCAGCTTTTCTCTTGTTCCTGGCATGACTGAGCTTCTGACCTCCTGGGGACCTCACAATTGAGGAACGCTTGTGGGATATGTAGAAAAGGTTGTATTTTCTTCCCCTCTTTTTCCTATCTTTTTTCTTCTTTCTTAAGCTGACATGAATGGAAAGAGTAGACCGTCTTTCCTCAACATGTGAACTTCATGAGGCATTTCATAGGCAAATGATAATTAACGTATTGCAAGATCTAAAAAGACATGCTCATTCTGTCTTGGTAGAAAAAGAATAATCAAAACTGCAAAAATACGTTCAAAGAAGTCTCATGCAATTAGATCCATTGAAAGCATTTGTTTTGACTTTTGTCTTAAACAGAAAATTTATATTGACTGCATGAGGTTCTTTTTGTGAAAATAAGCTGCTGTGTGAAAGCAAACCATCTTCCATGAGTGATTCTGCATGATGGCATTTTGTGCACAAGTAACAAGAGGGGAGATTTGTAGCAAATCAGCAACTCTGAAATCCCACAACTTCCCTGATTGGGCCTGTTTTTGCAATGGTCATCTCAGGATTTATTTTTGAATACAAGTCCTTTAAAAGAGTAAGACCTATGCTACTTACATGCATTACAAACCAGAATAAATTATAAAGCTAGGTTCATTTATAAATATGTTAAAACAAGGCATTTCAACAGTATTAGTAGAATCGTATATTTTCCAAATATTTTTTTGATCCCATCCTTTTTAAACAGCCTTACCTTTGGCTGCTTCTTGGTTTAAAATATTTCTATATAAAATTTATTGTCAGTTTTTCTCTCATTAATGGGATTAATTCAATTTTCTTTCAAACAGGATAGCATACAACACGAAGTTGCCACCTCTCATCAGTAACATCTGACTCAATTGTACTATTAGGCTAGGGTAGTAATTTATATGGAAAAAGATTGCAATTTTTCATGTTCCTACTAAATATAGATGATATAAATACACAAGGATTAACTGGGGAAAAAAACCAACAAACAAACAAAAAGAAACAGCAGAACACTTTTCAAATTATAGTCCCAAATTATCTATAGGATGCTCTTCTGCTTTGAGGACCCTAATGACTATATGATTCGACACAAAAATGTAAGGGAAATATCTGAATGAAGTTGAGGCAAAACTGAACACACTCAACTTTACAGAGGAAAGGAAAGTTTCTTCCACTTCTGGATTAAAAAAGTAAAAAAGCTTTGATGTGGGGCCATTGCCCCCATATCACTGCCTTCACTACTGCTTTACAGATTTATTTGTACTGCTTTGTCAGGTTCAGTGCACAGATATGGGTCAAAAGACCAAGTAAGAGGAATAGGAGATGACAAATATTGTTCAGTTTTCTTTATTATAAGAACTTCTACGGCTTTTTCTGCTTTATCAGCTTGAGATAAGTATATAAATGGAAATTAAGATCAGAGCATAATATCTCTAAAGAGATGTCCTCGAAGTCCAGAGTTCCTGCCTTACTAAACAGTACTTGTATTCTAATACATACAGCATCCTTCACATAAGTGTGTGCTCCAGCTCAAAATATTCTGATTGCATAGCGAGTTTGAGAGAATAAAAAGGAAATATAAATATGAAGAGGGTTTTTTATTGTATTGCTAGCTTATCTTTGCTCTTAGTGAAGTCAGTGTCTCTAATGGCAGCACTGACCAGGCAGTTCTGCTAGTGAAACTCATGAAAAGAATGACCTAAACATTAAACCAAATGTCTTCAGCTTCATGAAATACTGCTTGCTATAATCCCTGGCACAAAGGAGGTGGCACTCATGCCTGATTCAGCATGCTTTATTTGCATTTCCTGTTCTACCAAGTATAGTTTCTATTGCAGTATAGCATATAGTATATACTGTACATACTATAAAAGCCTATGGCTTTTAACCTTCCAACTCCAGACCTGAATGCCAATCTTTGCACAAATTGGACCTGTCTCTTAAACTGCTTGCATTTTCCACTCTCTGCTGGCTGAGCTGACAGAATGTGAGTACAAAGCGCTAACAGCAAAACAATGGTAACAAAGAGTAGCAAGAAAATTACTTTTCCTTTTTGTTTAGGGATGGAGAATGATTCTTTTTCTTCTTCGCAGAAGACTGTTGTGTATGTAGGAGTGTGCTGGGAGGCAAAGGTGGCACGAGGGAGAAGCGGAGAGATGTATAAATGAACTAAATTAATAATCTCCATGAATTTTGTAGTGCCTTAATGAAACTGCTGATACGCTTGATTTGAATCCATTCCTTTTTTTTTTTTTTCTCATTTGAGTGGCATTAACGTGTCTTTCTATGGGATTCCCTGCTCATAAAAAAACATAAATTATCACTTTCCCATTTCACTTTTATTAAGCAAGTAGTACGACTTCAATATTGGAAGTTTTCACTATATTTAGTAGAGGTTGCACCTAGCAACCACACACATTAATTTAGTATTATTTCATTATATTTAAGGTAGTGTACATAGGCAGTGAAAGTCAATGACTGTAATAAATACTTTAAATGGCAACCAGTAGCAGCGATTAAACTTGTAAATAGGAAAGAATATATCAAAACGTTATTAAACCACACCTTTCACCTCATTCATCTTTCTGAAGTCTGTAACTGCCCACTCTAGTATCTCTTCAAGTACTTCGCTATTGCTTCTTGTCTGCTGCCTTCTGGCTATGCCTAACTATATCTACCACCATACTTCAGCATTCTGAATGCTGGGCAGGAAGAAGTAATGTTCAAAATTCAAATGTACGCATGAGAAAGATCAGTGAGAAGATACTGATTGTACTGTGGGCAGACGCTGTGTTTGGAACTTTCTTGAACTCAGATTGGCCAAGTCTCTTTTTCTCTTCCTCCATCTGGCACTAGAAGGAAAAGATGAATACCTTCTAAGATTTTAAGGAAATACTCACTTATTTCTGTTAAAATACATTTTTTCCAGTCTTTTATTTGTTGGTTTTGTACTACGAGTAAGTTAAGGATATCACTACAGTGTGACATTACAGTAGTTGATAAATGGTTTAACCTATGGTTTAATCTAAGTATGGGATACACATAATTACAGTTCTGTCAGTGTCTCCCTTTGGTGAATTATCAGTCTTCATCAAGAGGTCTTCATCTTCAACCAACAGGATCTATTTGGCTGCCAGGCAGGATCAAAGCTCTAGTTATATATGAAGAGGAAGGGGCTCTAAAGTAACTATTTCCATGCAGGAAAGAGATCATAGAGTTATAAGAAGACTCCTAGGAACACAACTGCTCAGAGACAACCAAAATTTCAGTGTTTTGTATTATTAGGAAACCAGTAAATAGTAATACTAAACAACTCCATGCATTTGTGGTGTGCTTTCATCTTTAATGCCAGATGTAGTTTTGATTTCTCACCTATTTTAATTGGCATGTAATGGTACTTCTAGAAAAGAAGTTGAGGATGGGCAGCAGTAAGCAGTATGGCATGGCTTCTGTGTGAACAGAAGTACAAAAACAACAAAAAAGTTTGAAAAATTGTACTCGAAAGATAAGAAAATCCCTCCAAGCACACAGGCATTTCTGCTAGGAGCTTCTTTAAAATGGTTGTGAATTTATCCATGGAAGGTCTTAAGGTCTGCATTGAAGTCCCTTTCCACCCACACCTATGCATCAGTCTTTTGTTTTAGTTGTTAAAAGCATGGATACTTGTGTTCTTTTGTTTCTAACATTTTTAATAATTTCATTTTGTTTATATTGATCTTTTTAGAAAGATGCATGATTCAATTCTGCAATGCTGTAGAAATTACAAAATTCTGATTTTAGTTTCATTGTGCTGCGTCTCTGTTAGAGAAATTTTCTTTTCAGGACTGTTAACCTTTACTATCTCTTTTCTGTCTGAGTCATCAGCAATTATTTTGTCCCTGAGGAGTGTTTTCATGGCTTCCCAGAGATTTATGGGTAACCATCTATTGGTAACATAGCCACAGAAAGGATTTTATTTCTACTTTTCTTAAAATAGTTCAGGTGTGCATCACCTAGAAATGAGTTAATGAGCCTCCATCAGCTGGTATATAAGCCAGTTTATATATTGCCTGCAGTAGTAGGTAGGGTGATATGAGCCATGGTAAAATGAAGGAGAGGTCTTTGCAATCTAGTGTTGTTTTGTGGATCCTTTTGGTAATTAGGAAGAAGACTTTTTATTTATTTATTTATTTATTTTAATTCTCCCAAGGATGTTCTGCATGTAGCCAAAAAGCTAGTGTAATTCTTCCTTTTGGCACCTGTGTCAGCATGACTTATTTCTTTTTATGAAATTAAGCATCTATGAGCCTTATCCTGTGAGTCCTCAGGGATCAGCTCCTCTGTGATGGAGCAAGGGATGTAGTTATCATCCCTTTTTTCAGATGAAGTTATGATTTTTATTCTGGTTGGAAATCCAGCAAGGCACAGGTAAAATATGTGGAATTTTTATCAAGGTGTATGTTCCATAATGAGGAAACAGCAACTCTGGGGCAAAGAGCTTCCAAAAGCACATAATCCAGCTGCATTGGATGAAAATGGGATGTGCAGGCATTACTAAAATGAAATAGAAAATAAAATAGTGGGTTTTGACTGATGTGCCTTGGTGTATTTCACTGCAGGAGTTTAAGTGTTCCCAGCTTTCTTTCCAGTCTTGCTGGCAGAGATTACCAGCCCTCTATTGCAGCCTGCAAGGAAACTCAGACCTTTGTCATTGCCGTGTCAAGGCAAGATTTGGAAATTTATCTTAAATCGCTGAATGTGTCCTAAGACACCAGGCTCTTCGCTAGATCATTTCTGCTTTCTTTACTGCTGTAGTTTCCACCAAAAGGGCTGGGCAGGCAGCTGGGAGTACTGACACCTTGAATATTCACAGCAAGATTTTGCAGAGCTCAGCTGTCAAAACTGCAGCTTCTCTTTATGTTCCTCATATACATCAATAGCCTCTGCCACCAGGAACAAAAGAGTATCAAGAAAGGTAAAAAATGAAAAACAAGGTTAAACAGCACAAGTCTGTCTTCTATTCACAGGCTTGGTGAAAATTCAGATGATCTGTTCCAGCTAGGAAAGTTCACCAACCCCTAGCTTTGGTTCCTGTTAACCATTCAAAATGGGGGGGAAAAAAAAAAAAATTACAGGACATCTGGACATAGCACTTAGGCAGCCATCACATAGGGTAGGGACAGAAACACTCTGCATTACCCACTGTTGGGTGGTGAGACAGCCTACAACCATTTCAAGCCTTTTGTTGGTGGTATTGCTGTAGTTTCTCTAAATGAGCTTTGCAGTAAGCTGTTCCTTGAGTATACAACTTCTTCATGAACACAGTTTTTTCAAATTTAGGATTTGGGGTGCTGCATCCTTAGCTGCTAATGCAAGCATTTCCCTGGAACACTTCATTATTAAGCACTGCAATTATTCAGTACCTCCTGAAGTACTTTCAATCCCGCTGTAAACATGTAATGTTATTTGAATACATTTTTCAAGTGTGCCAAAAGCATAGCTGAATAAATATCAAGAGCCTGATCTAAAACCCAGTGAAATTTCAGTCATTTTTGGAGCTTAGCTGAGGGCTCAACTGAATAATATTGCTGGTTTTGCTAGTCTCCTGAAAAACTGGTGGCTATCGAACATGCAAGGCCTACATGGTAAATTTTGTATAGGTTTCCCTTTTGCTGACTTTAATGTTTCCCACTTGAAAATCTAAATTCATACAAAACAGTGTGATAGTAGGGTAGACCAAATCCAGCTTTACCTACCTAGCTACATACTTCTTGTGCTGAGGTGATTAAAATTAGATGTGGGGGATAGAAAAACATACAATAAAGCAAAATGCCTCATCTAGCAATAATTACAGTGATCTCATTAATTTGTATTTGTATAACACAGTTGACTCTTTCAATCCATTTCTTCAACCAGATGTTTAATAACTGGCCCCAAATTAAGCCATCACTCATGCACACTACTACAAAGAAGGTTAAGCAATATAGCCATAAATTCATAAATTGAGGCATTAACTTCCTTTTTTTCCCTGTTTTCCTGGTGCAGAGTGAGTTTTCTGTCTGTACTGGGTACCATGGGCCCAACTTTGATACATTCAAAAAACAACTCATGATACCCAGATAGTGAGATGCTAACTTAAGACACAAAATTTTTAGATTACAATCCTTAGTCATTCAGACTTTCTGTCTGTCTTTCTGTTGGTCTTTCCCTCCAAATTTCAGTAGGGGGAAAGGTTAGCTTAGAACTATTAGGATACGTAACTGGCCGTGACTTGATGAAGTTACTTAGAGACTAGACAAAAATAAAATAAAATCAAACAGTAAGTGAATTCTGAGCTTCCCTTTCCCCTTCCCTTTCCCCTTCCCTTTCCCCTTCCCTTTCCCCTTCCCTTTTTTTTAAATGTCATTAAATGTTTAAATGAAATAATAAATGTCTGGAACTCTGCACTGGTTTTAGCAATAGAGGAAAGCCAGAAATGAAACTTTCACTCTTGTCCTCTGAAAATTCCCTTGCTGGTTGCAGAGCTCTTGATCTCCATTCATTGGTGTCACTTTGTGTTAAACAGGCAGAGTATCTGACTCTGGGTGTGGCACCATGGGAATGAAGCTATGTCCTATTAGAAGATTACAAATACTAAGAAACTGCATAATGAGAGCTGACAGATCCCCAGGACTTTCACTGCTACCACTTCATGACTAGTCTTAGAACATCTGCACTGTGTTATCTAGATAAACTTAAAGCAATTTGTTTTTAAAATATTGCAAAGCAACAACACAAAATAAAGAAACAGTTTTAAGTACTAGGAAAACAACTGGTTTTAATTTTTAATGTGACATACTTTTTAGAGTCTTGTAACTATTTACTCAACCTCTTTTTCAGCCTGGTTCAACATGTATTATTAAAAGCTTTTAACAAGTCACATACAGTACTGTATGTGATGGTATCTGCCCACTGTTTACTTAAATAGCATTCTTGGGAATAATAAACTGCAGAATTTCTTTAAAAGCTCTGCAAGTGAATAGATAGCAGAATCAGGAGTTATGGTTAAGTAGCTGTGAAGACCTTTACCAAGACTGGTGCAACATCACTTCTGCGTGCTGCTTCAGACTATTTCTCAAACATACTTAGCTCCTTCTTTGAGGTAACACTTCCATCCAAAGGGTCAATTGGAACTCTGAAAGACCTTAGGTAGGTTATCTAATGCCTATATGTAAGAGTATATAATAATCCCATGAGTCCCAAACCTCTGCTCTGCCACTCAGCAGCTGCAATGCTGAGAACATGTGCAGGGCTGTGTCTTGCCTGTGACCCAGGGGCTCCCCTTCTGGTGGAAGTGTGGAGAAGTGCTAGACATACAGCTAACAGAAAGTGCTGAGCATACAGAGTGTTTTCAAGTATCTGTAAAGTCTCCTGTAAAGCCAAAAGCTTGCACAAATGGCCCTGATTCTAGAAAGGCCATTAAGTATGGAGCTAATATTGCAGCATATATACTGAAGCCTGTGCTTCAGTCCTTGTTTTACAGGGTTTAGTTTTAAAAGAACTCTTTGGATCTGTATATGTTGTAGCTGCTTTTGTATAACGGGTATTCCCTGAAGCTGTGGTGAGTGGCTAGGAAGTGTTCAAACTCATCAGCCTAGCAGAGGAATACTCATTTAAGTGAGAGTAGGGAACACTGTGCTTTGTAGAAATTGGATTTATAATGCTTGAACAGCTTTGGCCCAAACAGTGAGCCATGCACAGTGCTAACAAACCTCTCCAGGGATCATCATGTCCTCTGGAAGCAGCCCTGCATCACTGTGCTGTGAAATTGCCTGATAACGTGGAAAATGATCAAAGAGTCTGACACTGGAAAAGCAATATGGACCAGCTATAGGCAAGGAAAACCTGGCAGTGGAGGGAAGAAATGGGCTGAAGGCTGAGCACCACTGCTCCAGGAAGATCTGCTTTGGAGTGGTAGGGGAGGAACCATCTGCATTGTTTGTCTGTAAAACACATGTAGGAGTAACTTCTGGTGGGCACAAACAGCTGGGAAACAGAAAATAAGCATGCTCAGGCTTGCTAGAAAATACTTTTTGTGGTGCCTCCCTGTGGCCTTGGTATTTTGAAAGCTCAATTTGTAATAAACAATTCAGTCAAGAGTGCCAGTGGATTGCACGTTCAAGCATCTGGCTACTTTTAAACAGATGAAATGCACATTTATGTAGTTTGTTAAAGAGGAGTGGACAAATGAACATGCGTAGTGTTTAATGAGTAAATCTGTTGAGGTCTCCTGTGATCAGTGTGGTATGACTTTGGGTGAGAAAAGCTTCGACAGTGCTTTTTTGTTTGTGTCCCACAAAAACAAAGCAACATCTTGAAGATGTGAAGTCAGCCCTCAGGAGCAGGAACTAGCTGTAGCTTGTGACTGTGCCAGTTTCTGTGAATCGGATAGCCCAGCCTGAGGATGGACATCATTTCCCAGCAGAATGGGATGGCTGGTAAGAGCAGACTGTAGGGCCTCGCTGTGCCTGGAAGCCTTGCATCCTTTCTGCAGGGGCTTTAGGATGTAAAAAAAATATGCCTGTTCGCTCTTTCTTTCATTTTTTCCTTAGTAGAGCAATTGAAGGATCCATTAAATAAAGGTTTATTGATTTAATGGCTAAGTACTAAGGCCAAGTGTTGTTCTTGCCCAGCCAGGGCAAGCTGATAGCTGGTGGAAACAGAGCCTAGAGTTGCTGAAATACATGGTGTAGAAGGGTACCCCAGGGATCAGGAAAAGGAAGTGATAGATCCTATAGCGATGTCTTATATGGGACATGAACTATGTGCATTTAGACAGTGGTAGCCAAGGAAGAGATAAACTGGTTTAAGAAAATGAATTAAATTGTCAGACTAATGATAGCATACCAAAAGGAGAAATATCCACTCTCCCTCTCTCTTAAGTATGTATTCCAGAGAATCATATGTCTGTGAGAGATAACTCATCTTAATGCTTTATAATAGAATGGTCCAGTTCCTTGGAGATTTGGCTCCCACTGAAATCATCTTCTAGCCAAACATAAATTTACTGTCTACTTCAGCTTAACACTGTGCACTTCACTTCTCATGGAGCTGAAGGTGAGCAGGGGACAAACAACCATCTGCCCAAGCTGCATGCCTGCAGGTATGGCGATGGCTGTGCTCCCAGCCCACCTGGGCCTCCGTCACTTCTTAAAGGACAAAAATGTTTGGTTGTGATGCTATGCAGCACTATGCTGCTGTGATCAGACAAGTGGCTCACATGCAGCCATGTCCAGTGCTACAGATGTTGTCAAACCTTTTCCTTCCAGAGCCTCAGTGCATCTTTTCTTCTCAGCACCCTCATGTAGCATCAGAATTGCTCCACAAAGCAAATTCTCCTTCTAATCAACTTCTGACATAATGAAAGTCAAACAAAACTCTTGCTAATGTCACACTGTTCCGAAAGGCAGGGTCATGGCACTAAGCTACTGGACTTCAAACTGCACTTGGACAATGCTATCAAACATAGAGTTGAATTTTGGGTGGTCTTGTGTGGAACCAGAAGCTGGAATCAATGATAGGGCAGTGAGGCAGTGGCACAGGCTGCCCAGAGAAGCTGTGGGTGCTCCATCCCTGGGTGCATTGAAGGACAGGTTGAGTGGTGCCCTGGGCAACCCTGCTCTGGCAAGGGGGTTGGAACTAGACAACATTTAAGTTTCTTTCCAACCCAAGTCATTCTGTGACTCTGATCTATATGGGTCCCTTCCAACTTAGGATATTCTGTGATTCTATTCTATGATCTGTTGTTACAGACAAGAAAAATCGTAGTTGTGTTACAGTAGAACAGCATATTTGGCAGACTGGGAAAGTTTGTTGATTACATGAGTTAAGGGCTGCACTTGCAGACAGAACTTGTGCTGGCCACCGGTAAAATGGTTTTAACTTATGCCTGGTGAGAGGCTGTCCTAAAAATCATGCATGAGTTTGAGAAGAAACATCAGATGAAGCAAAGTCACTTATGCGGCAGTATTTCATGAGAGAAAAATGTAACCACCCAGCTCAGCTCCCTCAAGCACATTGCCTTGAAAATTCTAAACCATGCAGAAGAAGCAATTTTAAAAATAAAATAATGCTGATGCCTGGCTGAGTCCTTTAAAAACTTACTGCTTAGGGCAATTGCAAAGGGAGGAAGATTTCAATAAAAAGTGAGAAATAAGAAACAGGCTGTTGAATAAGCAATGAGATATGCTATTGTCAAGGAAAATGTATAGCTAGCAGCAAAGAAAGAAGGACAAGGAATATATATCACTTGATGTCTTCTGACCACAGTTTCTTTTTGCTGCAGCATTATGTATCCAACCCATCCCTTAGCTCCACTGCTGCTCATGGCCAGGGTGCAGACAGCCACCTTCTCCACCCTTCAATACAAAATCCACCTGCACAGGGCTCTGAGACTGTACCCACGGGTACCGCAGGTATTCTCAGAAACTCAGACTGATGAAAATTGCCTAAATGGTGTACAGAGAGAAAGGCACATTTCCACGCAAATTCGTGAAGCGTTCCATATTTTTTTCCAGGGAGGTGTGTACCAGGAGCCTGGGGGTGTTCAAGGAAAGGCTGGATGTTGTGTTGAGGGACATGGTTTAGTGGGAGCTATTGGTAATAGGTGAACGGTTGGACTGGGTGATCTTTTAGGTCTTTTCCAACCTTGGTGATTCTATGATTCTGTAAATATCATGTCTTCTGACCATTGAGGGCACTCTCTACCTTAAATGGATTGCATACTAGTACTGAAATCTTGGCAGTGTCACATGCAAACAAAATCCCATTCTGCGTAACACTTATACAGGCTTTGCATTTTTACCTTTGATGTAACAACAGTTTTGGAGAAAGATGATTAAAATACAGCATTCCAACATCTGCATGTGTTTCTTTAGCAATTATTCAAAAAATGTATGCATTGGAACCATCTAGATAAGTTAACACCAGCAACTATTTTTTTTTTTTTTGTGGTGTTAATTCATTTCTATATTGCATTCTTAATATGACAAGAAATATAAAAGAGCTAATCACAGACTGTAGGTGGAGTGTATTCATGGTAGTAATGTAGAACAGCAAAGATAAATGTAATAGTCTTACAGTGAGATCATGAAACATAATAATAGGTTTTCAGTATGTGATCATAAAATAGGAACAATGCTATCATGTAAATTAAATTAGTGTATTTGAACAGTTACATGAGCTTGTAAGCGGATAATATAAGTAAAGAATATTTTAAACACTCCTGAGATATTTTAAATATCTCAGGCAGGAGGAAGCTGGCTGTAATCAGCTTTCTTTGGGAGCCTCTTTCAGTATTATTTTTTTTAATAACATGAAATATACTGTAATAATAACCCTGAATGATAAAAATCAGACCATGATAGGAGTTCCACTGCAGTTCAAGGTGATAAAAACTTCTGGAATTATATTTTGCAAAAAATACAATCTTTCTGAAAACAAACACACAGTCTCCTGGACTGATGAAAGAAGTGGCAAAAACAGACTTTTTTCTTCAGATGACAAGATTCCAAGAAATACTGATTTCAGTTCATCTGCTCATCTTTCAACAGGGAATTTGTTTTTCAACCTTCAAGCATTTTTGTCACCTGTTTGCAAATTTAAAATTCTCTTATTGAACCAATGCAAATGCAAACAGCATTTGTTGGAGGAGAGGGAAAAATGGATGATGTTTAACCAGCTTTAATTTTGTATATTTGCTTACATTCGTGTTTCATGATTGACTATAGATACAGAAAACAACATTATGATGGAAAGTAATTTATTACAAGGTTCTCTAACTGGAAATTTATTTTGGAGGATCAGGGCTTCTGAGACTGATTGTATACAAACTAAATGGAATCCAAACTGTGAAATGTAGGTCTTAATCTTTCTTCTCACACTAAGAAAGGCCCAAAACAGAAAATAATCTGGGGGATGGCGAAGAAAGCACTGCAGTTGTAAAGGCCATCCTCCCATTGGACAAAATCCAAATGTAATCTGACATAAAACCAAATCTTTTTTCTTTTTTTTTTTTCACCTGTTAAGATGCATCATTCTTCTATAAGTTTGGCAGAAGATTTAGGCTATGACTGTTGTGCTTGGGTAGCACAGCTGTTAGAAAAGAAATAGTTAATGCATCTCCACTTTAACCAACTCCATAACACTCCTTTCATTTTAGAAGACCATAAAGGCTGAGCTTTTAAGAAATTATCACCGAAAAAATGCTAAGATAGGTTTTCCTTCAGAAAGAGATGTCCGTGATTAGAAGCAGCAGAAATAATGCATTATTAAAGATAGTATCAGGAAATGAAAGCATTGCACAGCAGGGACAGAACAGACCTGTAGGCTCATCACCTGGATTCCACATGTCAGCATTTTGTCATTGCACAACTTCTTCTCCAAGGATAAGTGGATGTTTTGCACAGCATGTTTGTGAGATTGAATTGTTGGCAGGGCCACCAACCTCCAGATCTAATACTAGTCTAGGTATGCTTGTTTTGAAAAAAAAAAAAAAAAAAAAAAGAAAAGAAAAGAAAAAAAAAAGGTGATTAGGAACTCTGCTAACATAAGGCATTGTAAAGCTGTTTCACTCTGGAGATTTGGAGGAATACATTGTTTGGAGGTACTAAGAGGTGGAGACCAAAAATTATTAGTTGCATTGAGAAAATGATAGCTCAGGTTTAAAAACAATATGAAAATAACATACAGCCTTGTTTTCTGTGCTCTTCCCAATTGAAATGTATCCATGGCAAGCACAGCAGAATTATGTTCAATTAAAAGTCATCACTGGCCAGAAGCTGGAAGGGATCTTCCTGTCTCAAAGTTGATCTCTCCCAAAATGAGCACATACTTTCATTCTGCTCAGCGCAACAAAGAATAATATTCCCTACAAGAGAACTAGTCATGAATGTGGGTTGTTGGTTTTTTTTTCCATATCTATACTGCATTTATGACACACATTCTGACCAAACACCTCTCGTTTGAAACGTGGGGAGGGAATGAGAGACCCCGCAGTCCTGTAGCTGCTAATAAGACAGTGTGCAGTGAAAGCTGTGGCTTTAGTACCATAACCACACCTATCCACAGAGTTACCCTGGGAGCACACGCTGCATCTCTACAAGCTAATTTTCTGCAGCTTGGCATGAGGGTGTTAAATTGTTATTGAAAGGCAGAGGAGGGTTTGGTAAAGTACTGCAGAATGAGAGAACCATATGAAATGCAAGTATTTAATTAGTATTTAGCACAATAGGGATAGCATGGTAAAGACTGTCTAGCCAACCCCTAGCTTAACAAGCTAGTATTTAGTACAATTTAACTGTCACCCATCTGCAGTGTCTCCTTTTTTTCTTTGGTTCATAAATATTTACGGTCCTTTACAGTGTCACTGTGTTGCCTCACTAGGATGGCTTCTTGACTTATTTTGGAGCCATTTGGAAGTGACCAGGCTTAGAGTGCTTTTGATATATAAACATCTGTTAACCCTCAGAAAGAAAAGAAAATCTCTTATGAAACAGAAACTAATTCATCAAACCTGATTGCTAAATGTCCATGTGTGAATTCCCATCTGACAGCTTCTGCCAGTGTAACCGGAGCTAGCATCCCCATTTTCCCCTGCCCTTGACTTTTCCTTACACATCCAGGAGCTACAAACAGTAAATTGCTGAAGACACTGTTTGCAGCACGCTGCGCTAAGGAGCCTTTTGCAGAGCACCTTTGTAGTGAATCACGTACCTTGCAGCAAAAATAACCCCAACACAGCAGGACATTGCTTTGACAGTAGCTTTTAACCAAAACAACAATGAGATTTGAGTATTTTAAAATCCCTAAAGCAAAGTTCATCAGGTCAGATACATGAACTTTGAGTCTGATTTATTATAAGCCGTACTTTCTTTTTCCTACTTATTCCCTTTTGAAAAATCTTGGTTTGCAGGCAAATGGTGAGCTTCAAGTGGAACAAGGTTCATGCATGTAAAAGGAACCTCTCAGATTTTGCCACTAGGTCTCCTTCTTATGACTTTTTTCTCTTGATGCATATGTTGCTCTGAAAGTAATGCCTCCTGTTTATTTCCGTGGAAATCATGACAAATAGAGCACAATAATACTGGTTGATAGACCAAATTGTCAGCTACAAAATGCTCTTTTTCAACATAGTCACCACCGTTAGCTATGCAGTTTTGCCAACAATGAACAAGAGCCACCCACCAGCTCACTGTGCTCACGTCCACTGTTTGGTCTCCATAAATATTAAGCAGAAATCAATGAATGTCAGTGGGTGTCATTTTTTCCACATGGGGAAATTCAGTGACACACCTTTGCATCATATTCCCTTCCTGTCAAATGCCATTTTGCCAGACTGTCCCTTTGCTGACATCTGTCACACAGCAACAAAATGTAACTGAATATTGGTGGGAAGGTTCTACCTCTACTGCCATACCACCGTCATTTGCCTCTGATATTGTGGGCCAACACAGTAAAATAGGAGGTATTACTTCCAGAGCGGCCCTCATACAGTTCTATTGCTAGCTCTGTACCTCAGTCCGAAAGGAGATTTTGCTCTACCTTTCTCTTTCCAAACCATTTGCAAAGGTTGTGAAAATCAAGTGTTTGCTTTTCTTCTTGTTTCAATGGGCTGTGACTTGACAGTGTGTATGTTAAATGAATGCCATTAGTGCTTTTATGTATCCATATAGTGAAGGCTGTGCCTCTCCAGCTTTCTGCAATTCCAATATTAACTGACAGAATAAGCAATATTCCTCTTAATAGTGTTTTCTCTCAATTCTTTCTTTTGACGTAGTACAGATTTTTCTGCACAATGGGTGCTTTATGAAAGAGTATATTTTAATGGAGAAGAAAATGTGTAAGGAATAGAATGTTACATTTGCCTTAAGAGGTACGAGTTCCAATTCCTCATTCTGGGGCTATCTATTTAACAGTTTGATGAATAATTTCATCTCACTGGGTGCATTCCCATGCCTGTAAGACAGAGATGTTTATGTGACACTTTCCTCTTCTGCAGTCTTCAGTCAACATGGGGAGACACAAGGCTTTGGCTTCATGCACCAGACCTTATTATTTTTTTCATGCTGTGTACCATCAAAGTAATAACCATATGGTTAAATAAATAACAGTATGTTTAAATAATAATCATATTGACAATAATCATATTCATTACTCTCAAATCTTTCCATCTTTTTTCTTTTCTCCCTCAGTACTGTGTGTAAGAAATCACATACTGTTGCTGGGGGATGACTCCCCAGTAGCAATTCTTCATGTATACATTGAAAACTTTGCTTTATCTCTGAGTAATACCCTTCAGAAAGGCCCTTCTGTGTTATAACAGATAATTGCATTATCTGTTCAACTGCTTTAATTAAGAAGCCCCTTTGGGAAGACTGGCAAATCTTCTGCTTTTACCCTGCAGAACTGAACAATATTGGAGAGCCCAGAAAACATTAAATGGCCACCAGCAAGGCAGTATTGCCTGGGGGTTTTTCCTTCACAGAGCTTTATTCCTTCTATGCCCTGTGTCTGTATCAGTGCTCTGAAAGGACTGTACAGCTGGTTGTTTCCTGAAACAGCAGTTGAACTTGGCATTTCTTCATTTTGTCACAAACCTCAGTTAAAAGCCAAGACTGAGCAAGCAATAACTGCGACTGAGTCTTTGCATCAGTCAGTACCTGAAAAAAATACCTCTGGCTTGGTGTACACAAGAGCCACAAATGGCTTCACCTTGATGTCCTGTTGATTAATGCTTTCTCTCGGCATGCAGTCCCTCAGATGGTTAGTGTCAGCAGAACATGCCTTGCTACCTAACCCAATAAATCACCGTTATCTTTACAGAGAAACAGCGGCAGTTTGCACTCAGCCCCTCTCTGGGCAGTTCAGCACAGCAAGCAATTTTCCACATGCTGTGTTGGACCCGTCCATTGTGATAACTGGGTGCAATCACTGCACTGTCACCATGTACCATGAACCAGGTTTTCTTCCAGTTCAAATCTCTTATCACCCTCAAGCAAGATGCTTGGGGTCATTGCCTGGAGTCAAAGCAAGGTATCAGCATTGCAGCTGAGTAAATAACACCCAACAAACCAATGAGCTGAATTTTTTTTTTTTTTTTCTCACTTTTCTGTCTTCAGGACATTTACATATTGTTTCAGTTAATAACTTTACAGTTCATAAATCAAAAAGACAGTCCCAAATTATGATTAATAACTGTTATAACTAAAACATTGAAAGTCTTTTGGTGGAATTTTTTTTTTTTTATCATTTTTCATTTTCCTACATAAGTGACAAAAAAAATTCTTGTTTTCTGGGTTTAATTGTTTTTATTTGCCACTGCACCTCCCCCCTTTCCTACTTCTACCAAATGCAGAAGGTTGGAGAAAGGATGAAGAAAGGAACAAATGTGCAGTCTTACTTTTATTGCTTATTCTTGGCAAAAGCATGGAGTCAATTATTTGTTGGTTAGAACTTTGGACATGAATCTAAAAACAAAAGTAATTTCATCGAAGGAATAATGAAACCCTAAACTATGTGGTGCTCTGGGACCATGAATAGGAGAACTTTAAAAAATAAATAAAATAAATAAAATAAAATAAAATAAAATAAAATAAAATAAAATAAAATAAA
>NW_024962335.1:31358685-31400479 GCF_019238085.1 Lagopus leucura | reverse complement strand
GCCTTTCCTGTCTAGGAATTTGGGCTGTGAATCAAGTAGTTTCTTGAGTGCTATGGAAAGGAAAAGCAGTGCTTTGGAAAACCAAAATGGGAGATGGATCTAGGGTGCCTCACATGTGCTAGAGGGGCAAATATGATGATAAAAGGAGGCAGAGGGGAAAATGTGAGAGGTTAAGTTCATCTCTCTGTTGCTCTCCTTTGCCATTTTCTTCTACAGAGTATTTTAGTGAAAAAGCCTTTCTAAGTAATGTAGATGTGCTGCATTCTGTTATGACACATGGCAGTTTATAAATGCTTTCCTTTCCTTGTAGATCTGTTTCTCTTCTGTATTTCAATTGTTTCAGTAGTTATTCAAAATAAAGGAAAGTAAAAAAGACATGTTATGAGGAAAATAATGGATTTAATTTCAATGAAAAGATGGTTTTGTGTTACAAAGGCAAGAGTGAGAATGTGTCAGTCTCGTGACTTTGAAATTTTCTGACAAGTTCAGGAATGTTTTTTCAAGATTTTCAGCTCATTTATAGCCTGACCTAAAACCATCAGAGGTGATGGAAGTCTTTACGTTGCTTTTAATGTTCTCTGAGTCAGGACCTTGGGCCCTGAGACTCCAGCTCAGTTGTACCAACTTTGTGCAATGCTTAATTAAATGGAGACAATAAATATGCAGCAAGCCACCTGCAAAATCCCTGTGCAGCAATAGGCTCTTAATACCAAAAATGAATAATGTTTTCAGGAACCAGCTTTCTCAAATGATTTCTTTTACAATTATGTGGGATGCTTTGTCCCTCACAGTGCTAGGTTTTGTTTCAGTTCAGTGCTCATACACACTGCATGTATTTTTCTCAATAATTATATATTTTTCAAGCAATTGTGCATGTGAGAAAGTGTTTAGGGAAGAAGAGAAATATTTCTTTCAAACTCCCTCTTATCTGACATTCTATAAATGTACGGGTATTTCCCTTGCCATCTGAAGTCCTCAAATCTAATATGAAAGGAAACAGCCTTATCAAAACATCTTGCAAAATCTTAAGTAGGAACATCTTGCAAACAGAGGTAGAGCTAGGATAAAGTAAAAGCCACCAAGTACACAAAATCTTCTTAAAATAATTCTCTACTCTTCAATGGAACTACAGACACTTGAAGCACACACGTCAGAAGGAGATTATAGCCACTTCCTGCTGGCTTCTCTTCCCTATCCTGTCATCACATTACTTTTTCATGATAACAAATGTCATTGTTTCTACCAGAAAATGTGCTCAGGTAGCATAAATCATGGTAACCGCTTATACGAGGTTGCTTTCCTATTTGCATATTAATAATAATGCTGAGAAGTAAGGAGCCATTAAAGCCAACTCTAACTGAAAATGTTTCACATTTATAAACAACACATTTTTCATTTCCACACAGTACTTCCTAGAATATATTATCAGGAAATAGAAAATTTTCATGGGCAGCCTTGCTGATAACTTACTGGGATTCTCTCCACAACAGGAACCCTGAATCAATGCAGTGAGTTAATTACATCTTGACTGCAGACCATGGTTTTTAAAAGGACCTTTGGACTAGACAACATTTTTCTGATTTTGTTCTTCGATAATTGTCAGTGACAGAACTTGAGAAGCAAGCACACTTCACTGCTATATAGAACTGCCTATAGAAGAGAGTAAGTATGTGGTCTTTTTGATTTAAGTTCAGTCTGTCAAGGAGAAATGTAAGCTGGAAGCCATCAAATGTTAGGCAATAAAAAAAAAAAAGACAATTTATAACTGGGAAGCATAAGTGGATTGAAGCACTGCTTAAAGTACAATTACACTCTTGAGATGTGAATTTGGGAAGAGTACCCATGTGAATGAAGAGTTCTGCTGTTTAAACACATTCAGAGTTCTGTCCTGATTTAGACTGAAACTACATGTAATTTTTGCATTGCTGTATCTTTTTTTCCTAGCATATAATTAAAAAAATATAATCCTTATTTTAACATTAATGCGTTTTCACTGACAAAAGTTGGTACAGTTATCGAAGCACTGTCAGTTGGAGCCCTAATAGTTTCCTGTCATTACAGCTACCTTTGTATACATAAATATATGCAAATATATATATATTGTATGAATAGCATAAATTGACACAAAAGCCCTGATCAAATCTAATAGAAATAATATGGCTGTGAGAGAAGTATAGTTTTTTTGCCACATTATCAGCAGAAATACTGAATTTCATACCCATTCTGTTCTCAGATAGAGACAGGTCTTTATGCCCTGTTGAAAATAGCTGAAATCAAAGTACTGCAAGTACTGCAAGAAGGTACTGCAAATGTGCTCAAGAGCCTGCAGATTTCATCTGGTGTAAGTCAGCAGAGAAATATCCAGCTCAGTTTTGTCCTCAAGCTGTTATCACCATATTAAGGCCGAATACAAGGTAGCTCTACTGAAATGCATAGTTACACTTCTCTGAGCAGGCATACCCAACAAGTATGTGCTAGAACTGGAACCTGAGTTTCAGCCAAGAAAATTTGTTGTGTGGGTTAATGGATGGGCTGTATGCCAGTGTGTTTATATATGGGAAGGGGATAGGCAAACGGACAGTCATGCTGAGCACACTCAATTTGAGAGGCATTTAAAAACAAATAACCACAGATTTTCCAAGTATTTGGTCAGTCATAAGAAATTTCACTTATTTACCTAATAGTGAACTAGCTGCCTCTTGTGACACCACAGGAAAATATCAAATATGTCATCTATGCCTGTAGTGCATTTGCAATGCCATGTGGTCTCAGGGATGTACGTTGGGCAAACGTGACAGGAGACCAGTGGTCTTCTGGGATGGCAGTGGCTGCCAGGCAAGCAATAAAGGCTTACATGCGTGCAATTGGACTCCACCTTCTGCATATGGACATTTCAGTGTTAGGCTGAATGAGAAGGACCAACATCTAGTTCTCTTAACAGGATTTTCAAAACAGGCTCTCCAAACCCAGCCTCAAAGTGCTCTGGACAGAATGCACTGGCGTTGCCAAAATCTGTCCAAGCAGATATATCTCGGTATCTCCTTTGAAATAAAATATCAACTTCCACTTGATATTTCAAAAAAAGGCTGATATCCCTGAGTGCAAATAAAGCTGGAGAGCAACGTATTCATCCTGTTGAGTGTGTTAAACATAATGATAAGCTCCCACTAACATGAGCACAGTAAGGTTTTGATGAGTTATCAGAATTATTGATGTTGCTTGAACTCTATACGCATTGGCCTTTAAATCTCATTTTAACCAACAGTCCAACATAGATGTGTTGGCTCAGCTTTCATTTGGATGCTACAGATTTATCTGAGGAGTAGCTAAGGCAACCAACTGATTGCACATGCCAAGAGGCTGAATTAAACTTCACTTCCCAGAGATTCTCAAATGATTCCAGAATTTTGAAACATCAGATAAATAAGAGAATATTTTGTAAATAGTATAAATGACTCAACATAGCTATTCTGTGCATTCATAATTTGGCATCATTATTTTTAACAATGATGATATAAAAATTCAGGATTGTTTGATGACAGTTTTTCTCGAAAACATTACAAAGACATTAAAGTGACAGGAAGTGTCTAAGTGAGACTTTCAAAATTTAAATAAATGAGCTGAGATTATTGAATGCTACTGTACAAAACTGTTTTACTCTTTTGAGCAGCCTACTTGAGCCTGGCATGTATAGTGTGTGAAATATTCTCTAGCCTATCTGCCCATCTGTAAAGAAGTCCACAAGAGTCACATTGTGTCCAGATACTGGGAAGAGGAAATAGTATGAGAAAATTGTCCCTACCGGCTTTCTTGAGTCCTTGTGTTGCTTTTACCCCCTTTTTTTTTTTTTTTTTTTTTTTTTTTTTTTGCATTAAGGAATCACAAAATCACAGAATCACAGAATCGTAGGGATTGGAAAGGACCTCCAGAGATCATCAAGTCCAAACCCCTGCCAAAGCAGGTTCCCTACAGCAGGTCACACAGGTAGGCATCCAGGCAGGTCTTGAACATCTCCAGAGAAGGAGACTCCACCACCTCCCTGGGCAGCCTGTTCCAGTGCTCCGTCACCTCACTGTAAAGAAGTTCTTGTGCACATTTGTGCGGAACTTCCTATGCTGCAGTTTCCGGCCGTTTCCCCTTGTCCTGTCTCCACTGACAACTGAAAACAGTCTGGCCTCGCCACTCTGCCCCCCACACCTTAGATATTTATAGACCTGGATCAGGTCCCCTCTCAGTCTTCTTTTCTCAAGGCTAAATGGACCCAGTTCACTTAGTCTTTCTTCACAGGGGAGATGCTCCAGGCCCTTCACCATCTTCGTGGCCCTCCGCTGGACTCTTTCCAAGAGATCCCTGTCTTTTTTGTACTGGGGAGCCCAGAACTGGACGCAGTACACCAGATGAGGCCTCACCAGGGCAGAGTAGAGGGGGAGGATCACCTCCTTTGACCTGCTGGCCACGCTCTCTTTAATGCACCCCAGGATGCCATTGGCCCTCTTGGCCACGAGGGCACACTGCTGGCTCATGGCCAACCTGTCGTCCACCAGGACACCCAGGTCCCTTTCCGCAGAGCTCCCCTCCAGCAGTTCATCCCCCAGCCTGTACCGGTGCATGCAATTATTCCTCCCCAGATGCAAGACTCTACACTTGCTTTTGTTAAACCTCATCTGGTTTCTTACTGCCCAGCTCTCCAGCCTGTCCAGGTCTCGATGAATGGCAACACAGCCTTCAGGCGTGTCAGCCAATCCTCCCAACTTCGTATCATCAGCAAACTTGCTGAGGATGGCCACTATCCTCTCATCAAGTCATTGATGAAGATGTTGAACAAGACCGGTACCCAGCACCGACCCCTGAGGAACACTGCTAGCTACAGGTCTCCAATCGGGCTCTACACCGCCAATGATGACCCTCTGTGCTCTGCCAGTCAGCCAGTTCTCAACCCACCTCACTGTCCACTCATCTATCCTATGCTTCCTCAGCTTTGTTATAAGGATGTCATGGGAGACAGTATCAAATGCCTTGCTGAAATCAAGGTAGACTACATCCACTGCTCTCCCCCCATCCACCCAGTCAGTGACAACATCATAGAAGGCTACCAGGTTGGTCAAGCATGACCTCCCCCTGATGAACCCATGCTGACTACTCCTGATAAACTCCTTTTCTTCCAGTTGTCTGGAGATGGCATCCAGCACCAGCTGTTCCATCACCTTTCTAGGGACAGAGGTGAGGCTGACTGGCCTGTAATTGCCTGGATCTTCCTTCTTGCCCTTTTTGAAGACCGGAGTGACACTGGCTATCCTCCAGTCTTCAGGCACCTCCCACATTTTCCAAGACTTCTCAAAGATGACCAAAAGTGGTTCAGCGATCACCTCTGCCAGCTCCCTCAGCTCCTGTAGATGCATCCCATTGGGTCCCATGAATTTATGAACATTGGTGTTGCCTAGGCACTCTCGGAGCACCTCTTCTCTGACTAAAGGGAAGTCTTCCATTCCTCAGATGCTCTCACTAACCTCCAGGGTCTGGGATTCCCAAGGGAGAGCTTTTTCACTGAAGACAGAAGCAAAGAAGGCATTCAATATCTCCGCCTTCTGAGCATCCCCCGTTATAAGAACACCCCCCTCACTTAGTAGGGGAGCCACAGTCTCCCTAGTCTTCCTTTTACCGTTAACATACTTAAAAAAGCCTTATTTATTATATTATTTATTATTTATTGTTATCACCTTTGCCAGATTAAATTCCAGGCGGGCTTTAGCCTTCCTCGTCTCATCCCTGCAGGCCCTGACAACAATATAAATTTTTTTTGAGTGGAGAAGCATCAGTTAGTTCAAGCATTAAGCTTTCTTTCTGTACTTCGTAACAGCTTCGTAACAGATTTAGTAGTTACACAATCCTTCTGCACTATGAAACTGAGCAGGTGAGAACAGGAATGTGCTTGTGGCTTAGCTGAAGTTGCTTTTGCCACCTGCTGTACTGCAATAAGATCTGAGAGGGCCATTAGCTTCCTGTGCCAACAGCTCGGGCACCCAGAGGTGCAGGGCAAGGATTCGAGACTGTGCAGTGAGGATGCTCTGCACTCTTGAGGCGCTGGGCACTTCAGGTCAGATGCCGTTGCCACCACAGCCCTGCAAACTCTAAATGCTCCCAGCCACGCTCACGCCTCCCTCCCATCTGTTCCTATGGCTGCCAAACCTTGGATACCACACAGTGCAAAGCATTTTACTGCCTTTTGCTGCACAATTAAGATGGCAGGGTGTATCTGGAGCGTATGAGTCATCATCACACTGGGCATTTTGGCAGCAGCTTGAAGTCACAGTCCTGCAGGCCCTGTACTTGTTAACCAAATGCAGGTGATGCTGGGAGCTGAACAGTCTCCTTTTTCATTCAGAGTGAGTGGCTCTGGCAAAGGTATCCATACCCTCTGTGAAAATCCTTGAAGGGGACAATGTGGGAAGCTTTCCCCACAATGTAGGCAGAGAGAGGTTAAGGTTACCTGAAGGAAATAGCCAGAGTGCTTCAGGTATTCCAGTTTTGATAATGCAAACGCTGGCAGTCCACAGCCATTCTGCATTTCTTTCCCTTTTCCTCATTCCAGCCTAGCTCTTCTTCCTCAGATCTCTCTGATGTGCCCATATTTTACCCTTTCACACTGGCCTTATTATAAGCAATGTCACCACAAATTACCTGAATGCTCTTCAGGTGTAATGTAGTTTAGAAATGACATCTTTTGAGAGTGCTTCTGCCTCTTATCTGGATGCAGTCCCAGCCTAATGCAACAGCGCAGTAATAAGTGATTTGAGCCTGGAACTGCACTGTGCAGATATGCTCATGGTGATAATGGACTTTACAGCAGCAAAGTCCCAGCAAACGAGTCACTAACTGCATACCCAGCTGTCCCATCTCACTCTTCCTTTCTAAGCAGAAGGGAGAGAGCTGAGTTTCTATCAATCACCACTTGCCTTGCAGCAAGCGTTATCTTCCTCAACAGTAAGCATGTTACCAAGTAAGATAAAGCCTTCGTTTGTTTATCAGCACTGTTGCTCTGGTGATTCATCTAGCTTATGAATGGATGTAGTGCTCACCACCTTTTCCTTGCCTCTTCTGTAGACAGTTCCTACTACTGTTCTTACAATTTGTTTGCAGGCTTAACTTTTTGGTAGCCCAGATAAGTGAAACAGTTTGGGTGGCTTGTTTGTTTGTTTGTTTGTTTGTTTTTAAGGCACAATTTTGAGTTTGTTTGCTTGACTGACTCTTTTTCAATCTCAACTCCAGTTAAACCCTTCTCTATTCTTACAGCCATTCCCATAGGCCCTTTGAATCTGCCTGGCAAATCTACTATTCACGCAGTTTGTGTGTTTTTCTCCATGGTTTCTCTGCTCAGCACTGCAGCTTTCAGCTGCTCTCATGATCCTGGATAGCTACGGTATAAGATTCAGGCTTTTCTGTCTCAAAAGGCCATGCAAAGCAATAGTAACCACCAAGTCAAATTCTTCAGCATTGGCGAAATAATTTCTGCCTAGTCGGTTGATATCTTTTCAGAGGAAGCACCCAAGAAAATTTGATTTTCTTTAGTGTTGAATTTTTAATTCTTACTGAGACCAGGCTAAAATTCTGGCTAGATATTTAAATGTTTCATACCCAAAGATATCCAACATTCCCAAATTTGTCACTTCAGTACTGATCTGTAGAAAGCAGTACTGTTAGAATGTGAAATCAAAGTGGTGTTCGTATATTAATAGCAGTGGCTTGGTACGACTGGAAACTGTGTCCAGGGAAGGAGCGCTTCTCCCTGCACAGCCTACTAAAAGAACTGACTCTGACCTCCCACGAATGAGACCAGCCTGGATCCTTGCCTGTTCAGAGATGTGTACTAAGAAGACGAACACCTTTGTAATCTCCTCTGTAGGCATCCTCATTCCCTGGTATAATACTTTCCCTTTTCTCTTTTCTCTTTTCCTTTTTCCTCTTTTCCTTTTCTCCTTTTCCTTTTTTTTTTTTCTTTCTCTTTATTTTTCACTCTTTCTTCCTTTCTCTATCATCTATTACTGTTCTGTTTTTTATATCCTTTGCACAGTATTCACAGTTGTGACTATGCAAGTATACTGTGTTCGGTCTATGATATGCACGTATCATAGCATTAAATACAATAATGGCAATATAATTATAATACAACAGCAGAAAACATTTGCTGTGTAGAGAAACCCCTAACAGCAGCCTGAGTTGCTGTGAGTTAAGCCACTCATTCTTCATAGCCATGCCTGGACATTTTCTTGAAATAAAAAGGCATTTGTTGTCAGTCATGTTTACCCATCGCCAAAAGCAAGCATTTAGCATCCACCACTACCTAAACCAGACATATCTTAATTTAAGAACTTACCAGCCTATATAAAAATATTTCAGCACTGTTTGAACAGTAATGAAGCTACTTTGTTCATCTCTATTATGTGATATGAACAGTGTGCATCAGTTTTTATTCCAGCTAAACTCTATCTGTCTTCCAGAAACACAATTAAGCTAAGCTGACCTCTAGAAGTTTGTGCAGGTGTTGCAGTACATATGCTGGTGTTGCCTTAGCCCACTCTTGGTTGGGTCTACATATATGTTACTGTCAATGGAGAGTTTCAGTTCATCAATAGCAGCAGTCCCAGACCCAGTGACACTCTCGGAGGGAGTTAACAGCTCTCGTTAGCAGCTGGCACACTATTACTGCAGCACTCTATTATCTTATCTAACAGGATTTTATGGCTATATTTAGTTTAATTGACGAATGTCCTAGAAGAGGAATTATGACAAGTTTCATTATCAATACATCAGTTCACATAATGACAAAATTTCAGAAAGAAGAAGGAGGGGGTGGAAATAGAAATGGAACCAGAAATTACTTCTGTCAGTGAAAGTCCTTCACCATTTTGTTGACGTGTTGCTTGTATCTAGTCAATGGCTGATATGATCTATGACTAGATCTTTTTCTTCCAGACATTTTAGAACTCTTGGTCAAAACTATGCTCATTTCCATTGGATAATCATTTATTTACTGCAAAAGTCTCACTGAAATGAATTCCCCACGGAGGGAATATTTCTGCAATGTATTTTGACATATATATGAAAAATATTTATTTTGGCCTCTGAGAAAACATTCTACTCAGGAAGAAAAAATAGCAGAAATCAGACACATGGTTTTAATTTCAGGTTTTTGTTACCAGATTTTAGGATGGTTTGGTCATAGTGCCATAAGATAATTGAAGTTGGAAAAGACTTCAGATGGCCCCCAGCCATCCTCCAGCTTGAGAGACCTTCTGGCAGATCTCACAGCATGAAGGGTGAGGCAGAGAAAAGCCCAGTCTGTGTACTGGGAAGTGAATTAGTGTGCCACCCTGCTTGGGTTTGTTAGCCTGGCTGATGACTGTTTTATTAGTGTGGCTGTACTGCTTTTGACAGAGAGATAGCTCCAACAGGAGCCTTCACAGGTTTGGGTACTTCTTAGCTTCTGTGGATGGACATTTTCAAGTCTCTTAGGACTTTCTGATACTCTGGAAATTATATTTTCATTGTTTTATTTGTTTCCCTGAGATGAGGCTAATTGCCCTGCATTTTGTATACTTCCTGAGCAGCACATGCTGCCTCTGTAACAGCAAGGTTTTTGTTCACAAGCCACATATACTAAGAGAAGCTGCGTTCAATGCAGCAGAGTTGATGCTTCAGGACCAGTTACATCATCCTCCTGTTGTCACCTCATTTACATACCTCATGAATATGGTTTCTGTCCCAGCAGGTGTTTCACTAGTCTCGCTTCATATACAGTGGCAGCTTTTCCCCTGCTGGTCTTGCTTTGTGGGGAATGGATGAGAGCACAGTGAAAATTGCCTGGACACTTAGTGATTTAAGAGCCCGCTGGCATGAGGCTCATGCTGTGAAGATGTCACATATCCTAATCCTTGCATCTCAGGCATGTCTGCTACGAGCTGTAGTGCTTCCCTGTTCCAGCAGCCTCAGCCAGCTTAATGCTTCAGTCTCTAATGCCATTTCACAGGTACCAACCACCTTTTCTTCCAGATTGTCTAAATTATTAACATAAGCAGTCTAACGCAGAGAAGTCTGCTAACTTGCACTTGCATGCAGCTGCAGTTAGCTATAAAGGTTGCTGCTCCCACTTAGGAATTTTATGTGCCTGTAAGCTTGTCTGTTTGTCTTGTGCTGCTGCTAGTGCTGGGGTTTTCATAGGGTGGAGTCCATTTAATATGGGAAAATGATGCTTGGCTTTGTGGTATTACATACTGCTTTTCTCTCCCACCATAAGGAAGAACTAAACTGTTCTCCAAATGGTATTAGCACTAGTTTTTCAACCAAAACCTAAAAAATGGCTTTTTTCTGAATATCTGTCTTTATCTACTGAAACAGCTGCTCTGTCTTTATTGAAAAGGACTCTCTGAAACAGAAAATGTTTCCTGTATCATCATAGCATTGATGTGCCATGTCTTCACCTCCATGCTGAAGGCAGATATCTTTGGTAAATCCTACAGTAAATGCATCTGCTAGCATGTGCGCGTACACACCAACAAAATCTAACCAAAAGCTTGGACATGTGTTCTTATACAAGGATACAATGTTTTCCCTTTTAAACCTTGAAACACCTTGGATTAGGCAACTGAGAAACAATTTTTGCTGCTTTTCATTTGTATTAGTAGGCTCTGGTTGTCCTTTCTTATATATCACTGAAGATACCAGATTACCGTTAGAGGTATCCTTGATCAAATTGTTTGGTATGGCCATGAAAGCTGTGATTGCTAGGGTGTTCCCGGCTGTTCACTGGCTTTTCTTGTACTTGAAAAGTTAATACTCTGTGGAGAATAGCCTAGAATTTGTGCAAAAACAGTAATGTTCTCTATGAGTCTTACACCTTCCACAGACTGTCAGTAAAACACGTTGCTTCAGTTTCAGACAAAATTTCCGAGATTTAACTTACCGAAAGATACACGTACATCATTTGCTTACTGTAGGTTTCAGAGATCCCCAAAAGAAGGCAGCAAAACTGGGCCTTTAGGGCATCTTTGCAGAAGGTATTAAGATCAGCTGCCGTTAAACTCTTGATGTGATAATAACCCTGACAACCAGAGTGCTTATCCAGCTACCTAAACAGGAATGCAAGCCCTACGTTCAGGCACAGATAATGCTATTCCCAGAGTATTCTTATATGTGTTGTCAGCCAGACAATTAAATTATCCGCGTCTTTGCATTCTGATAGTTGAGCAGAGCATGAGAGGGGATGGTGATTAGAATGTAAATGTTAATAGTCCAGATTAACTCTTTGTGAAGGATAATGGGCTTTAGCTGAAGATCCAAGAATTAAATTATTCTGAGAGATGCAGGAATTTTTCTGCCTTTCTTTTCGGTGACCTCATCCTTGCTGTGCATCACAGGAGTAGTTATCTCCCAGGAGGTACCCACAGGTTAAGGCTTCTGGCAATCAAAGCTCTATTCCCTGTTTCACCAAGCACTCAGGAAATGAAGAGTGCTTCTGATCGCTTGTGATCACTCCTAAGCACTTGTGATCAGGTGATAAGAAATAGAGAGGATGAGCTTTTGGGAAGCTTGGTACAAGCAAGCTACCTTCATTTCCCCGAATTTTGCCTGGACACACAGAATTTTCTGGAATCTGCAGTATTATGCCAACCTTCAGCAATTATTTGTATTTTCTATTTCCAATCTGCAGTATGCAGTGTGAGATAGTGTAGGGAAAACCTATGTGTGGATCTTCTAGGGAGTTATATAGATCATCTAGGGAATCTTGGCTGTTGCAGCCATTTTCTGCTCCCTCTAAGAACCAGGTGGGGCAATGTAGGCATTTCAGGCACTGGAATGGGCTGCCCAGGGAAGTGGTGGAGTCACTGACCCTGGAGGTGTTCAAGGAACGGTTGGATTTTGTGTTGAGGGACATGGTTTAGTGAAAACTATTGGTGATAGGTGGATGGTTGGACTGGATGATCTTGTAGGTCTTTTCCAACCTTGGTGATTCTGTGATTCTGTGATTCTGTAGTCTTCTTTTACCTATCTACATAAAATCCTGCTATCAGGTAGGACGTACAGAAATCGTAAGTCTTAACAGACAGCAGGCTTTTCACAGTGCTGTAAGCAACACAATCTACTCTGTCTACACATCAAATAGCAAATGCAAGCTATTAGATGACATATAACTAAGCAAAGGCAAAGGTGGATAATTTTAAAGACGTGAATTGCTCTATAAATGTCTGTTATCCTCAGTGAGACTTTTGTGTCAATACAAGATGCCATACAATGTAGCAATGTTTGTTTCATTCTGAAAAGGCCAATTCTTGAGACAAGACAAACGACAGATGAGCACATTCCTGTAGCCAAATATTTGCCAAAAGGAAAATCAATCTTTTTTCTTTTCTTCTCACTTTTTTTTTCCTCTTCTTTCCTGTAATAGTTCACTTCAAAACTAGCAGAAGACTGAGGTAATGTCCATTATTTCCTGCACCCCAGTTCAGCCAGTGCAATGCCTGATGCATGAAACCAGCTTCTTTGCTGCTCTAGGAAGCCAGTAGCACAGTCTTTAGTAACGACTCCTCAAAACAAGCTTTTGTACCATTGTAAAAAGGTGAATCCTGGAGATCAGCCTTTCCACAGCCTACCCTCACAGGGCAGATTTCCTTCTCAGAAGGAACACTTCTCATCCCTTTGACATCTTCATCTGCTCTCTCACAGGAAGCGGGATCCAGTTCCAGATGCCTCTCCGCCAAGAGGAAGGATGGAGGCTGCATTTAGCTGGCTGCCTTGCAAAGGGGAAGATGACTCAGAAAGTCTTTTTTTTCTTTTCTTCTAGTGCTGCCCAATTCCCCAGCCCCTTTCCAGGAAGCAAAGCACAGTTTGCTTCATCCTCAGCCTGCTTGCAGCCTGGAGCTGGCTGGCTGTGGGGCAGGCATGGGTGATCAGCTGCTAGCACAGTCAGAGATGTTATCTGTGCAGGTATCATCTGTAGTAGTGGGGTCCCAGCCTGAGCAGTGGCCAGGATTGGTCAAGCCAGTAGGCTTGAGCCTTCTCAAAGCATTCTCACCACATTTGGCAAGCTCAAGGAGAAATGTGCGAGCCTTTCCGTTGTTATTGCCCATGCAGCATCTGACAAAAAATAAGAACTTGAGCCCTCAGAATTATGTTTGGTAAAAACTGGGGAAAAACAAACAGACAAACAAAAAACCTGCAGCCTTATGTAGTTTACATAATTTTCTGGGAGATAATGCTTAGTTTTCTTCAATGTAAAAGGTATTCAGTCCTGTCTCACAAGTTGGTTATCTTCAGTAATTTTATTTATGACATCTAAGGAATCTGTCATTCTGAATATATTTTGAAAGGATGGACAAAAGCAGGCTTGTGCTTGCCAAATGCAGATTAACTCAAGATATTAACATTGCATCCAACTCATTTATAATGAAATGACTTAACATTAATCCCCTCATTAGTGGAATAATTCTCTAAAAATGTATGAGAGAAAAGACAGTTAAGAAGAGAAATGTTCCAAGGGATTGAAAGTGAATCTTATAAGCAGTATTAGCATTTAAAGCTCCTGAAATTTGATCAGAAAGAACCCCACAGTGTAAAGCTGCCTATAGAACCTCAGCTGAACATGGGCAGCAATGGGAGGAGAGGAGAGGAGAGGAGAGGAGAGGAGAGGAGAGGAGAGGAGAGGTTCTGTCAATATATACAGAAAAATGCTCACATACATTTTCCATGCTGTCATTCATTTGGGAAAAAACATAACTCACATAATAAGGGAAATTCAGTTAAATACTGGATGCTTCTGATCTGAGCAAGTGAACTAAAAGCACACATAATATGTAAACAGAGAACACATAATGAAGCTGTGTTTTATCACTTTGTTGTGTTCTTACTATGTAATGCCTTTCTGTAGAATTTAAATTCAAGGATAAGTGTCCTGAATTGAATTCCAGATTTGTCACTTAGATATTCTTGTATTTCCCATGTTGTGATTTACAGAAAACCTTTCCTCCCTCCCAGATCTCTGTCACAAAATTCCTATAACCTATCACTGTGGCAGGCAGGGATGCTGCCTTCCACTGCTAATGCACATATGGGCACTTTAAACAAGGAGTATGACAGAGAAAGCAGCACTGTGGAATACATTAGGGCCATGGTGTAAGCCATGCCTGGCTGAAAATATGACAGTAGCATTGATAAATTTACAGATCTTCAGATGCTGAAATCCTGTTGTGTGGGGTTTTCTGTGTTTTGTTGTTGTTGTTTACAACAATATAATTGCTTCAACAGTGCTCTGTTCCTTATTAAAATAACCTTTCTCAAGATCATTGGAATTGTCCTTAGCTGTTTTGGTTTGGCAGTTATTTATTACTGCAGTGAGGAAGGAGGACTGGTTTTGTTTGACGTGGTGTACCTCATGGAAAGGCCTTGTCCGTACCCCAGGAATTCTGTAGGAGCGATCTTTTTCCTTTTTACTGCAGTCACTTTACCTCAGCTCTGACAGCGTAAGAAAAGTAGAATATTGCTTTGTGACTTACAATTACTGAACTACCACCACTATGCAAATTTCTGTTTGCTGATGCTCTTTTTAATCTATCTGAATTGAGAAGTAAAATTAGCTGAAGGGAACTATGCACTCAATAGTTAGGGTGCAACAAAGGCTACAGATTATCATGGTACCTGTTGATGATCAATAACACAAATCCCAGTACTTTTGATACTCTGGATTGTATGACCATAGACTTACACTCATCTCAGCACAGCTTTTGTGCTAGCATAACTATCATAGCTGAGGAGGGATCTGTTTATGTTTCTATTGATAGAATTTTTAGTATAGATCCATTCCATTGTTGTCAGTACTTCTTCCTTTACCTTGTAGATAACAGTAACAGTGAAATAGCAATGTATTCATTTAGCCATGCTATGGGAAGGGCTCTGCTCCATGTATTATACTTTATAGAGAAAGCAGTTCAATATGCATATCAACACAGAAAAAGGTGTTTAAATGGAGTGGGAGTAATGACCTTTAAAGAAGACATTGGCTATTAGAACAGCACTATAGCAGTAGCCTTAAGGCAGTGAGGCCCTGGAGGTCTTTACAAGGTGAAGGAACACAACTCTGTCCATTCCCCTGAGCAGTGAGCTGAAACTGGAATGAGCAGGGCTGATGCTGAGGGCAATTATATGCTTGCAACTCTCATGCTCTGCACAATTTCTCATGATAGAGCTTTGTGAAACGCATTTTTTCTCTGTTTTTGTGGGCATGGGGTTACTTGTAACTGCCTAGTTCTGTTTGATGTTTAACCCCACACTTATAAGATATTACACACATCTGCTTAAGCTCATATATCTCTGTAACACTGGCACAGCAACTTCTGTGGGGATTTTCTTTCTAACAGCCTTCCTCATAGTCTTGATTTTCTGTTTTCCATCTCTCTGTTGTGGAGCAAGGTGCTTTTCATGACAATTACTTTTTATGAGGTCTGTAACTGTCTTCAGACCAATGAATCCCATGGAACAACTTTTCACTTTAACAAATGTTACTGTATAAACCACATCTGTGCCTGACATGCACTTTGTCTGGGGAGTTCTTGGCAACCAGACCTGAAAAGCAAAGCCAACTTTGTTTCCAGTTTTGTTCTTCCATCATCCTTGAGAGTTGCCATCCCAGCAGAAAATCTTGATAGCATCCAGAAACATGCTTTGGCAAGGTTTTAAAAAGGGATCCAAATGCCTTTTTCCATAGGTAGCACCACAATCTCAATTTTTGCAATGAACACTTGTAAATCCTGCTTGCCTTCTTGAATGTCTTTACTATCTTTTTAAGGTATATTATTAATAATGCATAATTTAATTTATTCTATTACTGACTTTAAAAATAAGAAATAATAAAATTTTAAAGGCTGCATTAATATGTGATGTACGAGACAAAGTTGCTCAGATGAAATCCATTAACAGTCGCAATTAATTTTCTCCTTCTCCCTGGTGCCTTCATTTTGTATCCCTGGTCATAAGTCAGTAAACCAAATTTTCTTCGACCAGATTTTGAGACTGAACAGGTACCATTGTCTAGTGCTGTGCACTTGAGAATGACAAAGGGAAGCTCAATCTGAACTTCTGCGTCCTAAATTCTGTGTTTGGAAATAAATGAGCTTGTACCCATCCCACATCTGCTTTCATAGAGTCATAGAATGACTTGGGTTGGAATCAAGGATCATCAAGCTCTAACCCCCGTGCCACTTGCAGGGCCACCAACCTCTGTATCTAATACTAGACCAGGCTGTCCAGGGTCCCATCCAACCTAGCCTTGGACATCTCCAGGGATGGGACATCCACAATCTCTCTGGGCAGCCTGTTCCAGCACCTCACCACTTTCTCTGTAAAGAACTTCCCCAGTATCCAACCTAAATCTCCCCTCCTTCAGCTTAAGACCATTTCCCCTTATCCTGCTGTTGTCTACCCTTGTAAAGAGTTGGCTCCCCCCCTTTTGTAGGTTCCCTTTAGTACTGAAAGGCTGCAATGTGGTCACCCTGCAGCCTTCTCTTCTCCAAGCCCAGCTCCCTCAGCCTGTCTTCATAGGAGAGGTGCTCCAGCCCTCTGATCATCTTTGTAGCTCTCCTCTGGACCCTGTACAACAGCTCTCTGACTTTCTTGTACCGGGGGCTCCAGGCCTGGACAAAGTTCTTCAGGTGAGGACTCATAAGAGCAGAATGGAGAGAGACAATCACCTCCCTGTCCCTGCTGGCCACCCCTCTTCTGATGGAGCCCAGGATACCTTTGGCAGGGCACCTTGCTTTTACCAGGACATCTCTTGCAGGGATGTTTACCTTCACCTAGCTGCTGGACCATTTAATGCTTTTTGCTTTGCCTGTGCTGTTAAACAAATGAGAATTTGACCCTCAGCTGCCATGGCAGCAGCACAGCTCTTTAAAACAGTTTATTTACCATCTTCTGAAAGCCCTTGACTCAGAGCAAGATGAAGTCAGAGGTGAAAGCTACTTCAGAATCTATATTGGTTCCTGAGTTAATTTCTCAATAATTGGGCCTGGTAACTATCAAGAACAGTAGAAAATGTCCTCTTCAGCAGAGTACAGCAGGGCTTCAGTGTGACACATTTGTAAAACTGAAAGCCTTGTAGACCAAGCTGTCTCCTTCATGGGAAAGTAACATCATACACTAGTACAGAGAGTAGAAGCTTACTAGAAGCCATAATGTGGATTGATGCTTATCAAATTCAGCCCAGTTTTGCTAGAAGTTTTATGAACTTCATTCAGCCTGGAAACTAATTCAATTTTCAGACAGACAACATACTATCTAGGTAGAGAGTGTGTGGGTTGGAAGACGAAAATGTGACAGTGACACAGGTTTTCATATCTGTTTGAGTTATAATTCAGAAAACAAGAACATTAATAACAGCTGAAGAACTAACTTCAGAATCAATTTTGTTCAACAGAGCTTGGGTCGAATATCTGCAGCTCAAAGCTTATGGGAATTTCTGTCTTTGAGACTACTGCCTGAAAACAAAAAGTGAATGTTCAAGCTGCATTGGCAGAAGGAACTGCTTCTTCCTGGCATTCCCACATACCCACTCTCTCTTCTTCAAAAGCTGAAATAACTGAAGCTCCCATAAGAGAGATTACATGTTTAGGTCAATTTATTTCTGACTGATGATAAAACCCTACTGTCAAAGGTGGCAAAAAAAAAAAAAAGCCAAAAATGTTTACCAAGCGAATAAAAAGTGTAGCAATAAGGAACCAGAGGCTGTAGAGTCCTACCGGCCTGTTGTTGGCTGGGGGATATCCAGGCAGGTAGAGTGTTTTGGGTTTAAATCTTATCTTAAATTGTCCTTTCCTGATGTTTAGTGATTAGAGCAATCATAGTTTAGGGCTGTTTATTTTCCTTCTCTCTCATGGTGATAAAGAAAGCAAAGTGCTTCTATACTTGTTGAACACCAGCATAAAATAATTTCCCTGGTGGGTTTGGATGATCATGTCCATGCCCCGTGTGGCTGGGCAATCCAGACAGGTGTTGTTGCAAGGTCGTGATGGTGAGCAGAGAGCTGATTAGCCCCAGATATCAGTCTAGTAAATAGCATATCTTTAGTGGTCGCTGTACCTAACAGCTGGCATATCTAGGCAGAGCTCAGCCTGCGTAAAAGGCCTTGATTTTACATGATCAACTACTCGTTAAATGTAGACTCACTATGTAAATGTGCAGTCTTCTCAAGGTATTGTCCTTTGCTGGCTATTTTCTTTGATTGATGCCTCATATATCACTGGCAAGTTAAAAATCAGTTAACATGTGTAAATTATGTAAAATTCTTTATGCAGTGAAATAATTTTCAAAATAGTGTTCATTGTTATTAGGGCAGTTTTTTCTCATGAAATAATTTTTCGAACAACTTGACTCCATGGACAAAAAAGGCATTTGCAATAACAAGACATCAATCTTGCTGCAAATGCCAATTGAAAAGCTGAAAGACAAGAGCTCTGTCAAATTCCAAATGATTCAATTGCAGGAAAAAAATGTAGTTATTTTGGTCTGTTATAAAACAAGCTAGTTGATTTTTTGAGATGTATTGTCAAATTCTTTCCATAGTTCATATGTAAAGTACGTTATAACTTCAGCATCCTGGATGAAGTAGAATTGTAGCTCCCCTTACTTTCTGAAGGAACAGAAGTTGTCCTTTAGATATTTCTTTTAAATTACAAAAAAAAAACTAAATTAAGCTTTTTTTTCACTGCAGCATTATGCAAAGTTTTTGCTTTCAGAATTCTTAACAAATGATATTGTCAGCACAGAGGAAATGCTTTTCAGTTTTTTATGAAAGGTCTTCCACCATATTCTGGCCTTTTTCAGCAAGCTGTTTTATCACTGTTGGAGGAGAAGGGTAGAAATTCATAAATAATTCAGTTGTATGTGTTTATGCAAAAGCTTTTTAGAAATGAATCAGAATTTTGAATGTACTCACACACTGACAGCATTGCTTCCACCTCCACCTGAAGGGCAAAAAAGCCACGTGACTGATACACTGTGGGCATTCAGTAGGAATAACATAAAGCTGGCTGCTGAGTGGGGAGCATCGCTGCTCTGTGCTTGCAAAAGTGCTTTTAGTGACCAACCCTTTGTCACCAGGTAGAGAAGTTAGAAGCTCCTTTGAGCTTTATTCCCTCTTTTGAGGCCTTCCTCATCAGAGAAGAGCAATGAAAGCAAGTGAGACCAGAGTTGCCTGCAGAATGGAGAAGGCTGGGAAGATTTGTCCAGATTTAGACATGGGAGAAGGGCACTGGAGCAAACTGGTACCTTTCTCTAGGAAGACAGCACAGACTCAGCATTTTCTTTCACAGAATCGTGAAACCAGCTGGGTTGGAAGGGACCTTAAAGATCATCTAGTTCCAACTCGCCTCCCATGGGAACGGTTGCCAGCAGGTTAGACTGCCTGGGGCCCCATCTAACCTGGACTCAAATGCCTCTAGGGATGGGATGTCCACAGCTTCTCTGGGCAGACAGTTCCAGTGTCTCTGAGTAAAGAATTTCCTCCTAACATCTACCCTAATTCTCTCCTCTTTTAATTTAAAACCATTCTCCCCTTTTCTGTCAGCATCAGATTGTGTAAGAAGTCAGTCTCCCTCCTGCTTATAAGCTCCCATCAACTATTGAAAGGCTGCAATGATGTCTCCCTGGAGCTTTCTCTTCTCCAGTCTGAACAAGCCCAACTCCTTCAGCTTTTCTCATAGGAGAGGTGCTCCAGCTCTCTGATCATCTTCATGGCCCTCCTCTTGACCTGCTCCAGCAGCTCCACATTTTTCTTGTGCTGGAGGCTCCAGGCCTGGATGCAGTACTGCAAGTGGGGATTTGCAAGGACAGAGCAGAGGGGGACAATCATCTACCTCTACCTCTTTGTCCATTCCTACTGTCTTGGGGCACCTGAGCTCAAACTAAGGAAAAACTAAGTGCAATTTCAAACAAAGAAGCATACAAGCAGTATGGTTTCTTGGATAGGTTATAGGTTACAGCCTTTGAACTCGAAAGCCAGTTTAGATTCAATTACGAATGTAAAGTGAAACAGCTAGTTTTGAAGCATGGATGTTCTTGCTCTTTAACAAATGTGTGCATCCTGATATTGGTTAATCCTTTACAATAGGATGTTATGTTTGCATGGAAAGAATGAGTGTATTCAGAAAAGGAACTTGTCAAGAAACAGCTACTGCACAAGGGCTTCTTTCACAGTGGCCGTTTAGTGCAAGTCCCAGTTTTGCTGTTGTCTCTCTGCTGTTGGTGGATCACTTGCTCCACTTTCTCTCATCCTGAAAAAAGCCATGGTGTATCCACAGCACAAACAATAATCAATTGCCAAACTCAACCCTCAGAAGTTGCTAAGCAACACTACTGGGCCTTAGCATTGCATTTAGCCATATGATATGCCCAGCCCAACACCCTCCAAAAACTGATCTCACATCCTCAGATCCTGCAGTTTAATTAAGCTCAACTAATAAAAATGATTATTTTGCAATTTAGCTCCAGTTACTCAGTAATTATTCTGAATGTAAGGATTGTTTGTACAGTAGAAACCAATCATTCAGTTAATACCCATTCATTTTAGATGTTTAAATCCTAATTGAGGTCAGCTGATTTTGTGATTTTAAAGTGTTAGTTGTAATAAATGAACACAAATACCGACGTGTAAGTTCTGAAATGAGATAAACATTTGTCCTGTAACTGTTGTAACTATGCTTTACAGAATTGAGCCTAAGACTTCCTGATAAATCATCATTTATTTTTTAGACAGGTATCTTAAGCAAAAACAAGGCCATTGAGGAACTTGCAGCATTTGGGTAAATTCAGAAGTATTGAAACAATCACGAATGCAGGACTGTGTGCTCGGTCTCCCCATCCTGATCGCAGATCAGACTTCTGGGCCAGGTCATCTGACGTTAATGGAGAAACGCACAACTCTGGCATACTATGAACCTTGCCCTCTGTATAGAAGGCTAGAGCCCCAGTTTACACAGGGCATGCAAGTATAGAGGGCACCTCAGCTCTGCTCTATCATGGCAGTTAGCTTGCAGGTTCATAGGCAGAGTAGTGCTGGCACAGTTGTGAGCACTCACCTGTGGGCTAAAATCAACACCCCTTCAAGGAAATCCCAGGAGATGTTAAATGCATCTTCCCAGACAGAATTGGTAAGAAAGGAGACCTCCATTCAGGTGGGTGATTCTACTTAGTACCCCAGACCTTCTGCTGATAAGGTACGTATCTGCATTAAATGTGCATTAAATGCATTAAATGTGTTCAGATGGATGACCTTTTAAGACAAGTAGCTGAGCTGCTTGCAAGAAGCAGTTGAAAGGATATGTAGTATTAGATGTGCTGAGAAGGAGATAGGTCATTTAACAATCATGTTTCAGCTGGGCACATTACTGAGCAGGAGGAACCTTGGTCCCTGGTAGCATGTAAAAAGCAGGGCTCTGCTTCAGCCCCTGCCATCTAGCTTCACTAGAAGAATGATGTATGAAGCTCTTGCAGCTGTAGATACTCCTGACTCCCATGACTAAGATCTACATGAAGAAACCACACTGGTGGCCTGTAGTGGATACTGTAAAAAGAAATGCTGGGTGCTTGTAGTGAATGACTCCCTGTTAAAAGGCATTGAGGCTCCCCTCTGCCAGTCTGACAAGGGAGTCTTGAGAGGTCTGCTGCCTCCCGGGAGCCAAGTTCCAGGACATTGCTGAAAGGGTGCTGTAGCTCATCAAGAGCACAGACTGCTGTCCTCTATTGCTCTTCCATGTGGGTACAAATAGTGCTGGAAGGTGGAATATGAAAAGATTCAAAGACTAAAAAGCCCTGGGAATACAATTAAAAAATAGTGGAGCCCAGGTTATCTTTGCTGTTTTACCAGCTGGAGAAAGAGGGAAGCTGCGAAGAGACATATAATACACATTAACTGCTGGTTACACTAATATTTCTCCACTAAACCATGTCCCTTAGTACAACATCTAAATGTTTCTTGAACACCTCCATGGATAGTGACTCAACCACCTTCCTTCACAGCCCATTCCAGTGCCTGGCCACTTTTTTGAAGAAGAATTTTTTCCAAATACCCAACTTGAAAAGTACAGGCCAGTCACCTCACCTCCATCCCCGGAAAGCTGATAGACCAACTTGTTCTGGATGTTATCTCAAAGCAATTGGAAGAGACAAAGCTTATCAGGAGAAGACAGCATGGATTCATCAAGGAAAAATCATGCTAGACCAATCTTGTAGACTGCAATAATATCATCACTGGCTGGGTAGATCAGAGGCAAAGAGTGGATGTTGTGTATACCTTGACTTCAGCAAGGCATTTGACACTGTCTCCCACAGTATCCTTGTAATGAAGCTTACGAAATGAGAGGTAGGTGAATGGAAAGTGAGGTGGGGTTCAGCAAGTTTGGTAGTATCAAATGTTTTTAAACAGTGAATTTTCAACTTCTTTGAATTTTTGGTTGCTCAAACAATCCCAGGGCAGTGCAAACATCTGCAGAGTGAGTTGATTGTTACTGGCAAAATAAATGCTTTTCTTTTTTTTTTTTTTTTTTTTTCCTAGATTTTTTAGAAATAGTTTATGGCACTTGAGCAATGTGCTACTCTAAACTCCACTTTTTGTTCATTTCACTATGTTGTTTATTCAAGCACATCTGTAAGCACTCTTAGCTAAAATCTGAGCAAAATTCAACAATGTTTAAGTAGAGTTTATCTTTCTATTTTCAAGCAAATTTCTACTCCCTTGATCTCTGTAGGGGAAAGGGACCTAGGGGTCCTGGTGTACAGCAGGATGACCAAGAGCCAGCACAGCACCCTTGTGGTCAAGAAGGCCAATGACATCCTGGGTTATATTAGAAGGGGCGTGGTTAGTATGTCAAGAGAGGTTCTCTTCTCCCTCTAATCTGCCCTGGTGAGACTGCATCTGGCATATTGTGTCTAGCTCTGGGCTTCTCAGTTCAAGGACAGGGAACTGCTGAAGATAATCCAGTGCAGAGCCACAAAGATGATTAAGGGAGTGGAGCATCGCTCTTATGTGGAAAGGCTGAGAGAGCTGGGTCTCTTTAGTTTGGAGAAGATAGAGGGATGACCTCATTCATGTTTATAAATATGTAAAAGGTGAGTGTCATGAGGATGGAGCCAGGCTTTGCTCAGTGACACCCAATGATAGGACAAGGGGCAATGGGTGCAAGCTGGAACACAGGAGGTTCCACATAAATATGAGAAAAAACTTCTTTACAATGAGGTTAACAGAACACTGGAACAGGCCCAGAGAGGTTTGGGGGGTCTCCTTCTCTGGAGACATTCAAAATCTGCCTGAACGTGTTCCTGTGTGACCTAATCTGGGTGTACCTGTGCCAGCAGGGGAATTGGACTAGATGATCTTTAGAGGTCCCTTCCAATCCCTGACATTCTTTGATTCTGTGAAAAAATCTAAATTCTAAATCAAGTTGAGGATGTGTGGAAATACACCTCTGAAATTAGATCATAAGGGGAAAAGATGACAGCAAAATATTTCCAGGTTCAATCACATTTTAATGATTATCACAGCAGAGTATTTAATTGACTAGCATCACACACAGTGACAAAGTATTGAACTGCTGTGGAAGTGATTCTGGTCTTGCTGAAGTGAATGGCAGTTTTGCTATGACTTCAGTGGAGCTAGGTTGTATGTTGTCCAGATGTTTGGTATTGTATTTACTCCACTAGACACTGCAGAAAATTTTCAGAAATCCAATTTGTCCCAATTGGTGTTTGCTGTCCTTCCTTTCTGACTGTTCTTTTAACATTCAGTATAACACTCCACAGTCTACTAGTTTTTATTTTGTTCTGTAACTCTAGGCAGACTCCAAGTGTCCTGTCATGTTCACATGCTGACAAGAGACTTCTTTCCTCCTGAATACACTATAAATATGTCGCTCTCTTTGTGGTTGGACATAGAGTCTGGAGTAGATCAGAGGTCTCCAAAGATCCATGAAGGAACAGAAGCAGTGCCTTGCCTTGGTTGGCCGCTGAATGCTGGTCTGCATCACCATCTGGTAGAGCATCAGCCCCATTGGTGCAGAAGTCAGTAGGCTGGGGGACTGCTAATGACACAAGTAGCCTTTCCAAGAAGTGTGCTAGGAGGGAACTCATCTTGTTAAAATTCTACTTTTGTAAGTGGAAATTTCTTTGCCTCAGATCAGTCATTTTCCCTGTATCATTTAACCATGACCATGAAAGATGACTTACCTCTGAGGATCATAGAAATGTTTGCCTTGTGACATACATTATACTGTGTAAAATGTTAAGAGATGCGATATATAAAAATTCCCAGAAAAAGGTATCTGAATATTTCCCAGTAGCACTGACTTCCCTGATTCAATGATCAATAAAGAGCACCATTAAAATGAAGATTTTTCACCCATAAAATTATTGAAAATTAGTGGCATTTTTTTCATTGGTTATGGCAGGAAGACAACAAGAAAATTTCTATTGTTAAAGCTGATAAATGAGGAAATCACTATTACTATAGTCCTGCACTCACCAAATAAATGAATATCATGTGTACTAACCTCTGAAGGCATGCTGAGCATTAAACTAAACACACAGAAGATACAGAGTGAAATCTTGGAACACCGGAAGAGTTAAAACCTCCTCTGCCATCAGCAGGATAAAACATTGAGATTTTATTTGGATCTCTGCACTGGGGTTTTGCATCTCAGAGGCTAGCAGGCATGGCACCAAGAAATATGCCTGAATTCTAGCTGCCAAGTGCACATTTAGGCTCTCAAATAAATGGCCTGATTTTTGAAAGAGTTGAACACTTGCTGGCTTTTTCTAATGACGCCACTGCAATGAGTAGTCAGTGTATCTCCTTCTAACTGACGGACAATGCACGGACAAGTGAGTATTTAGTCCAAGTACGCATTATTCACTTTCTCTTTTTACATCTGTCACATTGCAAAAAAATTTTTTTACTAAGAAAGTAATTAAAAATACTTACCAAAAATGACACTGTAGAAACCACCCTTTCTCTTCTATGTTTTCTTCTCCATATGTTCAGATATGAAATGAGGATTAGCAACTCAGATGCAGAATTGCAAGCAGATGAAAATCAGTGATCTACTCTGCTCCCTTCTGCATGGCCTAGATCCTTCACTGGGAGTGCAACAAAATAACTGATTCTGGAGCATGACTTGAACATATCAATGAAAAAAGGTAATCAATATTGCATCAAATTACCTTTTTTTTCTTTCTGTGCACAGTAGAAAATCACTGTGTTAATCAAAACAGTGGGTTTTAAATTTCTTTTGGGAAAAATGTTCTGTGCTGCTGAATATTGAATATGACTTTTCAATAGATACAAACTAAAAGTCACTATGGGAATGCAAAGATTCTGTATACAGGTATAAGAAATAAGTTAATAAAGACAAAAAAAAAAAAGATCAGTGGAAGATATTAAATCTTTTCAAAAGTAGGTTCAGTTTATAATATGATAGTTATATGTCATGGTTTTATGACAGTGGTGGATGAAGGGGAGACTACCAGTGACATCTACCTGGACTTCTGCAAGGCCTTTGACATGATCCCCCACTGCATCCTTATCTCTAAATTGGAGAGATACGGATTTGAAAGGTGGAGTATTTGGTGGATAATTAATTGGTTGGAAACTCATAGACATAGACAGAGGGTTGTGGAGAATGGCACTATGCCCAGGTAGAGTCCAGTGACATTGTCCCATAGGGGTATGTCTTGGGACCGGTACTTTTCAGTGTATTAATCAATGACATTGATGACTGGCTCAAGCACACCCTAAGCGAGTTTGCCAGTGACACCAAGCTGAGTGCTGCAGTTGACACATTAGAAGGAATGGACACCATCCAGAGGAACCTCATCAAACTTGAAAGCTGGGCCCATGTGAACCTCCTCCAGAGCCTCACTTGCGCTCTGTCCCCTTCTTTCCTGTAGCTCCTCTTTAGATATTGAAAGGCCTCTGTCAGGTCTCCTCGCAGCCTTCTCCAGAATTAAGAGCCCCAACTCTCTCAGCCTGTCCTTGTAGGAGAGGTGTTCCATCCTTTGGATCATTTTTGTGGCCCTCCTCTGGATGCGCTCCAACAGGTCCATGTCTCTCCTGTACTGAGGACTCCACATCTGAATGCAGTTCTCCAGGTAAGGCCTCACCAGCACAGAGTAGAGGGGCAGGATCACCTCCCTCGCCCTGCTAGCCATGCTTCCTTTGATGCAGCACAGGATACAGTTGGCTTTCTGGACTGTGAGGGCACATTGCTGGCTCATGCCCAGCTTGCCATTCACCAGTACTTCCAGAACTTTTTTGGCTCAATCCTTTCCAGCTTGTATTGGTAGTAGATGTTGCTTTGACCCAGGTACAAGACCCTGAGCTTGGGTTTGCTGAACTTTGAGAGGTTCACTACTCAAGCCTCAGTCCCTCTGGATGGTGTCCCTTCCTCTGGCATGTCAACCACACCCCACAGCTTGGTTGTAGATCAGTAAAGGAAACTTTCAAGCAAGCCACTAAGTTAATCCTTGGTGGCTTTGTACAAATAGAAACATAGAATAATTTTGTTTGGAAAAGACTCTTAAGATCACCAAATCCAAACACTGAGAAGACCATTAAGCAGAATTCAGTTCGATGCGAGTGTCCTGTTCTTGGAAAAGCAGCTGTCACTTACCTGTGTGTTTGTATACTTCTTAAGATCTAACCTGCTACGTAAAGCGTTGCAAAAGCAGCTTAAGTGAAGTCTGGTTTAAGTCTACTGAAACTGAAACGTTGCAGCCATGTGTAGATGCACTTAAATCAATTTATAGTTGCCATATAAAATTCCATACTTTGAATTAAGCTAAATAAACATAAGCCAGTTGTAAATCAATTTAACTGCGTCCACATGTAGATTTGCTTCATGTTTAATGAAACTGATTTAAAGAAACAATCCTAGTGAAACCACTGCCACTTTCTTTTCCAGGCAAAGCCTATATTATGTTTATTTATTTCGAGCTAGAACTCTGTTGGCACACATATTGAATAGCCAGCATAACTCTACAGCTGCACTGTTGTACATCAACCTGAATTCCTGGTCTTGTTATTAATTTCACTAATAAATTTCCTTGCATGAAACCAAGTTTCTCCCTCAGTGAGACTTAACCCATACACTTGTCTTACCAAATCAGTTGGGATTTTTTGGAGAGTAAGCAGATTAATTTGATCAATATGGGATATTTAAACTCAAGTTTTTGTCCTGTCATAAGTAACCTAGGCTCCTTACATCTGCAGTTACATTCTTAACATAAGAGTCTAGCTTTTCGGTTCAATTTATGAATACGCAAACAAGGGAATTTTTAATTCAATCAGAACAAATAGCCATGTATTGTCTAGCCAGCATGTTCTGGTAGGGTCTCTATTGTGTCTAGGAAATTTATGCTCCCATAAATTTATGGTTTCAGATGAGAACAGTCTTTATGTTGGTTCTGATTAAATAAGAACATTAGTTCTAGGATTGTAGCTCCAACTATTTGTACTTTCAGAAATTGTGTAAAGATTAATTCATCTCTGTGGCAAATGTTTATACTTTAGTGAACAGAGTTTTGTTTTCCTAACCAGAAGTCATAATATATTTTTCTCATATGTATGTAATTCACTGTGGTGAAAATCTTCAAAAGGCAGCAAGAAAGGAAAATCTCAGATGAATTCCTAGTGTCTTCTATGAAAATCGTAAACTTACATCAATGAGAGACATATAGGGGGGAAAAAAAACAGGGAGCACCTGTGGTTTTGTCCGTGCTTTTTTCCCAGCTATATCAGTTATTATAATCAAAGCTATTTCCACTCCTTGAGGACTTTATCTATTTGGTAGCTGTAGATAATTACAGCTACAGTAACACTGCTGCTGTTATGTTTATTGGTGTCACATCTGCACACCATCCAGTCAGAAATTCAGTAGAAGCATGGGGACACTAAGCTAAAGGAAAATTAGTAATGATGTGGTCTCTGACAGTCATTTGTTCTGAAATTATTTACTCATCTACTAGCAGTTAATGTTGTACATGCTAATTTTTTCATTACTGTACTCAAGGGCAGTACTAGGTTTCTTATTTCACAGTGCAGGATCCTAATGAATTTTTCTGCAGTACATAACGTACAGTCTGTGGCAGTCTCTTCTTTGTTGTCTCCACCTGTAACTTTCTGTGAGCACTCAAAAAGAAACTTAAGCAATAACACAGACCAGGAAAGCAGAAAAACTGTGACAGATGCAGAGCACAAAGCCAGACCCACAACTCATACTAGAGAGACCAAGTGCAAATCTGTCTGCCAGCTGGTGTCCTCTCAGGGCTGTCATTCCCTGCACAGTGTAAGCACGATATTCTCAGTATAACACTAACACAAGCATCTCAGTGTCTTGATATTTTAAGGGGGAAAAGTTGGAAGGCTATCTTGGACGTGCTGTGAGTACTTTCTTAAAAGCTGCTTTGGTGATTATAGCTTCAGTAGAAATCCAAATGAAAATACTGAAAGAACAAGATTGGCGGAATAATCAGATATACAGCTACTGACTCAGTGTGTTCCATTACCTAAGATGGAAGTTTTCAGTCAAACTTCTTATCTTACACTACTTGAGCTAAGACAGCTGTCAGCTACCACTGACAGGAGTAGCAATAGATGGTTAACCTTTGTGTAGACCAGTTCCAGAGTACTCCATCATCAGACATCACAAGTTTGTTGGCATCAGCAGATTAATGAGGTCCAGACTACTATAGTCTCCTGAGAAAAAAACCTCTTTATTTTGAGCAGTTACTGCCCCATCTTTACCTGCCTGTCTTGGAGGTGAACACTTCTACATCCATGGTTTCTTTTCCTACATCTGCATGTTAAGCCTCCCAGTTCACAATATCCCACTGTCTCACCTTCATCTCCAATTCCACATGTTTCCAGTCTCAGATCTTCTCTTTTCCTTGTCCCAAGCTCCTTCTGGCACTTCCTTCTTCAGTCTTATGACGTCTGGATCCTTTGAAATGGTTTATTTCTCAAACTGCTGGTCCATGAAACAACATTAAGTGGTCTAGGAAATAATTTCATTTTTAGGCAAGATATGATATGCTTTCTATTCAGATGGTGGCCCACAAGGAATTCAGATGGTTGAGAAGTTTTACAGGGCAGAAAACTTAGGAACTGCTGCTCTAGAGTACATTTTCACAGTTAATTTGGCAGCAAGCTTTTTCTTACTGTATATTTTTCTTGAAATATGTAGAAAGATAGATTTTTTAAATCTCAAACTTATGTTAGTCAACCTTACAATACTTGGAGTTGGCAAAATCTTCTATGAATTCTTTAACTGTGCACTTTGGACTGACTGCACCTTTAATTCAAGCCACTGACTCTATTTCTGTTACTCTCACTCATCTTTTTTTATACGAGTACTTTGTGTGTTATACTTTGTGCTCTACTGGCACAGTCACTCTGTCTTCCCTTTGTTCACTTTCACAGCTTACAGAGCACTGTATCTTCCCAAAAACTTCTGCTTTTTGTGAGCTTGTCTGCAAGATCCAGCACTATTGTCTTTAGACTCAAGTCTCTACCTGGCACCCATCCCATTGCTTCCAGGCACATATATCTTCTCATCTTTTTATTTTGCCTTTGAAACTATTACTCTTGTGACTGTGATATGTAGCTCCCTCTCTGTATGGTTCAGCAGACCTCCTATTGCAGAAGCAGAGCAGTGCTTGCCACTGCTCCAGCACCAGCCTCTGCCATGTTGTGCATTTACACTGCTGCTCCCTGTTCACCATGTGCAGTGCAAGCAAAGTGGCTCCTGGTAACTACAATGTAAAGCAAACACAAGCTTTTTAAAGTGATAAGCAAGTTTTATCACATTCTCTTCAGATAATTTATATTCTGGCCTTTTTGGGGAAGCCTTTTTCTACAAAGTCAGAAAACCAAGTTAAAAGTGCCATATTTTTAACGTTTCTTAATGCTGCATGCTTCTCAGTATCTCAAATAGAACTATGTAATTAGGCAATTTAAAACCTTGTCAAAGCTGCAAACAATGCAAGACCAGACAATACAGCATAGACATAACACATTAGACTGTTAGTTATAAAATAAGAGGCAACATGCATAATAGGGAAAGGAGTGAACTGAGGGCATGGATTGGAAGTGGAGGGCTGAAATTCCTTCAGCAGCCTCAGTGGTTCTTAAACAATTGTATCTAGTTGCATGTTCCAAGCGTTTCTGAACTTTTCTTATTGCTCTCTGGGGTGGAAAGCTCTTCACTCTGTGTCTGTTCCTTCAGAAAATCCAAGTACCATTTCTCTATTCTGGGCTCAGGCTTATTTCCTGGTTTTCTGTGAACTCATGAACTTGATGCAGGCATGACCTCTGCAGCTGTCAAAAACCCAAAGTCATCACGGTCTGACTTAATACACTTTGGCAAATGAACAACTGAATGTGATTCATAGCAGAAGTTTGGCTACTGAAGATGGCTTTTATTCTTGGGTCTCTGTTCCTTCAGCTGCCCCACTGCTGGACAGACCCAAGCAGCATTTACTCCCTATTTGCTTTGTTATTACACTCCCAAAAAAGGCTTTTGCCCAGCTCAAACTGTGTAGTGTCTGATAAAGCTGATGTTAATATTTGTTGTATTAAGATCTCTACAAGCCATTAAAAAAACCCTTTTTCCATTATAATATCCACTCTGTCACTGCGATCCTTCTATGGGGTGACTGCTCACAGAAAGAGCTTCAGGCTCTTCAAGTTCTTCATTAGCAAAGTGTACGTGAGAGAGGTTGTAGGGCACTCTGGGACCTGTGACAGTTCAGGAGTATCTCACTGAGCTTCTTAGTTTTAATTATCTACACAATAGTGAAGACATTAAGTCAGAACACTGCTCGGTATTGGGAAAAGGAGAATATATTTGCCACTTAATGTATTATACTATATTTGAATTCTTCAAATTATAGGCAGGGTGCTAACCAGAATCATACAGGAGACTCCAAAAAATGCTATCAATTCCTGTTTAATGAGTTAGAGTAGTATATACAGGGAGACAAATGAAAATATATTTATATAGCATATTCATTTTCATACTTAAAATCTTTCTGCAGTAGCTCAGGAAGAGATGGCATTCCCTGTTCACCTCACTGGGGAAACTCAGGGTTTAAATAAGTCTTCTCTGGCTAGTTAAAATTTCTTGGCAGTTCGTTACCTTGGTCCTTAATTGCATTCATTTTCCCTGTGGAGGTTCATTGGAGAGAGATTCTCCATTACATGGCTGCTGGGAGATTTCCAACAATTCACATTTTTTCCACTTAATTTCAGACTCAAATATTGATTCATTTTCAGAATGAGCTGATAATAAGACTGAATTTCTGAGTTGGAGACTTAGATATATGTACCATGGGGTATTATTAGTATATGCTGTTAATGTATGCCCTATTGAGTGACTCTGTAATGTCTGCTGTCTAAATGAACTCACTGAGCTTTTCCTTCAGAAACAAATCAAAAGAAATAACATGATGATGGCTTAATGCCTCTGAGGGTAATGAAATTGACAGAGACTCTTTATCTCATCGTGTGAGATGCTAGTGAGAAGATCTGAATGCTGGAGCTAAACGCAGGCTCAAATCCAAAAGCTTATAGATGGTGGGTAAACCTCCTTTCCCCCACGTATGCCTAAAATATCACACTGAGATCACTGGGTTTCATGCTATGGTTCAAATAATTTGTGAATATCTGTCTGTTTTTTTTAACAAATCCAACTTGATTTGGATGTGAAAAAAAGAGCCCAAAAGCATTTTCAGGCTACTTGCTAGGACTTCATTCTATCTGCATTAGTTTCTAACCAGCCTTCTGACAACACCGTTTAACAGAAACATTACATTGAAGTTCAAACACAGATAGCATGGCATCCCTGCTTTAGTCAGTAATCACACTATTAGGACTTTCCTCATTATCACTGTCCAAAAATGACTCCTTAAACTGCCCAAGTATCTTTTAAGGAAAGAAGTGTAAGACACGATGTGGAGATTCTTGTGGCAATGTCCTCCAGGGTTTCTCCACTTTCAATACCTTAACATAGAGCCCTCGCACACACTGGTGAAATCTTCTCAGCTGGACTGCCTTAGCTCCTGGCAATTTTTGAATAAATGGCCTCACTGCACTGATGTGCTTACACCACTGAGCCCTCACGTTCTGAGAACTGAAATGATTCTTGCATTCTACCAGAAACCTTCAGATGATGTTAATAATATACCTTTTCTTGTTACAGAGTGTTGCAATCCTATTAGAAAAGTCTTTTTAAAGTAATTGTATCTTTCAGCCTTGATCAGCTGAGAAATACCTACATTTTCAACTAATGCCTGTCTATAAAAGAGAAATTCAGCTTGACATACATGTACTTTTTGGAATCCATACCACTGTTAGCCAGAGATTGCTACATATCTGAAAATAGTCTACTACATCAGTTAAATCAAAGCTATTTTTTTTTCTTTTCCATCAAGGCATCTTAAGAATTCTCCATAATAGTAACTTCTAACTTTTCAGTAGGACATATCTGGTTGTGCATGTGTTACGTGTTGAGGAGTTTGTTTCTTCAGTTTGCACTAGAAAGTTGATTTTCCTCCATAAAACTTTTGGATTTTTAATCTGTTTCCTATGTGTCTATTTGGTTCTGTTACCACCCAGAGCATTACAGATGCTCAATCAGAGAAAACAACTGTGGCAGTGGGGAAGTCAACTAGAAAATTAACAAGCTTTTGCAAAGCAGAAAGAAATCTGCATGAGCACAGGACCCAGGTAACAACAAAAGTATGAATGATCTCTGTCTATTGGTTTTATGACCTTTCAGATATTACTTATCTGTACATCTTAAAAATATTATTCCAGAACCCTTGTAGTTTTGACTGGCTTATGACTTTAGAGGCTAGATGTGCTCATAAAGGGAAACAAAATACCAAAGCAATGATAGCAGCCATGTGTGTAATTTAATATTAAAAAAAAAAAAAAAAAAAAAAAAAGTAGCTGGAAAAGCATTCTAACCCCTGAAGGTGAGTTCATACATACAGACCAGCAGCAATTCACTGGATCTATCCTCATCTTGGTGTCAGGACCCTAAGGACACCACCAAGCTTTGCAACCTCTGCTCCTGTCCTGGGAGTTTGGCTGATGTGATGCAGATATTGGGTAGGGCTGCTGGGAAAGCAGCTAGATCAGGAGAAAGAACTGTGAGAAACTTTGCAGGAGACCTCCTCTTCTATCCTGGGATCCATATTGTGCTCAGGCCTCATCCTTGGTTCTTATTTGAGCTGTACTGCAGGTACACTCTGCCTGGCCATGCAACAATTTCATCTTGTCTTCATGGTTTGACCTCCCAGCTTGGTGGCTCAGAGCTTTCCTATTACAGTGGAATACCTCCTTGACATTTGTTAACATCCTTTCTTTCATCAGCTAAATAACAATCTGATTGATGAAAAAGCAACTTGTAGTTTCCCAATGAACTAATTTTCCCAATTACTAATCTGTGCATTTGAGATGGAGGCAGAAGTGGGACAAGACAAGAGGCATGACATCCTTGTCAGGAATCTTTCCAACATTTAGAACCTTTTCAGATTCTCTGCTTTTCATATGGCAGAACAACAAGCTGTTTTGTAGGGACATAGAAAATGCAAACTTAGAAAATATGGTTTTCTTTAACTGATGTCAAAATATTTCTGCCTATTATTGCTTCATCTTAATATATTTGCCTGACAGAGCAGTCACAGCAAGTTGGTTTGAACTGAGACATTTCACACCTTTGGAGCTCATTCTCTTCACAAACAGACTCAGCACGCAAAGATCATTTCCTCTCTTATTTTAAAGGCAGAAAAATAAGACCGTTGCCCCAAAGTGTAAATTCTTGTATTAAGGTTATTTTAGTGCATTTCATACTCCTTGTTGCTATGTTCAGGATCAAAGCATTTTTACAGATGCCTGGCCGGAAGACAGGGTTGGAAAATCTTAGATACTGGGTGAGAGGGTTTGGAAAACAGGGGAAGAGTCAATGCCTGTGGAAGAGAGGGGACTGGTAGGAGAAAAGGGGAAACATTTGAGGGGAAAAGTCAAAGGTAACAAAAGAAGGACAGAGGAGAAGCTCTAGATGGATAGAAGTCATTGTACTCCATAGGTCAGCAACCAGTAATTACATTTGTTTTCTTTCAGCTGTCCCATCAGTGAGTCATCTGGGTTATTCATACATCATGCCATTTTGTGAGAGCGGCTTTCATCTGTGCTTCCAGCACACAAAGTCAAAAACTTCTGTGGGCCCTGAGAAGTCAGACGTGATGACATAGAGGGGTTTTCTGCGAGCACTGATTCTCAGAAGGGAAGTGAGTACTTTCCTGCAGGGAACCCGTCTCTTTAGTGTACTTCAGTGCTGAGATAACACTGTAGTATCTGCAAACAAATTATCCTTATTGATCTGTCCAGCTAGGTGTGTCTACCAACATGTCATCAACTCTCTGCTACAGCTAGAGGAGTCACAGAAAGCTCATGTAGCCGATAACGCAATTTAAATGCATTCTTCCTACCGATAAGAACCTTGTGGAATTAGTTTCTCCTTTTAATCCCTCCTTGATTCAACAATTTAGTAAACTTGTTGTACCTATTCCAGGAAATAATAAAGTACATTCTTGGAGAGGAAGAGATTACTAGATGCGTTATTCACAGCCATTGGTTAAGTTTTTGTACACAAGTAAGAAGATAGACAATTGTAACAACTAAAAAAAAAAAAAAAATTAGTGTGGAAAAGCAAATTGCAAATATTTAAACTTCTTTCTTTTCTGAAAATGAATCTTGAACTAAAACTAGTCTGAAAAGTTCATGGAAAACATGATCTTCCCTGCTCAGCCTAATCCCTTGAAATGTCTCATCTCTCTTCTTCCATGTCTTTTGACTAAATCTTGAAAAGCAATTGTCTTCATGAACTCTGTTCCCTAGCACAATTTCTTTACTTATCAAAGGCTAGCTACAATTTTTTAAGGAGAATTTGAAAAATGTATCAATCTATTCCTGATGCTAAGCACTTAGTGTTGGCTTAGAAGCCTGTAACCTATCAAAATTAAGTTTATTTTTATCTAAAACTTCTTCAAGGAGCAGGTGACATAATTTCAGAGACTGCTCTTCTTATCCTTCCCGGAACTCCTACAACTGCCGAATAATCTCCAAAGTTCTCCCATTTATATTTGACATATCTTTGAATCTTTTATACTTGGCACATCACCAGCATGCTCCATTTGATTTTCTTCCTTCATAGTATTACTGTTTGCAAGTCCTTTAGTTTGTGTCTTAGCCACTTCCTCCAGCTGAACAATTGTGTGAGCCAGGCAAGAGAGGAAAAGGAGGCACAGCTCCCTTCAGTCCCTTGTCAGCTTGCAGCAAGTAGCTACCTACTCACCTTTCAAAGGTTTTGAAGGAGGGAAATGCCATCAGGAATTCATTGTGCTGATTGGAAGAGGATGCAGTACAGAAGACTCCATAAAATGAAAAAGAAAAAAGAGGAGTCTTAAAACAACATTTTAGTTAAGCAGTAGAATTTCTTGCCCTGAGAAATGGTGGGTGACAGCAGCTTACACAGCTTAAAAAGGACATTTGACAGTTCATATAAGAGAAATACAATCAAAGGTTGTTAAATACAGAGGATGGCCTTAAACAACAGGCTTTTAGAAACTGAAAGAATATTACTGGAAAATATAATGCTTTGTTTGTTCCGGTACTTACACTCCTTCCTTACAGAATTTCTGGCTCTTGCTGGAGACAGAGTACTGGCAGAGACAGGCAATTGGTTTGACCCAGGACATGTCTTCTTACAATCCTCAGCAAATAACCCACTTAACTGCGCTGGGGGGAGGTATTTTTGGCTTGGGTTCTTTTCTGGGATAGCAGGTCAGAGGCCAAAATGGAACACTGAGAATGAGGAACAGAAGTTCTTTTGCAAGGTGTTGATTTTTTATTTTCAAAACTTCATATACCAATGTGCTTGGGTTCTTTAAACTCAGCATGTTTTCTCATTTCATCTTGCCTTTTTTTCCTGTTTAATCTAAAATGACATCTAGAGAGTCCTGGATTCCTTTGACCTAACTTCAAGTATCAAGCTCAAGAATCTATATTTGGATCAAGGTCACCATAGGGTCCCTCTGCAGTCAATGAAGAATGTGATGCAGCTTCAGTGAGTGATTCACTCCATAGGTGGGCTGCATCTCCCTCAGGAAGTATAAATTAACTATGTAGAGAGCCTAGCATGACCTTGTTTCTAACTTGAGCACATCAGCTAAGTGTCTAACTTGTCAGGGCCTCGAGTTAGCAAGGAACTTGTTCCTGCATTCTAGAGATTTATTAAGTGCATGTGTAATGAAAAGTCACTGGCTCCCTCAAACTTCTAATCCATAGAAACCATGACAGAAGTGTTGTGGCAGAAATGTAAAATCAAAATGTACAATTACAAAAACAAAAACAAAAAAAAAGAAAGGGCAATTGGTTGGAATCCTCCATTTCCAATTAGTTTTTATACACAGGTGAACATTATCAGGATAAAAAAGAACAAGTTTAATAAGCAGAATAGACCATATATAACACCATGTAAAACAAACACTTTTCCACTATATAGCTAGCAGGTCCTGCTATGATACATGACTTATCATTCTTCATTTTCCAAGTACAATAAGAAGAAGCCGTAACGGTTTTATTTGCCATACTATTGTTATATCTGTTTCTATTGGAATTCCTTTCTAATTTAGTAATTGAGCTAATTTTGTACACAATAAAATGTCATGATAACTTAATTCTGCGTTTTGCAAGGAAAGAAGCAGATGCATAAATGAGGTTTCCTGTAAGCAATCTAATGGGATGTGATTCATAAAAATGATCACATAACAATTTTTACTTGTAAAGGACATAGTTACACATTGTTACCATAACCTTTCTTTGGAAGCATGTTAGAGTGTGCAGTATTGCTTCTTTCACTAGCCGCAGAGCTCTGGAAACCATTATTATATTTTTTTTTCTGAAGAGTTTTATTAGATGAGTAAGAGCAATTTCATTAACCATTTTGTTAATATTCACACAGAATATGAGGGTTACGTGCTATTTCTCATGATTTTACCGAATTAGTTTTCATTTTATAAAGAGATGACTCATAAACATACCATGTTTGGTAAACCAATTATAATGGTTTAACAAAAAGTAATATTTTTCAGTACTTTTTTCCAGTTTCTTTTGTCTGAAATATCCAAATATTCTCATTTTATAGATAAGACTCCTGTTCAAGTATCCTCATATGCATCCAGAGAGGCTCATCTCTACTTCCTCCATGATACTGACCATTTCCCTTAAGACTGTCACAAAGCACCAACTGGCACAGAATTTCATAGAAATGCTAGTGGACATGCTATAATATGCTATGATATTTATCTGGGAAGGCTATGCTAGAGTCCACTCCAATCCCTCAAAAACAAACTTTTCTAATGTGTAGTAGAGACTTTTCATCCCAGAAGTAATCTCAGTCACTAAATGGGTATAGCCTCAGTTTAACAGTGGATCCCAACACAAGATCAGTAGATCTCAACCTTGACTGTTGATCACATAAATTAATATACATCAATACAGTAATAAAAAGAGATACCTGAACTGGATACCTGTCTGTGGTATCTGCATACAGTGTAGTTTCCTTCAGCCTCATACTTCACTTGGGCACTTTACCAGTTCTTCTGGAGACAGCTGAGGCATGTATACAAGGTGTTTGTGCTACAACTCCAACCTGCTGACAGAAAAATCCTCTTCCAGTAAGCCATTAAAGCAAAGAACAGCTCTCATTGCCCCAGAGCTGCTTGTGGACCTTCCATCCTGGCAGTCAGAAATCATATAGTAAGCATAAAGCTGGGGCAGAAAGAGTGAATAGTCTTATTTGTCACTGAATCACAAAGGGAGCTTAGGAAGCAAGAAATGTTTAGCCAACTGTGAATATGAAAAGAATATTTGCATACAATCAAGCCAGTGTGGTGATATGAACAATAGCTGGAAGTGATTGGAACTGTGATGCTCTGTCTCATGACAGCAGTCTCGTCATTTTCCAGCTTTTCCACTGTTTCTCAGTAACTTGGTGTTCTTCAAAGGTCTTCTACCCCAGCTTCAACTCATTCTTACCCATCTTTAGTGTTAAGGCCTGATAGCAACTCAGCCATGCCCTGGGAATGATACCAAATGTTCCCACTATGACGCAGAATTGTGTGAGAACATTAAGAGAAACACATGGTCTTACAGAGCTCCTGGAGGAAAGGCTCACCAGCAAAGATCGAAACAACAAAAAGAGAGCCTGCAAAAAAACCTCAGGATGTCATTTTTAGTTTATCACACTCTCCCCCAGAAAAATAAAAATCAATAATTCAAAGCAAATGGCAGTGCAGTCTGATCTGAAAAAATTCCAGTGATGATTTTCAGCATACAACATGCCTTCCTACATTAAAGAAACTTTATGTGAAATCTCTTATTCCAGCTAATACAGTTACAAACCCACTGATGTTTGCAAGGTGAGGAATCAAGCGCCAATAAGCAGCTGGTTCTTCTACCTTCTTCTTTAAGACGTTTTTTATTCCTATAAAGTCAAAGTATTTCTTGGTAATTCCTCTTTTTTTAAATCATCTTTTCTCCCTTTGTGTCTTTATTTTCCCAGAAATTTTATTGCAGATCAAGACTCAAAACCCCTCAAAGAAAGAAACAGTCCAAGCAGAAGAAAGGAAGAATTTTCTGTTATGATAAATGTCTCCCAAAGTCTTCTTTTTATGAGAATATGAACACAGAACCTTTCATCAACATATTAAAACTCAAATCCTCATATGCCTCTCAGCCTGTCATTATTTATAAAAATGATAATGTTCTACATCTGTCATGATTCTGCACTCCTGATTTCATTTGCGGTCATAAGCACATGGGTTAGTGGAGGTACCAGCAGTGCTTAAACTGTGAGTTTTTTGAGAAAAGTGCTGTTTTGTGTGGTCTGTGATTGTATAGTGCCTACTGCAGTCTGATCTGTATCTGGATATGTGCTAACACACATAGTTAATAATAATGAAAAAACTCCATTAATGTGGGACTGGAGACAGTGACGATTCTTGGCCTAGCAGCTTCACTATATTCAGAGTTTGTCTTTTCTTTCCAGGAAGGATTGTCCTATAGTAAAGCATTGCCAGAGACCTCAAAAGATGTTAGTTCAATTTCTGATGTTTTCTACAGCTTTCTCACAGAACAAGAAAAATCATTCACTAAACGGAACTGTCTTCTACTCATATATTTTATAAGCACTTGTGTTATGAGTGCTCTAAACAGATCACTTTTGTTTGTTCAGAGTAACTCAGTGGGAGTTATATTAGTGGGGATGTTAGGCTGTACTCTAGCAAAAACTGAAAATGTTAGTTTCATCAATCAATTGCATGATGCAAGGTTAGATATACACTCAGTGCTTTACAAATGGATCAAATTGAGACATATTTCTAGGCAAGGAATGATCTTAGAAAATTATGACAGGCAGTGTCTAGAATGGAGTGACTCAGATTCATAAATTTTACTAATGATTTATTTACCAAAAATGCATTTGTTCAATAGTCACAGCTCTTCAGTGACTTGGCTGATAGCTTAAAAATGAAAAAAAAAAAAAATTGGAAGTCTATAAGAATGCTGTAATTCAATGTTTTCAAACAAGATGCTTCCATTTTTGCCTTCAAAATTATTTAAAAGTTGCCAACATAAAGAGTAAAAATGAAGGGTAATACTTCCGCACTTCTATTCTGGTCAGCCAAAATATTTAGTAACTCTGAATGATTTCTTTTACAAACTGTTACTCAAAATAAAAATAATTGGGTTTAGCCCAGTAAAAATGTAAGGTAGCAGACACTCAGCTCGTATGGCTTAAAACAGGCAATTAGCAGTAAAGTTGGCATATGTTATTGGTTGGACTATCTAGCTGGCTGGATATTCTTGGTTTTTTTATAAGCCAAACTATGAAGAAACTGCTTCTAAAGATTTACAGAGCTTTACTGCCACGAATATACGAGCAAATGACAAAAACAGAACCAACTTTCTCAAACAGCATTGTGTCTCAAAATGTACAAGGAGCTGTACTATTGTCCACATTCTCTATTTATTTTCAGTATTCATCAGATTTGAGAAGATATGGTTAGTATCAAGAGGGACTTGGATTGTCATGTACTCCATATAATGCCATGGTCTTTATAAAAGACAATCTGGCAGTGACATGATGTCACAGTACTTTTAGTATTCCACTTTAGAATATTAGCATTTCTCTTTCTGACTCACTAATGATGTTTGAGAGTGCTTAGTGTATCAAGCAGCACTGCCATTCAGTCAGGATTGAAAGGCTCAGTTCACTGTGACCGAATAACAAGCATTGCCAAAATACAGCCCCACTCATTTTAATGAGCTTTTATTGATCTTAATGGCAGAAAACACCACTAAATGCAAGCCAGCAGAAATTATAGAAATAATAGAAAAATGGCCAGAAAGGTGATTCTCCCAGTAAATATTTTTAATATCTTGTTTTCTAGGCAAGCAGAAAGGTGACATTGGCTATGCCTTAATGTACTCCTGTGTGCTCTGACCATGGCATAAGCAAAAAAAAAACCAACAAAAAACAAAAAACAAACAAACAAAAAAAAAAAAAACAGCAAAGCAAAACAAACAAACCAAAAGGCATGTTCTCAGCACAAGTCATCCAGTTTCTGCCAGAGGCTGAGGTGAAGTACATATGCACCTTACAGAAATGAAAGTGACTGAAGTAAATCATATTATTTTTTTCTATAAGTGAAAGAAAGGTTCAATTCACTCAGACAAGCATCACCAACCTAGCCTGACTTCTTCTGACTTCTCTCTAACTGGTCTTATGTGGAAGAATGAAAATGGAAAGTTTTTTCAAATACCACATTTTCACCTTGTGGCCCCACCAAAATCCTCCTCTTTCCCTTCTCTCCTTATTGACCGACTTTGAAATTTATGTTTGTCCACAGAGGCAAAGCATTTGTTCTTCCAGACTGTAGTAAGCTGGTATTTTGGCAAAGCTATTGTTATCTTATGAAGGATGGAATAAAACATCCTAGTAATTTTTTTTCATAGATAAATCAAGGTGAGCTACAGGCTTGTATGTGTTGTAAACAACGTGTACATTCTTCAAGGAAGAAAGACTCAAGCTATGGCTATTTCTTGAATTCATGTCCCTGTTTTTATTGTTATCACAACTGAAGCTATCACAGAAGCTGGAAGAATGAAATCAGGAACTAGATTTACCTGTACTTGGAGTAAGTTATTTCTAGTGATAAACCATCAGACTCACTGAATTATAAGTACTGCTAACAACAACAACAAAGATTTTGTGTAGCCTGTATGTCTTCCTGCTGATTCCACATTAGGATTTACTGTTCCAATCTTGAATAGTATTTCAGCTGGAACTGGTCAGAAAAAGCCTTATAAGTATACCTAACACCAAAAATAAATAAATAGATAGATAGATAGATAGATAGATAGATAGATAGATAGATAGATAAATGGAAAGGGAGGAAGGGAGGAAGGGAGGAAGGGAGGAAGGGAGGAAGGGAGGAAGGGAGGAAGGGAGGAAGGGAGGAAGGGAGGAAGGGAGGAAGGGAGGAAGGGAGGAAGGGAGGAAGGGAGGAAGGGAGGAAGGGAGGAAGGGAGGAAGGGAGGAAGGGAGGAAGGGAGGAAGGGAGGAAGGGAGGAAGGGAG
>NW_024962335.1:31198011-31358585 GCF_019238085.1 Lagopus leucura | reverse complement strand
AGGAAGGAAGGAAGGAAGGAAGGAAGGAAGGAAGGAAGGAAGGAAGGAAGGAAGGAAGGAACCTTAAAAATACATTTCTTAATGAACAGCAGAAGCTTCCTTCTGTTTCGTAGCATTAAATGTTGTCATGTGACTGTCTTGAAGAGAAAATAGGAATATTTAGAGGAAACAGAGAAGGGAAAATCCCACTAATGACGCAGTATAATATGGCAACTCCCAAATTAAAATATTTATCATCATTTAGACTGCAAATAACACTGAAAAGACTGATTTATGAATGCAGCAAGACCAAGAAGTAGAATGGGGCATCCCACTGAAAAAATAACACTTATCGGGAAACTGAAGACACTTAAAATTTTCTTTGGCTTCATGACTGTCATCCCATATTTCCTAAGAACTGCAAGAGTTAACTGGGAATTGCAATGTGGCAATGTGCTGTATATACTGACTTTGTTGAAAGTAGCTTATTCTGTTCACTTGAATCTCTAGCTTATCTTTTGTGTATCACTGAACAATTTCAAAAAGCATTTAACATAACCTGCTATTTAGTTTTCATCTGTATTACACTGTAGTGTCATGCTATGGAACATATCAGGCAGCCTACCATACAATGCTAAATGCTGTGCACTTTGAAAGTCAGTACACATTAGCTGAGTTGACAGCAATGTGAGTATTGCCTGTAGAATATAAGTCAGATGTTCTCACTCTCTGTAGCCAGTGTGGGATAGCTGTGAAGGGGTGGAAGCCTCCTTTTCCACCGCTGCAAATGATCCATGCAGAGCATTGGTGAACCAATATCTTAGGACTAGCATTTCTATCTCCCTCCATTTCAAATGAGATAAATGGAAAAAGATGGAACTCAGAATTTCTGAAAATCAGGTACTTAAATTCCTATATCTTTCACCTGTTCAACAGTGTCAGTGTTCATGGATTCCAGAGGAAAGTGAACCCTTGGAGACATGGTCTGACACAAAAAGGACATCTAGCTATTGGAGCAGGTTCAGTGGAGGGCCAAGAAGATGATCAGAGGGCTGGAGCACTTCTCCTGCAAGGATGGGCTGAGAGAGCTGGGGCTCTTTAGCCTGGACAAGAGAAGGCTCCTGGGGGATCTTGTAACAGCCTTCCAATACCCAAAAGGGACCTACAAAAAAGCTGTGGAGGGACTTTTTGTAAGGACAACAGGACAAGGGGAAATGGTTTTAAACTGTAGGAGGGTAGAATTAGACTAGATATTAGGAAGAAATTCTTTACTGTGATGATGGTAAGACACTGGAACAGGTTGCCCAGTGAGGTTGTGAATGTCCCATCTCTGGAAGTATTTGAGCCTGGGCTCAATGGGGCTTTGAGCAACCTGGTCTAGAGAGAAGTGTCCCTGCCTATAGCAAGGCAGTTGGAATTAGATGATCTTAAAGGTCCCTTTCAACCCAAACAATTTTTATGACTCTATGATTCTATGGTTCTATGATTCTTCTAATGTTCTCTGTACTGATGACTGTAACGAGTAACCTCACTGAAATCAGACAGACAAACCAGCCACATCACAGGCAATAGCACCATGATCAGTGACCTTACAGAAAAAGGAAAGATCCTGAGTTTATACCAACTATCTGTATCTACAACTGACTTCCATGAAATACAAGCCAGTCCCTACAGACAGACAAAAATTGCTAACATGCTACTGTATTACCGAAGTCTAAAAAGTCTAACCAGGTTCCCCAAAGACAAAATATCCACCAAGCAGCAAATATAAGCAGCTGGTTGCTGTGCTATGCTGGTCATAATGCTGAGCAAAAGCGAAGACCTTATTTCTAAAACAGTGTTTCACTATGATCAGGGGACCACATTTTTGTTTTTTTTCTTTTTCCACCTGCGCAGCCACATAGAATTTTGCAACCTCAGCTCAGAGGAGTGAAAATCCAGTGTGGCCTTTGGTCCTTCTCAGAAAAAGTTAACAGTGTCCACATTAATGGAAAATGCATCCAATTCCCCCCAGAAGAAACTGGGAAAGAAGTGTTTCCCATGAGGGACTTAGAAGTTTTGCTTTTAGTAGTGGTCTGTGTGGATTAGTTCTGATGCATGTTTGGGAGAATTTTTAATCCTCTTGTACTGTTTCCAGGAGAGAAGGTAGCATTCTGGAGAAAATATATTGCATTCAGGAATTTAGATATTTGGATTACATTATCATGGTGTTTGTTGAGATGTGTTGACATTTTTTTAATTTATGGTTCAGGTAATCTTTCTTCTAACTTTTGGAGTCCAGTGGACAATAGCATGGAAGTTCCTTGCTTTGAGAAAAATAGATTGGGAGGCATTTATATATCAGGGTTTCTGAATCCTGTTGCATGGACACTCACCCTAACAGTATCATGGAAAAATAGTATGCAATTTAGGAACATCTTCTTGAATTCATTTAATCATTTAAGTTGCCTTGTGTCAGACAAGGTGATCCTGTCTGTCTAGTCAAGGAGACTTTTCTCTGTGCACTGAAGTTCTTGTACAATACTCTGATGGCTCTTTCAAAAATTATGATTGAATTCTAAGAAAGTACATTAAATGCACTTTGTCCTTATGCAGAGACACAGAGCTAGTTAAAAACTGCCTGCTAGAAGACAGCTAGAATAAACCCTCATAGTAACTGAAAACAACAGAAAGATAGAGATGCATACATACATAAAATTCCAAAGGAAATTACTATCTTTAATAAATATTTCTTACACAATTTGCAATTCAAATGTTATACTGATATGTGGATGCTTGAGAGACTTAAAATAAAAATGGCTGTAAAGTAACTATTTTTATTGCAACCAGAAAGAAATGTACAAGGTAATCAAACAGCATATACAATGAAAGTAAATTAGATTTCTGAAACTATTCCAATTTTTAGTGACTCCCACATGGCATTTGCAACACAAACAAGCAAACTCACTTATTCTATAAGTAGCAGTCCAAAATCTTACATCCTCCACATTGCCTTCATAACACTCGAATGACACAGGTAACATTAAGTTGATGCCTTTCCATCTAGCTTGCAAAGGGACATCGTCACCCTTCATTTGCACCCAGGGTAAGCTAGACGGACTAGGAGAGTTGGGCATGGACAAAATATAAATGAATACTTTCAGGTAGGCAAGGAGCAAAATCAAGCCCAGCATGGGAAAGAGCATCATCTCCAGATTGCTCTGACATGTCAAAGAACAGACAAAATAATGTAGAAGAAGAGAAATCTAGTCTACCAGACATGTTAAGGTATAACTCTTTTCCTTTATAAAAAATAAAATACTCTCACAAAAATACCTGATTATATGTGAGATAGGTTAGAAATAGCGTTAGAAAACAGGAGGTTTTACCTCAGAGATGATTCAGAACAAATTGATCAGACCAGACAGATTGCCTGGGAGCCATTTTAACTAATGGCTCTCATTTCTCAGTATTATTCAGCATTTCGGCTTTCTAAATATTTTTGACTTAACAACATCAAGAAAACTTGGAAGTTACTCACATAATCTGAGTTCCTCTCCTGCTTCTCCCATCATTTCCCTGAGTGATCCCAAACAAGTTACTTCATTAATTTTAATTGGATGCTGTCACGAGAAAAGACTGGGCCGCAAGTCTGCAGGTGTTCAATCCTGGTTCAGGTAAATGCCCAGTAATTCCAGCGGGACTTCTCTCTGTGTCAGAACTGCAAGATCTGCCACAGCTGTGTGTGCTTAAAAGGCTGCAACAGCTGGATGTTGATTCTGGTCCCATGATTTATTAGAATCTGCTATTAACTTATCCTCATATCTGCCACTAGAGCATATTCAAAAAGGGCCTTCTCAGTCCTTACTGCCTGATATGAATCACAGCAGGAATTGTCAGCTGAATCTGTATTTATTCTAGCAGCTCTGCCTAAACCACCCAAATTCTGGGCAAGTCTTGGCAAAGAAGGAAAAAGCACAAAATAATGTGTGACTTCTTTACCTACTGACGTGAAGCACTAGACACTTGTTTCCCAGAAAATCTTATTATCTTGTCCCCATCTCAAACTGGTTGTGACCAACCTGAGAGAATAATAATGCTGTACTGGCTTCATTTGTAGAAGATCTAGCCAAATCTCTCCTTCAGTAGAAGAGACTAGAGGCAGTTTAATTCTTACAAGACTCTTAAGAATATTGCACATAAACGGAATGTGGCACACTGTGAGAGAGCCTAATTTACATATCTTTGTAGAGCAAATATTGCTATTATAGGCAAAGCAGTAACAATTACTGCTTTACTGATTAAACCATATCATTTTAGTCACATGCAAGAGTACAACAAGAATATATGAAAGTTCAGAAAAAAAAAAAATTTGGAGCTGTGTAAAATAGAGACAAAAGAGATATTATTATGCCCTACTGTGATTATTTGCAATTCCTCTCACACTCAATTCCGGTCCTCAATAGACTAGGACAAGCACTTGCCATGTGGGAGGGATGAGGGGGATGTATTTGTGAACATTTGCTTTCACAACTGAGAAATAGCTCTGAAAATATTTGTGACTTCTTTTTATTTACTTATCTGTACATTTTCCTTTGCAAGTGTTTTTGACACAAGAAAGTGTCTGGAATTTCATTGGATGTGGCCAGTGATGTTGGTAGCACTCTCTAGCTACCGTTAGCGCGAGTGTCCACACAACAGGATTCAGAAACCCTGACATGTAAATGCCACCATGCATTTGGGTAAGAGAATTGTGGTCACAATCACCATAACTAACATTAAAGAATTTGAGCTCTCTACTTCTGAGCATGCATCATACAGGATCCTTTAAGCCTTTGGTTTTCATTTCAGCCCTTACAGTTCCCTGCATGTTATCTCTTCAGTTCCTTCTCTTCTGCCTTGATTCTCCCTATAATTCTAGCTTTCTTCCCTTTGCATCTGCAACCCCTTATCTCCTTCTTACCTTTCCAATCTCTGTTCTCCACCAATCTGCAAAACCTGCCTTTTCTCTTTTCCCAAGCCTCTCCTTTCCCACATACTGCCCAGAAGTCCAGATTGCTCTCCCTGTTCATACACAAAGGGAAGCTCAGTGCAATAGATGTTACTCGGTGGTTCAGGCAACCTGAATATGACAGCATACCAAAATGATATGCTTTCTGGAAAAATACAGAATTTATTCCATGAGAAAGAAAAATTTTTTAGCCTAGATAAATCAAAATCTCCCCAATAAAGCAGCATGCAAAACAGTCCTCTATCTTTATGACAATAATGGAAAAATAACCTTAATATTTTGACACCAAATAGCTGGTAGTTGCTACTTCCAAACACTGATATTGTTTAATATATTTCATTCTGAAAAAAACTCCATCAGACCCTGCCCACAAAATACCATAGTTTTGCAGCCATCATTTAGCAAGAGTAGCAAAACTGAAACATCTTATTAGGCTTCTGTTGAACAGAAAAGAACCCTAGTTTTTTTTTTAGTCTTACTCATAATACTTTCCTACAAAAAGACATGAAGAGCAACATTTATCTTGCTGAGACACAAGTGGCTGAGTTTCAACATGTGCTTCCAGAAAGTGCAAGAACTTCTAATGCACTCAAGTCACCTCTGCTTGCTTTCTCGCTGTATTTGACTCCCAGCCCAATCAGTCAAAACAATTTCTTTTGTTTTCTGTCAGTGATGTGCAGTGTCTTAATGTTGGTATTGCACATAAAATATTATTATTATTATCCTCAAGATAAACACAGTGCATGGTTAAGGGACTGAAATGCCAAGTAACCTACTTCAGTTCCTATTCACAAACAAAAAGATTTCTGGTATAAATAAGCTAGAAGAGAAAGGAGCAGCGTGAAGCAAGCAAATCTGTACTGAAGTTGCACTTCAAAGTGAAGATAACATTTTCTAATACATCTGTGACCCAGATGCTCAAGGTACAAGTTTTACTCCCATGCCTAAATAATGTTAAGGCTGTGAGTAGTGATTACTTAGAAGAATGGCTAAAATTCTGTCCTCCAAACTACAGTGTATTCCTTTAAGGAAAGGCTTGCAAAGGGGAAAATGCTTTAGAGAGTATAATACAGTGCATAACAGAGAAATGAAAGATTGTACAAGCTCCTGAGAATGTCTAGGAAATACTTGTGTAATGTTGAAAGAACTTCTCTTCACATGTATTTCAGTGAATGACTGAAATAAGGGAAATGATTGTCTCACTCTACACGGCAATAGCACTGACTCGTTAATGTGTGCAGTTTTGGTTGCCACAGTACAAAAAGGACATAAAACTACCAGGGATGTCCAAAGGAGTTGCACAAAGATGGTGAAAAGTTTAGAGGGCAGGATGTATGAGGAGCAGCTGAGGTCCCTTGGTGTGCTCAGCCCAGAGCAGAGGAGCTGAGGGGAGGCCTGATGGCAGCTATTGATGGCAGCTAGCCTATTGAGAACTGGGTGCTAACATGGTTTCTACCAGGCAACGAGTTTATTCCAAGAAAACTGTGGCAACCCAGACAGAGGGGCTGCTCAGAAATGTGGCTGTTCAAGCCACTGGCAGCAGGGACTGCTCGAGCCTGCTGCTACCTGGGGAGGATGGCAAGGATTACACCTGCGTGAGGTGTGAGCAAGTGGATGAGTTACTCCAGCTGGTGACTGAACTTAAGGAAGAGGTACAGAAACTTAGAACCATCAGGGAATGTGAGCAGGAGATAGACTGGTGGGGTGACTGGCTGGCAAGTCAGAGGAATGGGTGCCAGGGAGACACCCTCACAAAAGTGGTGGACCCCCAGCCCCATCAGAGTAGGACAGACCTGACTGATGATGAGGGTTGGACGAGAGTCCCTGCCAGATGTCATGGGAACCCCCCCTGCCTGCCTACCCCGCTTCCCCAGATCCCCCTTAGAAACAGGTTTCACACACTGGAAATGGAAGGTGAGGTGAGCCATGAGGTGATGGAAGATCTGCCGAGGAGGGAGCCTAAGGCAAGGAGGGAGTCTAGGGAGAGGCGGACACCCCCATGCCTCCAGACTGCCTCTGTAAGGAAAGAAAGAAGGGTGGTCGTGGTGGGTGACTCCCTTCTCAGGGGAACGGAGGGCCCCATATGCAGACCAGACCCAAGCCACCGAGAAGTGTGCTGCCTCCCTGGGGCCTGGGTCAGGGACATAAGTAGGAAAATATCAAAGCTGGTGAGGCCCACTGATTACTTTCCATTGCTCATAGTTCAGGCGGGCAGTGAAGAAATTGCTCAGACAAGCCTACGGGCAATGAAAAGAGATTTCAAGGGTTTAGGGCGCTTAGTTCAAGGTGCAGAAGCACAAGTAGTCTTTTGTTCTGTACTAGCAGGGGCGGTCTGGGATTCAGAGCTTGCGCGGAAGGTCCAAACAATGAATAACTGGCTCAGAGGCTGGTGCCAAGCCAGAAACTTTGGATTCTTCGATCATGGGGTAGTTTACTCGGCCCCTGGCTTGCTCTCCAACCATGGAGCTCACCTATCTCAAAGGGGGCAACGAATCTTAGCTCAGGAGCTAGTGGGGCTTATCGATAGAGCTTTAAACTAATTATGACGGGGGAAGGGGACAGTACAGGCCTCACAGGAGAAGAGCCTAGGGGAACGGTTGTAGAGCTGGGAGTGAGGCAAATGACTCGGCTCAAGTGCATCTATACCAATGCACGCAGCATGAGCAATAAGCAGGAGGAACTGGAAATGATTGTGCGCCTGGCTAACTATGATCTAGCTGCTCTTACTGAAACATGGTGGGACTGCTCCCATGATTGGAGTGTTGAGATAGATGGCTATAAGCTCTTCAGAAGGGATAGACAAGGAAGGAAGGGCGGTGGTGTGGCCCTTTATATTAAGGACTGTTTTGATGTTGAAGAGCTTGAGATTGCAAATGATAAAGTGGAGTGTCTATGGGTGAGGATCAGGGGGAAGGCCTGTGAGGGAGACGTCGTAATTGGAGTCTGTTATAGACCACCAAATCAGGATGAGGAGATGGACGAAGCATTTTACAAGCAGCTTGCGGAAGTCGTGCAATCGCCGGCACTTGTTCTTGTGGGGGATTTCAACTTCCCTGATATATGTTGGAAATATAACATGGCGCAAAGAAAACAGTCCAAGAGGTTTCTAGAGTGTGTGGAAGACAGCTTCCTTACACAGCTGGTACAAGAGCCTACCAGGGGTGGTGCCCTGCTTGACCTGCTCTTTGCTAACAAAGAAGGTCTGGTAGGTGATGTGAAGGTTGGAGACTCTCTAGGGCAGAGCGACCATGAAATTGTAGAGTTCTCTATTCTTGGAGATGTCAGAAGGGTGACTACCAAAACTACTATCTTGAACTTCAAGAGGGCGGACTTTGACCTGCTCAGGACGCTTGTAGCACGGGTCCCTTGGGAGTTGCTCCTCAAGGGTAAAGGGGTCCAGGAAGCCTGAACGCTCCTCAAGGTGGAAATCTTAAAGGCGCAAAAACAGGCTGTTCCTGAATACCGTAAGGCGAGCCGTAGGGGGAGAAGACCGGTGTGGATGAGCTGGGAATTACTGTCAAGACTCAGGAAGAAAAAGAGAGTCTATGTCCTGTGGAAGAAGGGACAGGCTACTAGGGGAGAATACAAGGAAGTTGCAAAGGTATGCAGGGAGGAAGTCCGGAAGGCGAAAGCCCATCTCGAACTTAGATTGGCCACTGCAGTAAAGCAGAATAAGAAATCCTTTTACAAATATATCAATGACAAGAGAAAACCCAAGGATAATCTCTGTCCTTTAATTGATGCGGCAGGGAATGTGGCCACAGATGACAAGGAGAAGGCTGAGGTCCTCAACGCCTTCTTTACATCTGCCCTTAATAGTCAGACCAGCTATCTTCGGGGCACTTTGTGCCCTGATCTGGATATCTGGGCTGACATGCAGCATATCTCCCCGGAGATCGAGGTGGAGACAGTTAGAGAGCTCCTCCTCCATCTGGACAGTCACAAGTCCATGGGACCGGATGGGCTTCATCCTAGGGTGCTGAGGGAGTTGGCGGGGGTGATCGCTAAGCCGCTCTCGGCTATCTACCAGCGCTCCTGGTTGACTGGAGAGATTCCAGAGGATTGGAGGCTTGCTGATGTGACTCCCATCTACAAGAAGGGCCGTAAGGAGGATCCGGGGAACTACAGGCCTGTCAGCCTGACATCAGTGCCAGGGAAGGTCATGGAACAAATCCTCCTGGGAGAGATCACACAGCTTGTCCGCGGGATCAGGCCCAGCCAGCATGGGTTCATGAAAGGCAGGTCGTGTTTGACCAACCTCATCTCCTTCTACGACTGGGTGACCAAACTGGTAGATGAGGGAAAGGCAGTTGATGTAGTCTACCTAGACTTCAACAAAGCCTTTGACATGGTCTCACACAGTATCCTTCTGCGGAAACTGGCTGCCCATGGCTTAGACAGTTTTACCCTCCGTTGGATAAGGAACTGGCTGGAGGGCCGTGCTCAACGGGTGGTGGTCAATGGAGTGAAGTCCAGCTGGAGACCTGTTACAAGTGGTGTCCCCCAGGGGTCGGTACTGGGGCCCATCCTGTTTAATATCTTCATTGATGACTTAGATGAAGGGATTGAGTGTACCCTGAGTAAGTTTGCAGATGACACCAAGTTGGGAGGTTGTGTCGATCTGCCTGAGGGCAGGGAGGCCCTGCAGAGGGATCTAGGTAAGCTGGATCGCTGGGCTGAGATGAATGGGATGAGGTTTAACAAGGCCAAGTGTCGGGTTCTGCACTTTGGCCACAACAACCCCAGGCAGCGTTACAGGCTTGGGGATGAGTGGTTGGATGATTGTGAAGAGGAAAGGGACCTTGGGGTGTTGGTTGATGCTCGGCTGAACATGAGCCGACAGTGTGCCCAGGTGGCCAAGAGGGCCAACGGCATCCTGGCCTGCATTAGAAATAGTGTGGCCAGCAGGAGCAGGGAGGTGATCATCCCCCTGTACTCAGCACTGGTGAGGCCGCACCTCGAGCACTGTGTTCAGTTTTGGGCCCCTCACTACAAGAAAGACATTGAGGCCCTGGAGGGTGTCCAGAGAAGGGCAACGAAACTGGTGAGGGGTCTGGAGCACAAGTCTTATGAGGAGAGGCTGAAGGAGCTGGGATTGTTCAGTCTGGAGAAGAGGAGGCTCAGGGGAGACCTCATTGCACTCTACAACTTCCTGAAGGGAGGTTGTGGTGCAAAAGGGTCTGGCCTCTTCTCCCAGGCAAATAGTAGGACCCGAGGACATGGCAAGAAGTTATACCAGAGGAGGTTTAGGTTGGATATTAGGAGAAACTTTTTCTCTCAGAGGGTGGTCAGGCACTGGAATGGCTGCCCAGGGAGGTGGTGGAGTCGCCATCCCTGGCAGTGTTCAAGAGGCGCCTGGATGAGGAGCTACGAGAGATGGTTTAGTAGCTTGTGGCACTGATAGGAATGGGAGGGTGGTTGGACTAGATGATCTTGCAGGTCGTTTCCAACCTTGTGATTCTGTGATTCTGTGATTCAGCTGCAGCTCCTCACAGGGAGCGGAGGGGCAGCGCTGAGCTCTGCTGTGTGACAGCGACAGGGCCCGAGGGAACGGCATGGAGCTGTCAGGGGAGGGCAGCTGGGGGTCAGGGACAGGGGCTGCACCTGGAACGGGCTGCCCAGGGCAGTGGGCACGGCCCCAGGCTACTGGAGTTCAAGGAGCATTTGGACAACACTCTCAGACACAGGGTTTGGATTTTGAGTGGTCCCGTGCAGAGCCAGCAGTTGGACTCAATGAGCTTTATGGTTCCCTTTCAACTTGGGATACTCTATGATTCTGTGATTCTATGTGCAGAAGGGAGGATTCAGCAGGAACGTGAGGAAGAAACAAGCCATCACTGCAAGCTTCCATTTCAGGCAAGAGAGGAACTGTTCTGTGTAGTTAAAGGAGCCTCTGCATCCTTTTCTGGTCCATCAGTAACTAATCCTAAACAGGATGATGGAATACTGTTCTGGATGTAACTGGCTATTAGTCCACAGAGGTTTTAGATTACAAACCACTCTCATTAATAGTACAGATATATTTATTGTATACAAATCCCTAGCCCAAGGTTGGCAGCCTAAAGCCTGTGAACCTAGAACACTGTGTAAAAGAAATCTATTTACATGATGGTCTTACAATTTATTTTTGCTGTGTCATTTCTCTGCACTGACAGATTCCAGAGAAATTGACTATATAGGAAAGCATAAACAACTCTGCGAATTGTACTTCAGTTTCTGGATTTAGCTCACCCCTTAAAAGTCCCCTGACCCAGCTTTTGCAATTGATTGCATTACTGTGGAAAAATCCCTTTATTGCTGTAGGTCTGTTACATATATCTCATTCAATTACTTTTTCTTCTTTTTTTCCCCCAGAGATTATCAATTTAAGGGAATATTTCTAGTGATACGTTAAGACATAAACAATGTAAATCTTTATTATAGTAGAAAGAAGAGGGACATTCAGCATCCTGGCTTCTTCTGCTGAGCAGTATGTTTTGACACTTTCAATGTTTTAGGTTTTCTCTCTTAATAACAGGGATTAATACAATGTGCCTACAAAGAGATTATGTGAATGAATTACACAGGAGATTAGGGGGATATCTCATTTTGTGTGCCCATCAAAATAAAACCTCTCCTGTCTCAAAGAAAAACAGCCTTCCTTCTCTCCATCATTAGACCAGATCATTAATTGTACTACAGCAACCACTGGATTGGAGGAGACTGGTGAACTCAAAGACAACCTAAATTCCCAGCAAAATCCCAAACAATCTATCATGCAGAAATCACTTATTCCAGCTAAGAAGTTGAGACATGCATTCAGTCCCATGTGCCTACAGCCCATCTCACTTGTGCTATACATCTCTATCAGATTCCAAACCCCTGCATCGGAGCCTGCATCAGAGTTTTAGCTGCAGGAGAGCTCATGTTGGTTCAAAGTAAGCAAGTTGCAACAATACCAATTCCTTCTCCGTTGAAGAATCTTAAAATATCTTGCAAACAGTGTATCCCCAGCACATCTGGGAGAACAGGTATTTTTGTGGTTATGTTATGGGTAGCTAAACTAAAATGTTATCCATTCTTCAAGGGTACTCAAAGAATCAGGGAAAAAAACAATTCCCAAGATTGTGCTGTAACCACAAGAAAATCTACCCTGTTTGCTATTCTCCCTGCCTTGGTTTAAGTATTTCTTAGTAAAATATAGTCATCAGACATCTGTTTGGCTCCTTCCATGTCAAGGATCACAGACTTCTCTAAAGATTGTAAAAGATACTGCTCAGCAACTGCAGTTCCACTCCTCAAATGCAGCCTTATTGAAGCTGAAATGTAGCCACTGCTTAGTGATCCAGCTCTGTGTAATCCCTGTCAGGAAGCAAACAGTGACAAAATGAAACTTCTGGAAAAAGTATTAGCTGAGACACATTGTACAGTAGTTTAAAACGTCAATTGTAGAGAATATAAAACTCGTCCCAGTGTTTGCTGACTTTTCCTTTCAAATTTCTCCATCTCCTTAGAGTAACTCTACTTTGCTATTGTTTTCCATCACTTTTATTTTCTTATTAAAGATTCCATATCATAGTCCAAAAACTGCATCTAGCTGCATCTTCTTTTATAGAACTGGAAGGTTTGGCTGGGCCCTCTGGCCACAAAGACCTGCTTCAGTATTATAGAGCAAATTATATTCCTTTCTTTCTACTCCCTTTCTGCACTCTTCACCAACTCAGAGTGGTCCTGTCTAGCTCTGAGTCCTCTGGAACCAGTTCCTTCTCTGCCATATGCAGGGTGATTCAGAAGGATGTATCGTCTCTGAAAAAAAAAGATGCACTTAGAGAAGGCTAAGATCCCTTTTTGCTTTTAATGTCAAACATGAGCACTGTTCCAGCTCTTTACCTTCTGCTTTACAAGCCCATTGTAACCCCATCAAAAAGCACAGATAGATCTACTAACTTTTGGGAGCAATGAAAATCATACATTTTCTCTTAGTCAATCAGTGGAAAAGAGCAAAAAGTATCTACAAGAAAGAAAAGATGTAAGCTAGGCTGGGGATGGTCCCACATAGCTATTGCAGGATAACCAACCCACTGCATAATATTTCTATGACAAGTGCTAATGGGTTTTAAATGTCAGGTGCTGTAGCATAGCCCATTATCTACACAAGGAAATAACCAGTATTTTTTATTTGCTTCACAAAAATAGTTCCCCTCCTGTTGCTGCCTACTGAACAGCACCTGCCTGGGGTGCATGTGAGTGGGAGAGAAGTGCTGCAGTCTGACTTGCTTGGCAATCAGATGGAGACCTGCACTCCCTGCATGTACTTCCCTCTTTGATTATAGGATTAATGCCAATTCCAGGCAACAGGGTGTGTTCCGAGGTGAACTTAGCAGTACAAATACTTACCTTGATCTATCACCAGCACAGTGTAAAGCTGTGACCCCTTCTGCTTCCCTAGACAGGGGCTTGAAAGCATAAATGTGTATCTGTGTACATGTGCATATCTGTGCATATATTTACCCCTTTGTAAATCATGTGACCATGCATGTTTGCACTACTATCACTGAATGTTGTTTTACCATTGGTATTTTATGTTTGTTTTCTTTTTGATGTTTCTTTCAGAAATCTAACCAAATTAAAACAGTAACAAAATGTTTCAGCTGTAGTTAATCCTTCCAAAGTCATTGCTCCAGTAAAGCTAACAGAAGTACATGCCAGTGTTTTTGATTCTCACCCATGTTAAGTATCAGTTTCTTCTTGCAAACAGCACATACACATACATACACATGTTCGTGAATATACAGCTTGAAGAGAAATAGTGAGGTCTGTCCCTGAGTCATTTCCTTGACATTTGGTTTTGAAAAATATCTTTGGCAATCATTCAGGACCATGTGGTAGCCAGGGCCATGTCCAAACCACCTGAGTTTGGACTTCCCTGTTGGCAGTCAGCACTCTGATTATTAATTCTCTGCAGATGTCAACACTTCTCATCTGGTAGGATCTAATGCCCTGAGTGTAACTTGTTAGCATGCAAGTGCCTCACAAAAAATTGCATGGAAGTTCTCCCTAGATGATACTCAAAGATGAGTTATAAAAGATGACTGAAACAATACTAGAACACAGTCTCTTTTCCAAATACAATGTGGAAACACTGTGCATTCCATGTTGTAACAGTCCAATGAAATCTATTTAAAGTACTAGCGAAGGTGAATTAGCCTCTTCACAAATGAATCTGATACTGACATATGCTATACTTCTGTGCTTATAGGGCATCATTAAGATTCCTTCGCATGGCATAGTAAAAAAGCAGTGTGTATGCTAGTAGTTACACAGAAAATAAAAACACACGGAATTGCAAGTATGGAACAATACACCCTTGTTGGGTTTGGCAAAGTATGATCTTTAGTGATGACAATCTGAGAAACTTGGGGTCAATCCCACAAAGGCTTACACATATGCTTATCTTTATGTATAACTCGTGCATGCAAATCATTACTGTGCTGTAAAGCCTGAGGTGTGATCTTGACATTATTGGAGTTAATAGATGGGACATTCTGTGTAAGCCAAGTTATCTGTGAGCCAGCATCACTGTTCACTGCATTTGGAATTAGTACTGATCAGAATTTAATTTCCATTTCTTGTTCTAATTTGCATCTTCAGCCCCATGGGTTTGGGAGCTGACCAGCGGAAGGCTCATGTCAGTAAAAGTCCAGTATTTCTTTCTGTCCTAAAAAAAGTGTCAAAAATACACATCTTCCCACCTGCTTTTTCCTCTCATGCATATACACACTCTATAATGTCTGCTCCTCAGGACATAGGCATAAATAATCCACAATCATTTGTGTCTTATTTAAAGAAGCTTTTCCTTTGGTCTCTTAGGACAATGAAATGGAGTGAAAGTGGCACTCTAATAGAGAAGCCCAGTAAAGAAATAGGGATGTCTGAAGCCTGAGCACCTCGCAAGAATGGCTTTGAATCTGCATCTATGCAGGGAGAGGTTTCGTGCTACCATCTGCTTAAGAAGAAAAATAAATGGAAGAAATAGAAAATAGTTTATTGCTCTTGTCCTGTCAGGTTAAGTTAAAACAAGGTATCAGCACTACTACAAAATTGTAGGAAAAACAGCAAACGTGTTAACTGCTGGTCCACCATTCCTGTGCTCTGTAATTACTTTATGAAAAAACAGCAGCACCCACCTAGTCATAGAGTTTTATTTGGTGTCTGTAGAAGAATTAGTCCCACTGGGGCAGTATAGCCTAGTTTCATGCGGCTGTGTAATGAGGGATCCTCCTGCAAAAAGCTGGTACTAGATGACAGGGGACTTTGATTTCTGTTTGGAATCATTCAGCTTACAGATTTAAACAACTGGCTGATTTTGGTGATGTGAAGGAAGTGAGAGTATATATTGCTGCCCGATTTCAGAAGTACATCTGCAGCCACTCCTTTCCGCGTGCAACACCTATGCAAAAAGTGCACTTCACTTGCTCAGATATCCAAAGCATACCTTCACCCGGGACTATCAATCAAAATATGTCAGGGAGAGAGATCCTGCCTGTAGGAAAGCAGTTAGAGCGTGAGACTGTGTTATCCAGCTGCCTCATTTAACGTAGCTCCATCCCCAAACAGTAAATAATGTACATGTGGTGGGCATGAGTCATCGCAACAGCGTCAGCGGAGCTCCCTGCTCTGCACGGTTTACGCATTAAAGTGTAAATGAAAGAGAGCTTTTATTATAGATCGAATCCGTACGAGGGACCATTCCGAGGCAATGGCTTAGTGCCGTCTCCTCCGGTTGGGCCGAGCGACTGCGGCACAAGAGGAGGGCGGGCGGAGGGAGGCTTTGCCATTTTTAGCAAAGTGAGCCCATAAACCGGCGCGCACCCTCTGTGTCTCCCGGAGTCACGCCGTCAGCGAGCAGCGCCCGGCTGTCGTCCGCATCAGGCCGCCCCTGTAGTACCGTTAGGAGGGGGCTGCGCGGCGCCCGCCCCGCAAGGCTGAGGAGAAGCGCTGGCGGCGGCGCCCCACCCTAAGGCGCCGTCCCGCCTCGGAGCTCAGCGCCTCCCATTCCCCGTCGAAGGGGCCGCACCTGGCCCGGCCGTCCTTCCCAGCCGGTCGGGGGGAAGTTTGCGGGCGGGACGAGCACAGCCGGCAGCCGGTGCGGGGAGAGGCGGGGCTGGCTCTCCGACGTTCCTCCCGTCACACGGGGGCCGCGCGTGGGAGAGCCGGCCCAGGTGGAGGGAGTGTGGCTAGTTGGGGCGGGGCGGGGGAGGGGACGCGGGCGGGGACGGGGAGCCGGGCGATGGGGAGGGAGGTGGAGGCTCCGGAGCGCCTCGTCCCCTGTCTCGGGCTCTGACGTGCCGCCTCGGCAGCCACCCAGCGCTGCCCCCGGGACTTCCCCGAGCGACCGTGGGAAAAGGTGCCCCGAGAGCGACCGGGTGCCAGGTGAGCGGGCCGCGCGTTGGGGTGCTCTGGCTGTTTAGGGGTTGCGCTTTGCCTTTTGGCACCCGGGCGCTACCTGCCGCTCTTGGGAAACTTTGTGCGGTGTGCGAGCGGCTGAGGGCGGCTGGTCAGTTTGGCCAGGAGCCGAGCTGCTGGCAGCGGGATTGTTGTGTGTGCGCTGAGCTCGTGAGTCAATATTGATTTGCGGGACTCAGGTATTAACCGCTCGCGTCTTAGAAGGCTCATTAGCGGTGACTCGTTTCCATGACAACGGGACCCCTCTGAGGCTTCGGGGTTATCTGTTTGCCCGCCTTCGTCTCTTTCCTGTTCGTGAGATGGACTCGTGCCACTGTCATGTTTTGCCGCCGAGGAGAAAAACAAGCAATAAAAGCGGAGCGATCCGCGGCCCCAGTTCAGCGTTCCCGGCTGCGGTGCCTTCCTTAACGATGCACGGACGGGACTGAGCAGCAGTGTGAGTTGCACTAGATCTCTTAGTGTTTGTTTTACTTCTCTAGCCATAAAGCTCAGACTAAAACATAGTTTGAATCGTCACTTGCTCCGCTTCTTCAAGACGCCAGAAGTGCGATGTTCGTTGTCTTTGCGTGTCGTTGACCCCCTCCCCCCGGGGCGGCTCTGTGCTGGGATCTCTGTAGTTTATTGCTGCAGCACAGAAGTGAGGATAGGCTTATTGACTTCTTGTGTAACTTTGTCACCTTCTTGTGGTGTGACCTTCACAGGTCCTTAACTGCCCTGTAACCTCTGGGGTCTTAACGGGAGGAAACGCTGCCTGCTGGTACCTGTGGTGCTCTGAGCTAATCAGGCAAACGGTTCTTCTGAGGTGAAGTACTGTTACATTTGAATGTATCGTTTTGTTATGAGTAGTAAATGCATCTTTCGTGTTCCTCTTCTGTAATGACCTAGGTGCAAATCTCACCCTCTTTTTTTCTTTTTCTTTTTTTCTTTTTAATTCCTATCTTTATTTAATATAGGGTAGTCGCCTTACCTCTTCAAGATGCTGTGTCCTGTCATTATCTGGCTGAAATCAATAATTCTAATCCCATTTACACAAACAACCAGTCACAGCCTTCTTATGTTAACTGTGTCGGGTTCGGGTAGAAATGGAACTCTTTGGCAGTTTTAAATTTGTAGAGATGTCAACTATGATAAAGAGTATATCTCTAGGAAAGAGATAAAATAGTAGAGAAAGAAAAGTCTGTAGAATTGAATGATAATCTTGGTCACTTGTCTTAGAATTGCAACCAAAAAGGGGCTAAGAACCTTTTTTTTTTTTTTTTTTTTTTTTTTTTTTGAGAGAGAGAGAGAGAATAAGCGCACACTTTTAACTGTATGTTGTTAAACATCTGAAATAATTCAACCAGTTTTCATAGTTTTCCAAGAAACGTTTTATATGTAGCATTCTTCATAGAAGCATTAAGAAGGAGTGTGTAAACGTTTTAAGATATACATGTCTAAACCTAACCAGTGCCTGACTGATGTTTGGCAATAAGAATCTGAGATGATAGCAGTAGTAAGTTAGAATAGCAGGGGAGCTTCAGTAGGAAGTGTACGTTTCTTTGCTGAAATGCTCCTTTCAAGTGAGTAAGCCATATCTGTTCTAAAATACGCATTTCCTTCATACCCTGAGGAAGAGCCTATCCCAAGCTCTGTTCAGCAAAGTGCTAAAACATATGCCTCATTCCTAATGCATTAGTGTTCTCTAATATCAGCAAACTGTGCTTCCAGCATTTACTTAAATATTCTAAAGAATCAAGCCTGTGACCTTGTCTTCTTAGCAGCTTGGCAGTGAAACATCTGTCTGAAAATATCTTCTGGGAATTGAGGACTTTCTGACCATTACCAGCCCTAGTGAAGAAACTTAATGACAAACCTACATAAAGAAAGAAAAAGAAATGACATCTGAATATCTCATCTCCTTTAGTTGTCATTGAATTATGTTTCTATATTGAACTATTAAATTTTTACTACTTAGTGCTGCAGTCAATGCAGGTAGACAGAAAGTGAGCCAGGTTTTATTCTGTGCATTATGCTTTCTGTAAAGCTCCTTATAGTAGTAAGAACAAAAGATATTCCATTTCACTTCTGAGACCCTAGTTGCTATGAGAGGGTGGTAAATATGTATTTCTTAAGACTGATAACAGAGTGGCAAGAAAGATACTTTCTATAAAGTCTACATGATTTCTATAGTTGCTTTTGAGAATACTATTCTCTGAAGATGTCTAATTGTATGAGCTGATACTGCTGAAGGTGTTCTGTTTGAAGAAGCAGAGAGGAAAAAAGCAAATAGATATGGAGACTAAACCCATAGGTATAGATGATAACGTGGGTTCTGTATTTTATTACACCAATGTAACTTGGTTATAATGTACTGGTTATGTATTTTTTTAATAAACTAAAGTGCTTCTGGGAACGTTCATTTCCAAGCTATGTATTGCTCAAGCTGTATGTTGCTTCAGCTTTACTGGCATGTAAAAGTAAACTTAGCATTGTTTCTCTGGTGTTGGAAGTCCTTCAGGTGGTTTGGGAAAAAAGTAAATACAGCAGATGGTTGAGCTACTTTCTCTGTAACTGATCTGCTTTGGGCATATTGCTTTACACCCCTATTTCATCTTTTCCCTATTCTCTCTACTTATCTGTAGTCTTATTTGTTTGGAGTGTAGGTTCTTCAGTGTAAAATCTTGTTTTGTGCGGGTATGGTGCCCCGACAGATCTCTGTTGGAGCAGCAAAACGTTGCTGCAGTACAATAATGAGAAATGATAGGCTACATTTTTCCTGTATCAGTCACCGAGGTGTTTGCATGAACACTTACTGCTGTCTGAGAGGCAGTAAGATTGTTACACATCAGTGTGAAGGTATAATGGAGGAATTGTTTCTATTGCTAGAGACCCTTTTGTTCCTTTTGTTGCTGGAGAAAAAGTTCACGGATATAGAATTTGAGTAGTGGCTCACTCTTGCTTTTCTTGTATGTGTATGTTTGTTGTCAGGGCAAATGTACTAGACTTATGGAGGTAAAAATAATGCAGTCATGCATTTAAGATTTGCATGTTGGTGGAGTAGGCTCATCAACAGCAGAATCAAGCACTAAAGAAATGAAGTAGAATCCCTATTATTCATTTATTCATTCTTTCTCTTTTTCCTGTGTTTGTAGGTGGGAGAAAGGCAGATGAGTTTCCAAGTATCCTTTTCAAGCTTATAAAGCACACAGCTTCATATAACAGCAGTAAGTAATAGCATTAGGCAGGTATGAGAGCTGTCACTGTATTATTCCAGCTGGGAGCTTAATTATGCTCTCGATAAACTACTGTAAGAATGTTTATACTTCAAAATATGATATACTTGGGGTAAATCCAGCTACAACTTTTTTGTTTGGTCTTTTCAAAATTACTCTCCTAATGGATAGTGGAGATTTCTGATAAACTGGGCTTTTAGGCTGAGGTCCTTTTCCAAAAAAAAGGTTTACAGATGAGAACTGATTTTTTTTAACTAATCACATTTCTGCTATAGATAATAGATTGACTTCTTTTGTCAGGATTTAACTGAAAAAAATAAAATAAGGCGAGGAATATATTTTTGCAAATTATTGGAAGGTGAAGTAAAGCTCTTCTACTTTGTTCGTTTTATTCCTTTTAAAAATGAGAACTTTAACATATGTAGATCTAGAAAAGTTCTCTTCTATCTTTTCATTTATTTGCCTCATTTTTAATGAATTCTGTACAATGATTTCAAAGTGTCTAGAATTTTAAGGCACAAATATGAAACAACCCAAAGGATTTTTTTAAGATATCCCTGGTGGAGAAAAGGACAGGTCTCTAAAACACCTGATGTTGCAAATCTGCAAGTTGACCCGTGCAAATTCACTGGTGACTCTGGAAATTTTGGACCTGGATCTGTTTCCTACTTACAAAATAGATACAAGGGTACATCAGCTCAAATTTGTTACCTCCAAATTTTGTTGCTCAGACAGTGGAATTCAGTGGCTGTAGGGCTCAGCCAGTGATTAATTTGTACATCACTGCAATATAAGTTGTAGGAACTCTGAAGGGAAAGGCAAAACTTCCTTCTCACAAGGTCCCACTGGGTGTGATATGGACTCCTACATGAAAGAAGCGAATGCATGGAAGCTTATAAGGACTTAAAAATTCAGGAAGGCATAAGGTCTGTGAAGACAGACATTTCAAAATACATGTGCAGATGCTAGGGCTGTGGGTAGTAACAGTGGCATTAATGGTCACGAGAAGCCTGGCACAAGTAGAATCAGACCTGAGAGCGAGTTGTCTGGGCTGCCTTACTGCTTCAGAAATGCCAAATAAAACAATCTGTTTTCAGAGGCCCTGAAAATAAAGCTATTTGCTGCCTTTTATAGATTCCCCAGTGTGGAGTGCGAGTGTTATGTTATGCTTTTAGTGCTAGTGGTGGCAATGGTAATGAGGAGACGATTGGACTAGATGATCTTATAGGTCGTTTCCAACCTTGTGATTCTATGATTCTATGATTCTAAGTCTTCATGATCTGCATGCCTTACTTAGCCTCAGTTGTAAAGAGTTCATCTTTCTGGGATTGGAAATGTCTGTGGTGTGCCTGATTCAGACAGGATGTTTCTTTTCAAGAGAGAAGCAAAAATCACGTGGCAAACAATTTGTGTTTGAATGCCAGAACATACGATATGGCAGATAATAACCTGTAGACTTGAGAATCCACTACCATCTTTAAAATCTAAGAACAGCATAGTGCAACCTTTGGAGCAGTTAACTTGCTTTAAATCTGATTTTATTTTTTAATAATGGTAAAAAAAAAAAAATAAAGACAAATTAACCTATTAGCAGTTTCCCCAGTACAGGACAGATTTCTGCCTTTATTGGCACCCTACACGCACATACACTGCACACCAAAATGGAAATGATGAGGAGTAACACCCCGCCCCCAAGAAATCAGTACCAGCATGCAACACAGATAGTATTGCCCAGGTACACCTCAGTGCCCCCTGTCACTGTAGAAAGTCTACAGAGGAGCCACTGAGTACTTCACGTGACATCACGTCCTTTTGATGCTGATGCTGCATCTGATTACCTTATCTTCAGCTGGCAGCATCGCTGCTTTTATGGTAGGGCTGTTTTCTTCATTTCTTCACTTGCAGGCGATAGGCTCGGAGCACAACAACAGGTGGATCTACCTGGCAGTTTGTGCAGGATGGAAGCTAAGGTGCTGATTTTCTATGTTCTCTGGAGGTAAACAGGGAGAGATCTAACGTCTGTGTGTGCAGCAGCTCCAGCAGTGGCATTCGTGCTTCTCCCTTTGAGTCTCTTGATTTGTAGTTTGACCTTTTCGCAGTGGTGAAGCTTAGCAGGCCCACACGATTTTGTCACTTTATGCTGGGATGTCTGATGTTGCAGACAGGGAGTCTGTTCCCGTTCTATTTGGAGTCAAGGGCAAAATTCTCACTAATTTCCATAGGAACAAGTTGTGTTCCTAAACATACTTCAGTAGCTAGAACGAAACTTCCTAATAAAGAACCAAACTATAACACTGAGCATAACAGTGAGCATTGTTTTATGCTTCAAACCCCTCGACAGTAATATGCTTGCAGACCAAGCATTGCAAGCAACAAACCTCAGGGCATTCCTAGAAGGACTGTGGAGGATTGCCAGCTCTCAGGCTGTGCTGAGAAACAATTGAGTCTTGATCATGTTACTGATAAAAAAACAAAAAAACAAAACCAACAACACTTATTCTAATGGGCACTATTCAGTCCATTAGAATTCCTTCCTGATACAATCTAAAAGCAGTGAAGTTTTACTTAGTGGCATTAAACAAAGGATTCACTACCTCAGAGAGAAAAGGCAGAGGGATTTCTGTTTACCTGGAGAAGGAAAAGGCCCAGCACTGATGGAGGAGACATCTGAAAGACACCAAGAGAAACTTTGGACTGCATCCTGTTGTCTGGAATTGTGATACTTCAGACATATTCCTAACCAGTTGTCCTCCTCTCACATTTGGGTATTAGTTTTTTTCTTTTTCTCTTTTTTATTTTTTTCCTTACTTCTCTTAATCTTATCTTTGCTGCATTTCCTATGGCTCACGTAACAGAGATGCTTGTTCAGTTACAGGCTGGGAGGAGCTGAAGTGAAGTGCCTAGAACCCATTGGAGGAAGGCAATTAAAAAAAAAAAAAAAAGTATTCTGCAGAACTCTGCAGCTCCATGAAAGCTTTTCAGAATCTCTGTATTTCACTAATTTGTTGCTAGAGGGCTACTGTGCTGTACAAAACTGTCAAGGTATAAGGAGGTAGTTGTCTGGGTCATTTACTTTGCACATATGTTGTCTTTGTAGCATTCCCAAATACGAAGACACCAGGACTAATTTTTCCATACCATTTTCAGCCTGTAGTAATTTGAACACTTCTTTCATTGTTAAACATGCTTCTTCTGGTAATCTCTCATCTTGTGCTAATTTGCTTTTTTGTGGTGAGAATATGAGAGATTTTTGTATTCTTGCCCCACTCAATACTAGCAGTGTCAACCTCTGACCAACAATACTTACACTTTAAAATTATGTCACTTTTGCATTATCTCACTTCCAAGACAGTTCGTCTTACTATTCAAAAACATAGGGGAAGTTCTGCAGAGGTAAACTTTTGCAAGGAAATTTTATTCTTTTTAGATACTTTATCTTGAGTGAAAAATATGAATTTTCAGTACATGATAACATTCAAAACACTGGATTTTTTTTCTACATGGTAAAGGATGAATTCTTGTATTCTTTCTTTTTTCTGTCTTTTTTTCTTTCTGTCTTGTCTTTTCAGAATTACCATGGTGTGTAGTTTGGAAGGAATGCTACCAAAATAGATTAAATGAGAAGTTATTCACACAAAATATCTCCCAATAAGGGAGCTGAATACAAACCTGATTGACTGATATACTGTAAAGTTATAAAAGACAACATAAACCTAAAGGCAGAAATAGCATTAGCCCACATGGTGAGAACTTAAACTATCCAAATGATGGGAAACTCAACAATTGTCTTTATAGGACAGACTTCACTACTCTTCTGTGAAAAATGTTATGGCTCATTCTTCTGAATATGTTTTTAATTGTACCAAGTGTTAAGTTACATTTACAGATACAGACAGGAGCTCTAACGTGAATAAAGCACTAGTTGCATCTATGGTTTAGTGAAAATACTGAGCATTGACATACTGGGCTAGAACTGAAAAGTCATGAGAGAGTTGGGTTCCGGCTGTTCTCCATATTGGATCAATGTTTCTGAAGTAAGTTTTGTATAATCATCCTTGTTATCTTTTTTTTGATTGTGTGGAGATTGAGTAATTCATTGTGATCCTGTTGTAAAGCGTAGTGACACAGCAGTATTTCCCTGATTAAGACACTGCTGAATTTTCATACTTAGAAGTAGTATTGGCAGGGATTTAGAAAGCTGGATTCTAGCCAGAGAATAAACAATCCGCAGAAGCCAACTATGCAAGAAGATTCTATATACACAAGTCAGAGACTGTTAATTATTGCTTTGCATTGCAGGCTCTCTTCTGTGTTTGGGCAAATCTACTTCACATGGGTGAATTCCCATGTGAAGTAACTCAATACCTATGCAACCAGTGCAGGGGTATCAAGGTATGAGCCAGTGCAGTGGCAAATGAAACGGATCCTTTGGGCTCAATGCTTTTCTACTTCTAATCTGTGATTTACAACAGTTCAGAAGTTGTTCTATTGCTAGAAAAGTGGCAATGTATACAAATCATATGCAGTGTGGATCTGTGCTGCAAAGATCAAATTCACTCAGTGCTATTTTTCATTCCTATTCTTCTTCTTTTTTTTTTTTTTTTTTTTTTTTAAGACTGTGAACTCTGCCATTCATCTGTTGACTGTAAAGGTGTATACTTTATGTAAGAAACTGGCCCACATCATACATTACTGGTATTCACTTTTTAGGAGCCTCATAAATAGAACTGTGTTTAAAAATTAAAAGCTCGTATTGGATAAAAGAAACAATTCACTTTTTTTTTTTTTTCCTTCCCCTTCTCCCCATTCAGAGTAGAAGAGCACAGGTGAGGAATTACTTAACAAGTCTCAAACTTTTATTTTTAATTTGAAGTAACTATTTTCAAGACACAGACCCAAATTTTATAAGACTGTGGACAAATTCCTGTTTATTTGAATGGAAGCAGAGATGAGCCCCAGGTGTGTGAAGAATGTTATTGTGAAAGCAAAGCCGAACCCCTTCTGAGTCCTCTCTGCAGGAATCAGGGTGGAACTACTGGCCAACAGTCTTAAGTATAACAATGTGATATTTGTGAAGAAGGGAACTGACACTAATAATACTTTTTTTTTGCCTTTCTACTTTTTATTGCTAGGATCCCATGTTTTGGGGTCATTCTTGGCAGAGAACTGTTCAGTCCATTAATTGTCTTTCTTAGACAGATTCTATCTTCCCTGCTATGAATGTGTCATTATGAGAGAGAAGGTTTTATCCAACTTTAGTCTCTTCAGCCCTAAGGCCAGAGTCTGAAGCTTCGTTTTTTCTTTTTCCCCGAATCTATTATATTCAAGATAAATTAATGTATCTACATACACACATATAGGCATACGTACCTAGCTTTCATTAAAAAAAAAAATTGCATAACGTGTTCATTTTGTACTTTTGTAATAATAATTACTTTGTAATAATAACTTTTCCCAACTCTTCCTGGCTTTTCCCTACATCTTCTGACTTCAGGCTACAGTGAGAGATTAACAGTAGCTTGAACACAAATCCAAATGTCTGATTACTGCTAGGAACAAAATGTATTGCTTTACCTATTGAACATAAGTAACAACTTCCTGTGGTGGTGGAATTGAAATATGGAATAAACATATTCACAATAGTTTGTTTAAAACATTTAATAGAGTATTTTTCTTTCCTTTTGTTCTTCTCTGAAATACAAAATTTAATCCAGTAGTACAATCTAATGACTAGTACTTACAGTCCAGCCTTAAAACATCAAGTAAGAGCTCTAAAAATACACACATGCTTTTTAGATGTGTTCTTCACTGCACCTGTCTCACTCTGAGCCTTAGTGGACTCTTGGTGCTAGGTGCTTTTCAAGGAAAGATGAGAGGAGCAATATTCTCAATGCATTCAGCACCTTTCTAAGCAGGCTGTGTTTATAGTGGTGTCTGTTTTGATAATGAGGCCTTAAAAGCAAGCATTGTTTTTGCATAATAGTTATGTTTACCTATAACAAACAATTAAAAGCCATGTATAACATATAAATAATGCAAATGAAGCTGTAGTGATATCACTTAACAGTCAGAGTGGAGTATTCTCTTCCTTTCTTTCTTTTCTCTTCCATCTGCCTTCTCAATCACATCTCTCTCTTCAGATGGATTTAGACAGGCATATAGTGGAGAGCTATATAGGACCTTTGTCCTTTTTTTTTTTTTTTAATATAAATTATCAAACTCAAGACTATGTTCTGCAGCATACTGATGTCATGGTCTGGGTCAATAAAGCTTGGTGTCCAGCAGCTGCCCAAGACCACCTAAAATATGCCCAACTTTTTTTCTCAAAAAACATTTATTGTACTGTTTTCCACTTTGTATCTAGCCTAGCTAATGGTAGTAGGAACAGTGGCAATATTTTTGTTTCGTACAGTCCTGATCAAACAAGGAAAATCCTCTTTCATGAGCCTAATCTCTATTTCCTTTAATTTTTACTTCACTTTTCTTTTGTCTGATTTGAAGTAAGTGTTTTGGCGTTTTAATTTCATACACCAAGACTAAACAAATGTTTATTGCATTTCAACATGAATATCCGCACTGATTTTTTTTTTTTTTTTTTCCAATTCTGCTGCCAAAACAACAAAAATCAGTTGGTTGCATACCATTATTGGAGAATTTATATGTGACACAAAATGGCCTTGCAAAAGAACACGTTTTTTTCATGAATTGAGATTCTGCGCTCATAATACAATCAGTCTGGTTCCAAAGTCATTGCTGTAGCAAGTGCTATTTGGAAGAGAAGTCCTGCCCTCTTGCACAAGAGCTTTCTCCCTGACTATGAAGCCAGAGGAACTTGCAGTTAGTGAAGGCTTTAGGAGAACATTGTGATGAAATGAAAAGGTTGGAAAGAGCTTGTTTTAAGAAAATAAACTGCACGTGGCATTTTCTTGGGAACAAAGCCAAGTCATGGTTTTTAAGGAAGTTTATAATTTGAATTCTATAACCATAGTGGCAATGCTTGCTATAGAATCACTTTGTTACACAAGTCCAAATAAAGTGTTTTTACTATGAATTATATATAAGAGAATAATTTTACAGGTACCAACTGGTCATATGGCAGCATTGTCTCACATGTAGTTTGTATATCGATGCTGAATACAATCCATCAGTACAAAGATTTTGCTCCTTTTGGGAGGAGGATAGTGGGCCTGGAAGAGGAAGTTGCTTGAATTAAATTACCTAGTTATTAGTAGCAAAGCAGATCCAAAGAAGAAAGCCATCTGTTGTACAGCTTATTATTGGTAATAAATGTAATGATACTGCAAATTCAGAGCTTGGATTTTGAAGCATTGAATGATGATGGATGTAACTGAAATTCAGTGGGATGGCAGAGACTCAGACCTTCCTGCACCTGTGAAAGAGATCCAAACTTTACAGCAAGACTAAACTTGCCAGTGTTTTAAAACACATAAATAACTTCATGTCATGGAGTTATCTAGATCAATCTGTGTCCATGACAGGGGCAGCAGGCCTGCAGGCTTACCAACCCCAAAAAAAAGGGAAAGAGAAAAAAGGGCAGGTAGGGAAATGGGAGCTGGGCCTCCCAAAAAACAAAACAGAGGCAACAATCTAAGGAGGAAACTTAATTTTGCTTAATATGATATTGGAATGCCAGATAACACAATAGAATACAATGTAATTGGAATTGAAGCCAATAAATCAAATAAAATGAGAGTGAGAGTGTCCAAAACCAAAAGCCTTATTCTGAGCTGGAGATGCACAGCTGGGGAGCACAACCATGCACTGCCAAGCAGTGAGAGAGAGAGTATCCCATGAATTCCTTCTGTGACTTATCTTCCCCTCTGAACACAAAGTCCTCTGGGGTTTGTATATTCTTCTGAGAACCAGGTATCCGGTAAGTTGTCAGTCCATGGGACTGGAGTATTAACACTTTAATTCTCTGTGCTTCACATGATGTTATGATGTAGAATATTGATAACAAGCATCATAAAACACAACACTTCAGTATTGCTGAGGTGCTTTGTTCTATCACAGGAGTGAAGGATCTCTGAAAATGCAACGTTATAAATGATTAGCTGTGCATCTACCCCATTAGAAGGCTGAAGGCTGATATCTGAAGAACATGCTTTTTAAGTTGGAGGTAGTAGTCTCAGAATCAACAAATAAATGAAAATGCAGTAGAAAGCACTCTCAAAAAATACAGGATATCAGGAAGACAGAAGTAAGGCATAAGAATATGTGCTGGGATTTAGACTGTGAGTCGGGACAATGGGAAGATTCTAATTCCTGTCTCCTTATAATAACAAATGGGATCTGCTGCTTTCCTAGAAGTAATTTAACCACAATTCTTTTTTTTCTTCTTATTCTTCAGAAACTTATTCTTCAGAAACTAACAGCTCAGTAGTATGCAGACTAATCACTTCAATCTGCAGAAGTTTTTATCTGCTGTATACCCTGTGAAAGGTTATGCAGAATTTTTGAGTTAAATAGATAGTAGTTTTCTATACATAATAATAACTCTATGTTAGTACAGGAGCTTTGTCCTTTTACAGGAATCGATTTTCAAGGTGTAAATGTCCATTTGAAGAATTCTCTTGTGTGCTCTGACCCTCATTAGTGACTTCATTGTATGCTGTGAAATGAAAAGTTTCAAAGATGGGCTAACTCTTCAGTGAGACACAATGAACAGTAGGTTCTAAGTATCAACTGGTGACGTCTTTATTCCTGACCATCTGAACTTGAGGCTTTGCTAGTTTGCATGTGCCCATAAGCAGCCTGGAATAGGTCTTCTAGTACCGAGTTATTTCCAGATATATGCTCTCCCAGATATATACTCTCCCAGCTCCTGGCCAACTGCATCACAGGTACTTTCTGCATTAAAGATCATAGGTTGGAGTTTAAGAGCTGTTGATGGATGCTTTTATCCATGAAATGTGTTTGTTTTTAGAATGTAAGTAGGCTGTTGTCATCAACAAATCCAGTTAAGCTGTATGTTATGTGGGGGGAAAAAAAACAACGCACCTCTTCTTGTTTATTTTTGACCTGCTGCCTGCCAACACTGTTTGACTTGCAATTCTTGTATCATGAGAAGTGATGCACAACTGGTGCTTATTCAGCTTGTACATGCCACTCCTATAGACCTTTGAGTTCTCTTTGCAGCTGAATCTTCCTTGTTCATTTAATTGCTCGGAAATATTTTACCTCTCTCCTGTTCTCTTTCCACAGTGCTGTGTTGTAGCTCTGTGCAATTGTTATTGCACAGATGAAAGTTTCAGAAACAGAAGTGGTACTTGGTGTTTGTTGTTACGCAGTGTTTTTGTCAGTAGTAGGAATTAAACACCGCTAGTGCTGGGAGAAGAGACTTTCAAACTGATTTAGATACTACATGACTACTTTAAAACCGAGACTGAGGTATTCAACAACTTTTTTTGCCTCAGTCTTCACGAGCAACTGCTCTACACAAAGCCCTCAAGCAGATTATTTGGAAAGTGGGATCTGGGAAAGCATTGCCCATTCCACTGTAAGTGAAGATCAGGTTCACAACCACTTAAGGAACCTGAAAATCCATAAAACTATGGGTGGGTCCTGGTGAGATGCATCCCAAAGTCTTGAGGGAATTGGCTGATGTAGTTGCCAGGTCACTCTCTATGATATTTGAAACATCATGGTGGTCAGGCGAAGTCCAAGGTGACTGGGGAAAGGGAAATTTCACGCTCACTTTTAAGAGGAGTAGAAAGGATGACGCAGGGAGCTACTAATCTGTTGGCCTCAGCTCAGTGCTGGGGAAGATCATGGAGCAAATCCTTTTGGAAGTTAAGGCATATGGAAGAGAGGGGGGGGTCCAGAGAAGGGCAACTAATCTGGTGAGGGATCTGGAGCATGAGCCTTATGAGGAGTGGCTGAGCAAGCTGGAGTTTTTCAGTCTGGAGAAGAGGAGGCTCAGGGGAGACCAAATTGCCCTCTATACCTGAAGGGAGGTTGTAGTGAGCTCGGAGTCGGCCCCTTCTGTCATGTATCTAGTGACAGGACTAGAGGGAATGGCCTCAAGTTGTGCCAGGGTAGATTCAAGTTGGATGTTAGGAAATAATACTTCTCCATAACAATGGTCAGGTGCTGGAATGGGCTGCCCAGAGAGGTGGTGCAGTCACTGACCCTGGAGGTGTTCAAGGAACATTTAGAAGTTGTGTTCAGGGACACAACAGGGTTTAATGAGAACTACTGATGATAGGTGAACAGTTGGACTGGATGGTCTTGAAGTTCTTTTCCAACCTCGGCGACTCTGATTCTACAAGGTGATAACCTTGTGGGATAACCAGCATGGCTTCACCAGGGGCAGGTCCTGCCTGACCAACCTAGTGGCTTTTTATGATGGCATAACTGCATCAGCGGACAAGGAAAGAGCCTCTGATATCATCTATCTGGACATGAGATAAGGCCTTTGACACATTCTCCTATAACATCCTTCTCTCCATATTGGAAAGATACAGATTTGATGGGCTTTTCAATGGATGATGAGCAGGTAGTGAGATCATACCTAGAGAGTGGTGGTCAATGATTCAGAGTCCAGATGGAGATCAGTGATGAGTGGTGTCCCTCAGGGGTCATTACCAGGACTAGCGCTCTTTAACATCTTCATCAGTGACATTGACAGTGGGATCAAGTGCACATCCAGCAAGTTTGCGGATGATGTCAAACTCTGTGGTGCAGTCAACACATCCAAGGGATGGAATACCATTGTGAGAGACCACACTCCAGCAATGGGTCCAGGTGAACTTGATGAAGTTCAGTAAATCCAAGTGCAATGTCTTGCAGCTGAGTCATGGCAAATCCTGCTATTGGTATAAACTGGAGGATGTAAAGATGCCGAAAAGGACTTGGGAGTACTGTTGGATGGGAAGCTCGACATGAGCCAGCAATGCGCACTTGCAGCCCAGAAAGCAGCCCGTATTCTGGACTGCATCAAAAGAATCATGACCAGCAGGTTGAGGGAATTGATCCCTCTGCTCTGTGCTGGTGGGGCCACACCTGGAGTACTGCATCCGGATGTGGAGGCCTCAGTACAAGAGAGACATGGACTGTGTCGAGAGGAGGCCCACAAAAATGATCCAACGGATGGAACATCTCTCCTATGAGGACAGGCGAAGAGAGCTGGAGCTGTTCAGGCTGAAAAAAGGCTCCAAGGAGACCTGATAATGGTCTTTCAATACCTAAAGGGAGGCTGTAAGAAGAAAGGGAATGGACTCTTTTGCAGGACAAGGGGAGATGGTTTCAAACTGAAAGAGAGGAGATTTAGTTTGAACATTAGGAGAAAATTTTTTACAATACAGGTGGTGACGCACTGGAAAAGGTTTCTCAGAGAGGTGGTGGAAGCCCTGTCTTTGGAGATGTTCAAGATCAGGCTGAATGGGGCCCCGAGTGACCTGATCTAGCTATAGGTGTTCCTGCTCATTGCAGGGGAGTTGGACCTTGAAAAGTTCCTTCCTATTCAAAGCATTCTATGATATGTGTGTGTGGTACTTGGCCTTCTCATGTAAGGGAATCTCAAGATGTGTCTCCTCGCAAAATTAAGAAAATCTTTAAGGTTGTCGAATCAAATCCTCAACTCAAGTTTTTCTCATTTGGGAAACAAACAGTATCATCAGATATTTAGGGTGTTTCCCTCCTCCGGTCTTTACTTTTCTAAAGGGTAATGATGACTCATACCCTACCCAAGGTACAATTCTGTAACTGTAAAAAATGATCTGGATCAGTGTCTATTGACACAAAATGTGCCTCGCCAAAATAATGAAGGAGTCTACTAATCAGTTAGTCTTTACAACGGTTTATATCAAGGACACAGAACAGTATCAGTTCATATCAGATTTCAAAGAAAATGCAGTCATTTTTGCAGTACTCTTTTCTATGTTGTGGCATCCTTGTGGTCATCCTCAAAATTTTGAGGTGCCTTAATTTCCAAGTATGTTAATAGGATTTTTATTTTTAGTTGACTTATTTTCTTGCTTTGATTTTATCTCTCAATTCTAGTTTTTTCCAGAGCTGTTCAGACTCACAAATCATGCTCCTTTTTGATGTTTCTTTTGGATTGAGGCATCAGCATTGAGAGCATTAACCTTTTATGTAATGAAAATATCTATGATTTTCTTTCAATTACTTTCTTACTCGGAAATTAATCTCCAGAAAACTTTCCCATATAGGAGGTAGGTACCAAGAAGGCGTAAATACCCTCTGTTTCTCTAAGACCTTTAAGCATAACCTTTTGTTGCCTAAGGCATAGGAAATATTTGGAGTCATTAGTACCTCCAGGTCTTTCTTTTTCACCGTATTTGGTTCTTCTGAGGCAGTGTCTTAAGTTCTATGTTCTTTTATACTGCAAGTGCATTTACTCTTTGCTTTTGTATCTTTTAATCCAGTAGCCTAATGACAAAAGTCTCCTTTTGAGATCTGTCTTAAGGCATAGATTGTAGGCTTGGTCTTTTTGAGTTCTCTTCTTTCCCTTCCTCTGACATGATAACAATGTCCTTTGACCTTTCATTAGCACTTTTAGATACATATGAATTGTCTGTCTAGTGAGCAGTGTGATAAAAGTGATGGATAATTCTTCTTCTGCCTTATTGTTATCAATTTTGCTTTTTGTCTACAAAAACTTTGTAACTCTTAGAATGCTTTTGAATTCTTTATTGACAGTATTATCATTTGTATTATGCAATTTCTGGTGCTTTGTATATCTTGGTAAGTGATGTGATCCCATCATATTCACTGAATCTTCATGAAGCAAGAAGCTATCTTGGCATCAGTTCGCCACAGGTTCATAGGCAGTGTTCTGTATCAGATTTCTTTTTTTTAGTAGTTCGGGTTCTCTGCAAGTTATATGGTGACTGTTCACCATATGCTTACTTTGCCTCACTTGACAAATCCTCATCTATTTGCAAATGGTCAAGCTTTCATCTTCCTATGTGGCCTTTCTTAGCTTCCTATTGTAGTTACAGCCTGATGTCTTGTCAGTACAGTATTCCTCATTCATCTCCAAGGACGTCACATAGCTGGCCACATCTGCTGAACTGGGATAAAATATTTAAAAGGTAATTAACTGCTTTCAGAAGTAACATTTTCTAAAGCCAACATTCTTTGGAGATAGGAAACTGTGGAAATGGAAGATGTGTCTGTGAAGATCACACAAAGGTGCCTGTTGCATGGTACTGATTAGATGTTTGCCAAAACAAAGCAGACATTAGAAGATTTAGTTGTATCTCAGATGCTGGATAACAAAACTCTGGAAGTGTTTTGAATGCATAAGTGACTCATAACATTGTTCAATAATGATTACTATGGAAATACAAAATACTACTCTTGTTATTTTCATTTAAGTCTTTCAGCTGCACTGATTTTTACAAGAATTGGAACAGACTTTGAATTTTATTCCTGCATAACTGGTCATAGTTTCGAAGTGCATTTAGGGCAGAATATCCTTTTAACTATTACAGTGTTCAAAAATAGTTTCTACCTCATAATTGACTTATCAGTAGTGAATAAGTGCCAACATTTTTAACTAAGTACATTGCCCTAAGCATTTAAAAAAAGTGCTTTTATTACTTGAAGATGGATACTTCTTCAGTAAGAAGCTTTTTTCTTGCCTCATGAGCAGCACCATTTTCATTTCTGTATCATGTTGCTAAGAAGCTTTCTCACTCATGGATGCATCTTCTCACTCCTCATTTTTATTAATATCCCACTTCATATTACTGTTTCTTTTTTCCCTTTACATGTGTATTATGTTCCAACACTGTTATCAGGTGATACTACTGAAAAACAATAAAAAGGTTTTTGGAATAGAATAACCCATTTTCTGTGGGTTGAAAACCTGGTTTGTTACTTCTAGCAACTTATGACAGTGTATTATAATTTCTTAGTTTGTGCAGATACAAATGATCAAGCTAGTAAGTGAATGTGTCTTCATGAGCTCACCAAAATTTAAAGTTTTATGACACTGCACGTGTAATATATGTTTTGGTGATGTAGATCATTGATTTGCTAATCATTCAAGGTTTAAATGCTGTGTCCTAAGTGGCTACTGTTTTTCTGAACCTGTCCTGCTCCCAGGTCAGAAAGTAGAGAAATCCTGAATAACAGGAGAAGTTACTCTGGTGGAATGTGGTACCAAAAAAACAAGGCCCTTTTATAACAAACCATTCAGGATAGTGTGTCTCCTGCTTTGCAGATTACAGAGTACAGCAGCAGTAGAGTGGGCAACTGCATAGCATTATTGGTGCGGGTGTAACATTGCTGAAAAAGGATCCTAGCATTATGGCTTGTTTAAGAAAATGGTAATTGTTGGCTTGTTTAAGAAAAACAGGTAACTGATTTTTGAATCACTTTAGCATGAACAGCTGAGAACAAATGTTAAAGCAGAAAAGCCTGAAATGCCATTTCCATTGCGTTGTGAAGCATGTGTAACAGTCAACTTTCAGAGGCAAGTTTTCTGTGATTAAATTAAAATCAAGAACGTTGCCAAATCTTTGGCATCCATTTCTGCTCCCATCTGCTGCTTGCATTAAATATTCTGAATTTCTCCAGCACGGAATCCTTCTCTGTGACCAGAAGAACCAGAGTAACAATGACTTTGCAGAATACAAAGGGTTAAAGTTGAACTACTACATGCAGGTGGGGGCTTTGTTGTTGTTAAGGCGGTATTAATAAATGCATCAGATTTTAAAACCGTTTAGAAATTCTGTGGGGAGTGGGGGAGAACATTAATATCCAAGAAAAATCCCTGTCACTTAAGATGAATGCCTGAAAATATGTTGTCCCCAGATCCTACAGGAATCTTTCAAATACTAGGGGGTGAAGGAGAATCACTTTTATATCATGCACTTGTTTTCCAGATGCAAAATTTCCTAGTGTCTGAATAGAAGTTATGCTGCCTGCATTAGTGGCAGAACCATTTTACTTATTTTTTATAAAACTTCTTCACAAAAGGAGAGACATTTAAAAAGGTGCAAAACCATTGAGAGAAGTAAAATCATTTATTTTTTCAATCTGGCTCTCACTTTCTCAGAAAGCCTTTGTTAAACCAGACTGCATCAATGCTTACATACTGCAATGCTGTGACAGAGCTAAAAGGGGAAAGAGGGTGTGCATACAGTGATGTGTCAACTACTCAATTGTCAAACATGAGATCTAAGTTCTTAATTGATCATGGAGTGCTTAAGTAACTGGACAGATTTTTAGCCTCTGTGTAGGTAAAAATATAGAGTACCTCTTAGGGCTGTTTAGGAGCTGCCTGCAGAGTGTGCTTAAGTATTTGGAAATAATCTGTGTACATGCTTTCAAATTGAATCAGGTTTGCAATAGAGGAAAAAATACTACTGCATTTTCACCAGTAGTCATATTGTATTGCAACACTGCTGATTTTCCTGATGGAAAACAGCTGTATTTATTTATGCGATTATCTTTTTCCAATAAGAAAATTCTGGAGGATTAAATCATTCGCTTCAAGTTATATAGTTTTAAATTGCATCAATTTCCTCGTAGCATTGAGTCCATGGAAGAACAAACATATTTGTCTTCATGTGAAAGAACAATATGATGTATGGATTTGTATGTCAAAGCAATGTGAATTACACAGAATATATAAAGTTTTTGTTGTTTTTTTTCTTTTCAAAAATAAACTTTACTAGAAGCAAAAAAGTCTGCAGTTTGTTTTTTAGCTGTAAGAATGGATAGCATCAGTATATGTTGTATAATATAAATACTTGAGGCTTATCATTTCTTTTTTCTGAGAGTACGACAGATCCTTCCAGATCTGTTTTTAATGCTCCAACTATAGAGGTAAATTAAAATACAACAGAAGGTGGATAAAAAGTAGCAGGCTAATTAGGTGCTGCAGTATGGTGCTGACAGGTTGCTACATACATAATAGTGGAAATGCTTTTGCTGTAATGCCTGCTATGTTACTTGTAATAAAACCAAACAACTTTGATATTGCATTGCGTTTTCTCTCTTAAATACAGAGACACACATATACATTTTCCCTTGTCTATTTCTGCTCACGCTTTGCCGGAAACTCTCTGGCATACAAGAAGACCAGGCTTTGTAACTAGCAGACGTGCTGTAGGGGACAGCTATCTCAGCTGCTTCCCTTCTTTTACTACCTTCTTATTAACTAGTAGCTTAGTAGTGGAAGGAGAGGCTTGACTGAAGAAACCATGGGTAATTTGAATGCTATTGCCTTGTGAAACAAAGATTAGAGTTGTCACTGATATTCCTGAGGGTACTGATGTTTGTGTGAGTAGTTTCAGGTACCCACCAACATGCTGGTATGCTGAGTAAGGCTGAATTTAGTTGACTCTTTTTTTCCTCTACCTTTAAGACAAATAAGAGAACTTAAATGCTTGCCTAAGTTAAACAGGCAACACTTTTGATCCCTAATTTGCTGAGAAACCTTGTATCTGTACTTCTGTGGTAGTGCTGCCTTTTTAAGAGCGGTGCTGGCTTTCAGAAAGCCATGCTGATTGCTCTGTTCTAACCAGGTTTTTGTTTATGTGGGTAGTCACACCAGTACACCACCCTGGCTTTTAAATGTGTGGCTTAAATTGCAAATGCTTTGTTAACTATTAACATGGATATACTTCTCAACTGGTTTTGTTATATGGCTGCAGTGGAGACAGCACTTTATTAACAGCTTGTTTCAAATTCATTGAGCTTATATTCCCACAGGTCCCTTTTTAAGTGCCTCTATTTGTTTTGTGTTACATGTGTTTAGAACTCAATCAGAAGTCTTTAGTTTAGAAGTCTATGCACTGCCAACACGTGCATTGCTGTTTGGCTCCTTTCATTGCTTGTTGAGTTACAAACATCAGTAGTCATATTTGTCTTCATCCCTATACAGTTTTCATTTTTGCCTGCTTTAGTAAACAATGTTCTCTAGTTTTCTTATGAATTGCTTCATCCCAGATACATTCCTACTGGATAAATGAATTGGTTTACTCTTGTGTACATCAGCGATTCTTAGATGTGTGCTTTTTGCAGCTTTTACCTTTATAAATTATCAAATTACTGTGCCTTGCAAAGAAGCAGACTGTGATGTTTAATTTCTTATTCCTGCCTTCTGACTTCCCTGGAAAAAAAGCACTTCTTCGTTTCACTGTCACTTCTTCAGATGAACTTTGATCTCATCTCCAAGCATATTTTGCAGTTGTTTTCATTTGAAGAGACCCTTTTTGAAAAGGTTTATGACATTAGATTGCAGTTCCAGTGCAGATGCTTAGCCTGATTATGAACCTTTTTGTGAAAGATTAAGTAGAACTTGGTGCAATTTCAAGCTGCAAGCCTTGATTAACTGAGAAATGTTTTTTTTTTAAGTGTGATTTTCTTAAAATAAATTCTTTCTTAATCAGTGCTATACTTCTCGGTGAGTTTTCTTTTTAGGCTGAAAGGAATTTGTGTTTTTTATAAGTTAGAATAGCCTTCCTAATTATTGTGAATTACCTTATAATATAAGGAAGGTAATTGCATGAGTGGCTTTGGAAATTCATTTGTTTAAAGTCCTGTTCAGAAACTGCTACACCTAGAGCTTAGAAACAAGATGAAATTGCATTTTTAACCATGTTACTTGGGCATTTTCAGTATACAGTTGATATAATGATTTGGGTAGGGTGGAAATATGAGCTGGAAGCATCCAGAGAAAGAAAATAGCTCCTAGCAAGGGGTATGCTAGGTTAAGAACAAGGCTTCCTTTGACTTTGTTATTCCCTGACTGGCATTTGTAATTGATAGGGTTTTTGAACTACTTATGATGTAATTTCTTCAGGAAAACACAATTTTTAAGCTATGTAAACATCAATCTAATTTAATAACTTTGAAATCATTTCTTTATGTCTTCAAATTATTGGTGCTTCAATGCACATTCATTTTCTAAGTGTAGCTCTGAAATAATCATTATGATCCAAGTTCTATGAAGAAACAATTCTAGCTTCCTAATCAAAGATTTTTGAACCCCCATATTCTCACAGGACACATGACACAAAGTTTGCACCAGGCAGAGTACTGAAAGGATTGAAACTGTATAGTGGGAAATGGGTTTCAGAAAGGGCATACAAAATTAGAAATGATATAACAGAGAGAATGTTAGTCTGTTCAAATAGCATTTACTATTCGTTTAAAACTAATCAAGAGAAGTAATTGAGCTAAAAGGCCTGTGCTGATAAGAGCTCCACAGAAGAGCAAACACAGAAATAATGAAATAACTGTGTAATAATTCAGTGTTACAATAATTAGAGTTTCCAGTAGTAGATTTTATTTTCAAGACATTGTGAGCCTCTAATTACAGGGATATCAAGGAAATTTACCTGTAAGACAAGTTTCTGCTTGTGTCCATTTTCAAAAGCTAGCAGTCTGGTCTGGTAAAAGAAGATGGAACACATGACTGGTGTGACAGACATTTTTGTTAGGGATTTCACTGTAACACCTCTCCTATCTACTGAAATATTTCTAAAAATCAACTATTAAGAGTTGAAACTTCCATTTTTGTTCTTTTATTGAAACTTAAGGCATTGACTTTATTGTAATGAAGTTGGCATTAGAATTAGATTTTTGAGTTAGTCAAATGGTAAAATTAAATCATATTATATAGGAGAATAGAGTGACATTAAGTAGGGTTAATCAGAAACATTTTTGCTCTTTCAGGGAAGGAAGAAAAAGCTGTCAAGTCAACCAAGAATGTTTCATTTGACCCAGGGCAATGTGCATTTCTCTTATGCTATACATCAGAAAGAAATTGAATAAGCACTCAGATATTTCTAGGAGAATATTTTATGGTTTTTGTTGTTGTTGCTGTTGTTGTTTTTCTCGTTTTCTTTTTCTTCAGTGCCTGCATTTAGAATGTTTAGAATTTTTAAAAAACAACCTTTTTAGTTGACTTTGAATAATTATTCTCCTTAGAAATCTTAAGTTTTGATGTATACATTACAGACAAAATATCCTGTTCTGATGTACACTACAGACTAGTAGGAAACAAAGGAAATGGTTCTTCTGCTCAGAGTAGACTTTATAAAAACCAGTAACTTGTGTAAACTCTTATGATTTAAATTACATGGGAGAGAAGTAGATAATTGGATTAAGAGAAAGATTGGAGCTGAACTTAACTGTCTAGAGCATAGCCCTTTGAGAGCAGTGCCAGCCTGGCCAGTAAGCAGAAAGCCAGAATGATTAAACTAATATAGTGGCTGTAGCAAGGTAGAAGCTACCAGGAAAGAAGGAAGGTGGGAAACTCACATTTTCCACTTCCAGTGATTAATCTAATCTTTTATTTCTACTATGCTTAACTGTCATGAATACACATCATTTTCAGAAAATGTGTGTTTATATCCCATATTAAGATGAGGCTACAAAATTAACAGTGTCTCAATGCAAATAAGAGGCAGAAGAAAAACATAGAACTCATGCAAGTGGAACAAGATATTACTCTGGTTTTTGAGAACTATGTAAGCCATCCTTAAGGCAGCTGATTTCCTGCAATCAATAGGATTTCAGTGCTTAGAATCTTTTCCATATTGTGAACGGGGCAGGTTCAACTTTTCAATTGTATTATCAAAGAACAGATAAGATGCTTAATAAGAACAAAATTTATTTTTAGCAGAAGACCTTGGATTCCTTAGAACTTCTTGGGAAGGCTGTGTTCATTTGATACCTTTTGCTATAATAACTACAAAGCTACCTGATTACATTTAAGATCTATAGTAGCTACAACAGACAAGGCACTGGCTATTCAAAAGCCCTTGGAAAAGGCTGAAGTGGGTCCTTCACTATTGTTGTAGTGCTTGTAAGGCATTGGGCTTCAAAATAGGGCAGTAATCTTGAGTGGAGATGACATGCCACAAAGTGCACCTTAACGCACTGCAGGTTAACTCCACCTTATAACTGAGGTGGAGACCAGCTGTTATGTCATGAGAGTTCAAGGGAAAAGAAGTTTATCAGTATAAGGATTTTTGTTTTGGATTTTGTGTGAGAGGAGGGAATAGCACAACCAAGAGAACACAGGTTAATGTGTGAACTTTGCTCAAGTTTCACAAACTAAAACAGAAAATAGTTGGTTACCAAGGAAGCTGAAGAGCGGACTGCTGACTTGGAATTGGGGATAGAAAAGATCATATATCAATAAGCTTTAGAGATGACAAGTAGATAGAGAAGGATTTTGGTGGCAACCAGAAACAATAAAATTCAAGATTTGAAAGTGTTCTTCAGAAGTCCTCTGGTCACTTTTATTTCCATTATTTCATCTGTAGGGATGAAAGCATGAATCTAGTAACTGAAGTGGGTAGAAACTGGAAAGGGATAGGATAGTTTAGACAAGAGAGGGGAAATCACCTCTTCATGTGACTCATATTTCCTTACTGGAAGACCCCATTATTTTTCATTACAGTGTCACTTAGTTTCTAATTTATCTTCTCTTTTGCCTCTTAAAACATTAATAATCTCTTCCTCAGAGTTTTCCAGAAATGTCTCTCTGAGTTGATACTTCAAGTAAAATGAGGAGGACAGATTTCAATTATTCTTTCTGAATACCAGACCTTTTCTTCTGGGGGTTGACTGGAAATTAGATTTGGAACCTATAGCTGAAGTGAGTTAATCCAAAATGAAAAGCCACTCTGCACTTCACAGACCTCGTTAGAGTCAGTTTTACTACATTTGAGTTCTAAGGATTTCATAATTCAGTGTATTTTGGATCTGATTTACTGTCCCAAGATGGAATTGATTGTCTGGGGTATATGACTTCATCCATACTGATAAATATATTACATAGTAGGCATGAAAAGCCTTATGGTTAGTGAAAAGAAAATCACTACAAAATGAGTATTTGTGGAAGCTGCCAAAAGAATTACATTTTTATTAGTCAAGAGGATCCAAAAATGTTGTGACAATAGATACAATGTTTGTGAGCAGACCTTGAAAACCCATAAAGATATTACTTTAATCTTAATATTCTGCTCATAAAATTTGCATGCACAGTGTTCTCCCTTTGGAAGCTGTAGCAACAACTTCTCTGTTGTATGTGAAGTTTTATGATCAATTTTTTGTGTTGCTCATTCGAATAAAATAGCTTAAACTATTTGTGCTATAGGATAATAAAATCAACAATTAACAAATTAACAAATGTCACTTTTCTAAAATACCCCAAAGAATGGATCTTTGCGACTATACTGTGAGAAGTAATTCCATATGCAGTTAAGAGATTCTTTACTTCGACCTTAGTGAGGTAATGCATATGATATGACATTACTGCAGAGAGGAAGTAGTCTTTTGACAGCAACTTCCAGAGAAAAGTATCATCAAAATTTTCAAATCATTCCTATTATCTAAAACTCTGCCTACTTATTTGGTTTTGCTGCTACACCCAAGTCATGTCCTGTTCCTTAATGTTTCTGTATGTGAAAGTTCTAACTCCTCTGTAAGCATGTTTTGTAAAAAAATGTTTTAAAGCATGATTGTCCCATGATTTGGCTTGCCTGGGAATATTCTCGGGCCATATATAGTATAGTCAATGTATATAAGAAACAAAATATATTTGCCAACTCTCCACTATTCTGTCTGCATTACTGCTTTTCTACTAATATCTTTGCTGTGTAACGTACAATGAATGCCATACTTTATTCCTTATGTATGAATTATTGGGAGTTAGTGTTTTGTCAGTGATGTTCTGTGTGCTGGTCTGCAAGGTAAAGAGGAAGTGATTGTTACGTTCAAAAAGACAGTTTCAGAGAGTTTTTCAAATGGAACTACATTGGTTATTGCAACCAGAAGTCACGTAATATGAGAGTTGCTCTGAAAGTAATGTTTCCTATTTTATTATGTTGGTCCATGGTATCAATGGTGGAGGTTGGTGGGCTGGCTGCAGAGGGGCAGCCTGACAAAATGATATCTGACATGGAAGTGGGTATCAAGCAAAGGTGTGTCACTGAATTCCTTCACATGTAAAAATTGCACCCACTGACATTCATTGACGCTTATTAAACAGTGGTTGTGAGCTCAGCGAGATGGCAAGTGATGCATTTCAGCAGTAGCCACAGCAACAGTGGGTCATCTGCACTGGTGCAGATTTTTACAAGTGTGGCGTGCAGGTTCTTGTTCATCACTGATGAGAATGCATAGCTGGTGGTGGTGACTGTTGAAAAATAGCATTTTGTAGATGAGAATTTGCTCTGTCAAATAGTGTTATAGTGCTCTTTGTATCTGTTGTATTGTCCATGGAAAGAAATAGGTGGTGTTGCTTTTGGAGTGACCTACATAGTTTGAAACTGCACGTGTGAGCAGCTGATCCTATTGACTTCAAGACTAAAGTCCCACCAACTTCAGTAAAACCAGTGTTTTACCCTAGAGCTTAATTATAAGTTACCTAAAGAGCTAATCAAAACACCATGGTAAAGTAAGTTTGCACAATATGCAGAAATAGATGCCCTTTTTTATGTGAAGGAAATTTATGTGTCATAAATCAATTGATCCAAATGAAAATGTGTGGATGGGTCATGTTTATTTTATGCATGACTCAATGCACTTTCCATCTGCAAGTCATAAGGTGCTTCCTGTCAGGGCATGCTGATTTAGAATGATGCTGACACTGGAAATGAAATACTGGCTTAAAGATGGATAAATGGTTTTATAGGAATGCTTTGTTTTCCACCACAGAGCACAGTTGTCAGCTCAGCATCTGACACATGGACAGGGAGGTAATGCCTCACTTAGTTGCTTAGTAGTCACGAGTGTGTGTTCTTAGCATCATTCACTGTCGAGCGCAGTGTGGGATGATTGTATCAGCGTATATCGAGAATACAGTGTGGGCTCAACTTCCTACCAGACTTGCACATGTACCAAGCCAAGGTGAAATTGTTTCAAGTGTAGATGACAGCAAAATTTTATTTCTGTAATGACACAGTTCAGCATCCTGCTGAATTCAATGTCTGATGCAAAGTACGTTCATCCATCTTCATGACAGCATTTAGTGCAGTTGCATTCTTACAGGCATTCGCTGTTTTGCATTTAAGCTGCACCGTTTAAAAATGGAAAACTAATGCCTATCAATACTAGAATTTTTGAACAAAGTGAACTATTCAACTGATTATGCAGAGAGAAGTGTACAGATAAGTCACATGATCAGTGCTAGCTTTGTGCAGGTATGATCCAGAATAGCCTGTTAGAACCTGTTTCAGGCGTAAGCTGACCTTCAGTCTCTCCTAGCCTGTATGTTAAGCTTTCAGAGCTTCTTTTGACACAAATTGTCATGTGTACTGCCATAATTAAAGACATATGAATGGCAAGTATTTGGGGGTAGAAGCTATTTCTTAGATATGTGGCCATTTGAGCACAGTATGGCGTTGATGTCTGTGGCTTATGACTAGGTTTCATTGTACTGCTGTGCTATTTGAACACCAAGGAGTGTATATATAAGGCATGGATGTCCAATGAACGCACATATGTATTGAACAAAAGATGTCACTCCTAAATGACTTGTAGCTTCAATCTGAAGTTAAAACTTCTGGTAGATCACTGGGGTTTTTTTGCTTGGTTCTTGTAGAGTCAGTGGGGTATGCATTTCTCTGCTTGATCCATGTGTAATCAAGAAATAACATTTTCATGAAACTCATACAAGTCTCTTCAAGTAGCTTCTCTCATACCTGCCTCTGCATGAGAAAACGTGCAGAAACCGCAGGCTATAAGTAATAAGCACTTTTTGCATCCTGTAAAACAAATAATGTGAAACAAAAATGATGCCTTTGATGTCACCACCAGCAGCACAGCTATGTTTTACTTGATATTTCAGCTTAAAAAATGCACATTGAAAAAATTTCTACATTATCAAAAGCCACTCTTCTGTTGCTCTGCTTCTTTTTTTTCCTTCTGGTTTGCAATCTTCCCACCTGCCAGTCTGACTATTAACAATTGTTCTTTCCTTTTGTCCTCTAAGTATCCCTGACTAAGAGAGGAAAAAGGATTCACTAGCATTCTTGTTATCAGTTCAGTGTTTTGAAGACTCCAAAATCTTGGTGTTTTGTTTTTATTAGAATAGCAATACACTAGTGTGATTGCAGTAGCACTGGCACATAATGTCCTTAAAGCCAGCTTTCTGAAGTATTTTTTAAATGTACTGGAGTGAAAAAGTGCATTTTCTACTGTAGAACAACAAGGCAAAAAAGGAGGTGAAAGGACTTACTCCAATCTTCTGGCACAAAGTTTTTCTCTCTAGCAGTTGTTGGTTCAAGGTTTGCACACGAGTTCCTTTCTCCTTAGCTGATGTGGCCACAGATCCTTATCCTTTTTCCAGTCTGCATTAAGAACTGCCTTCACTTGTGATGTTACTGGTGGAATTTATAGAGCATTTTGGATATACCATCACAGATGTCACAAAGAGGAAGGCTGATTGTTTCTCAGTTCACTCTGACAGGTGATTTTCATCATTTTCTTTAATGAGAGCATAAGCAAGATTTGATCATAATGTTTCCTGGAATCCAAAGATGTATTTTACTTTTAGGGGAATGCTGATGGCCGGTTTCAGATTTGAGAAGTGAGAAAGTGTTGCCCTTTGAGCAGATTTCTACAGGAGCTGTCCCCTCCAAAACCAATGACACACAACGATAAATTGTGTGGGATGTTCCCAGTTTGCCCCATGTGACATGACTAAAGATTTTTCTTTTGCTTAACTTACTCCCTGTATTTTTTCTACTTTTGAGCAAAATAATTTTTGAAACCATTTTACAAACCTGGAGTAACGAAAGGTTAGAAACAAATCTATTTAGAAACAGATAACAGTATTCAAGAACAAGAGAATGAAGTAAGATTTGGATGCCAACAGACTTCTACAAAATACTTTTCCAGAAGAGGCAATTGAGAAGTGATCTTGCAAAGTTGTTCTTAATTTCAGCGTATTCCTGAAACCAAGGATTTACCAACTTATTTTTCACTGGATAAATTATTTGTTAACATGGTACCTTTTTTATCAAGAGGATGATAAGAATTCACTAGCCAGGTTCTCTTTCATCTCGATATGTACATGTTCTCAGGTTCTATTGCTTTTCTGTAACACAGATTCAAAATATTTGTCTGTTAGACTAGGGAGATTTCAAAACATGTTAATAATAAAACTTGTATGCAGTTTTACCTTCACAACTTCACTGTAATTTTCCATAACATCTTTAAAATCACATGAAAAAACTGTTTCCAATAAAGTAGTAAAAATTTGCTTTATTAAAGACTCGGGGTACTGTGATATTTTCAATTAAAATGTTTGCTCTATGCTGACATAGCTCAAAACGTAAGCTTAACTTTCCTTAGAGAATTTGGCATTTCTTGCCTAATAAAATGATATCTTGATTACCAGAAGAATTTGTAGTAATTTTAAAATGAATCCCATCCTGCTTTTTAGCGCTTATTGCAAATCTGTGTATGTTTCATTGTCATTCCTGACTCATGAGAGACCAAGATGATCATTCATAATTTCAGAGTCATATTTTAGTTGTTTCAAATTACTTCATTCTGTGAATGTCAGAACAGACTTGACAGTTTCACCTTGATTATGTATGTTTGTATTAATTAATTTAACCTAGCAGTCCTATTAGCCACCTGTGTAAGCTGGAACTGGAAGTTGTTTGCACAGGATCACTCAGCTGCTTTGCTTAATGCAGATATATATCCAGGTACATTTCTGAACTGAGGTGTGTCTTCAGAAAACTGGGTTGAGTTGATTAAAAATAAGGATCCCGGATGGCTATAATAAGTCTTTGTCAGCCGCATATGCTTGTGCAGATACAGTACACGGAAATGAGAACGTATGAATATTTCAGCTTTCAAAAAGAGGGAAAAGCTCTGTTCAGAATATTAGGAGAGGTTGCTGCTGCTGTCTGCAGAGGGAATTTTGCATTTGAAAAGTAAGAAAGTTGCCAGTAACTTGTAGCTGAAGTTAGTTACTGATGTCAGTAAATCATCACAACTGTAACTGCTATTTTTACACATCTGACTGTCTCCATGAAGAATTTAGGTATTTTTTTCCCCCAAGTGAGGTCTAATGCACACAATGGAGAGGTAATTGTGGGACAGAAAGCCATCTATCATTTCCTGACCTTCACTGGCAATAAATCCAGGAAATCATGTATTTATCCTACCAAATCCAAATAGAAAATGAATTGCACCAAGAAATTGATTACCTGAGGTTTCTTTGGAATTCTGCAGTAAAACTGCATTGCCACAGTACCTTTAATATCTTTACTTTTCTAACAGAGATGGTAAGGAATTTGGCAGCCAATAAAGATTTCACGCTAGCTTAGGGAACTTTCTCATCAGTTCTATTTTGTGAATTTAAAGTCTGAATATGCCATTGATTCTCTAACATCAATTATACTGTTTTCTTAACAAATCTTTCTTACTTCTCTGTCATTCTGCTGTGCAATATACTGCATGGTCAGAGTAGGAGCTGCTAAAATCCATTTCCACCTGGCATTCACATGTATCTCTCAGGGTGTAGGAAAGTATTAAATGTATGGATGAAATGGGAAAGGGGTAAGAGTGGCAGGAGATAAATGAGCAGCTTTGGTGTTTCTTGATGACAGTTGTAGTATGGTGTCTTGGTGACAGTTGTAGTATGTACAAGTTTCTTTGCTTTCTCTTATTAATAACAACAATAGAACTACTTGAAGCTTGCAAGATGATCTGCAGGAAGTCCTTCATTCATAGCTTCATGTTTTAGCACTTACGTGTGTTGTTTCCTCATAGCTATTTAGCAAATAGGAATAATAATAATGACAGTGGGGTGCATGTGAAACAAATCCATGTTTTCAATTTTAAATTTTATGAAATAAGGGGGAAGAGTTTCATGGCCAACAGTTTATTTGCAGTTGTGTAGAAACATAAGTGTCTCTACATCTTGCATACTTAACTTTGAATATATGTATTAAGATGCTTTTGGGGAAGTAATGAGCCATGTTAATGGTGCACTCTAATCCAGAAGGTTTCTTACCAGCAATTCCTTCGCATAGGTCTGTTTTAATTATTTAAAGTAATCTGTCAACTTAAAACTAGTACCTGTTTTTCATGAACACTTTTTGAGGTTATTGCAGTGTGAAACCATTCTTTCTTTCCTTCCAGTTACATTACTACCTTTGTAATATGGCTGTAATTTTGTTGTAGTAGCATGCATGAATTCATTCTAGATGCATTTTTTCACTCTGTTAATGTGAGAATTTAGCAGAGCTGATCTAGAAGTTAGGTTTAGATCACAGCCTCATTTTTGCATTGAATTTTAAACAGTTTTCTCAACCGCTGTGACTGCTACAGTCCCGTTACTACAGTCACAATCCAGGCTGTGTTGTCTGTTGCCTTGTAAAGAGCTAATAGGTTGAGAGGAGGCCACTTCCCTGCTAGTGACCCTCCTTGTCCATGCAGTGTAAGAAGTGGAGCAGAAGATGGTTTCTGTGCCCTTCAGCAAATGGAAGACGAAGAGGAGGGAAACCCATCATCACATCTGCCACTGGTATGATTTCCTGGGGCAGGTCACTGGTACTCACCAGGATTGGAAGGCCTGTTGAAGATTGGTGAGAAAAGACAGTGTCATCCTTAATTATGCACATGTAGAGGCATGTATCTGAGTACAGCATACCTATGTATCTTTTGATTAACTGTGAGGGTTAGTAGAAGATCTGTGGCTCTCTGCACATTTGTAATGCTGTGATTTTATTTAATATGGAAGAGTTAGCAACCACAGGGGAATTTAATAGAACCTTCTGGGCGCCGATAAAGTATAAATTAAACAACTGAAGTCATGTGAACAGAACTATATTACATCTTTATCATAAACTGTAGAGCAAGATATATGATGAAGTATAGAAAATATATTCTTAAAGGAAAAATTGTAAGAAGTGGAAGCTGTTAGCCTAAGAAAAAAAAAGACTGAGTGGATAGATAGGATGGCACTTACTGAATGTAGTAATTGAAGACTGACATGGAGAGGTGTAACTGACGCGTATCTGGGCAAATTATTTCTGGTCCGCTGAGTTCAGGATGAGATTTAATCAAAGCAAAGGAGCTGCAAGTTAGGCATAGGAAAACCTTTCTAGCCATGAGATTAGAGAAGTGCTGAAAGGGAAATACCCTGGGAAGTCTAGGGAACTACTCTGTTGGTGGTGCTACCTGTGATTTAGGTGCACTTGATCCTGTGACAGTTGAATTAGGTGATCTTCTAAATCAATACTAGACTTCTGCTATTCTTTAACTTCTGAGACAGTGCTGATATAGTTAATAATCCTCTAGCTAGCACCTTTTGTTCTTTATAATAACAACAACAAAAAAAAAAAGTTCAAAGCCTCTCTTCTAAACATACTTGTCTTTTCCTTTGAATTGAGGCGGAAAATATTTCTGCATAAAATCTCACCACATTAATTGGTTATTTATCTGAGCAGCTTTTCTTTTAAATGATTCACTGATCCCCCTCAAGAACAGGCTGCTAGATGAAACCATAAGGATAACTGAAACAGTGTACACACTAGCAAAGAACGAGCTAGAATGTCACAGTGTGGGACTAAAGAGTAAAGTCTGGTGCAAAGATATGATATGTATATTTGGATGTTAGGGGGAAATTCTTTACAGAGAGAGTGGTGAGGTGCTGGAACAGGCTGCCCAGAGAGGCTGTGGATGCCCCGTCCCTGGAGGTGTTCAAGGCCAGGTTGGATGGGGCCCTGGGCAGCCTAGTCTAGTATTAAATGGGGAGGTTGGTGGCCCTGCCTGTGGCAGGAGGGTTGGAGATTCATGATCCTTGAGGTCCCTTCCAACCCTGTGATTCTGTGATTCTCTGCATATCTTCATCTAGGGATGACATGGCGAGGGGTTAGGAAAATGAAGTCAGTTTCTGTAGTGGTGGTGGTGGGAGTAGAAAGTGAGGGGCAAACACAGGTTCTGTCGGCAGGAACAAAAAGCTGCCCACCTGCTGTGTCTCATATTAATGTCTCTGCTCCTTGATCTTAACATCTCAGCACCTTTCTTATGAATTATGTTCTCTTTGAATCATTCATTGTTGCATCGTCATCAAGGGAAAGCAATATTCCTGACATAATCTCTATTCTGTAAAAAGAGAGCTTAAGAAAAATGTGTAAGGACCATTATTTCTATTTCATAACCGAAATGTTGAAAGAGGGAGATAATTAAAAAGCAACTGTCCTCTAAAGCTATGGTTCTTCAACTATTTTGTTAGCCTTCTTTATTGTGTAGCTGTAGTGGTACTTAGGATTGCTAGCAGAAAACAGAATGTGGTGTAAGACAAAGAATGGGTTGTCAAAAGCCAAGGAGAAGGATGACCATATTGACCTCAAATAAGATTGAAATGGTGCACTGAAAGTTAAAATTGGGCATTAGACCACACATCACTGATTTACAAAATGAGGAAGAAAGCTTAATTGCTTACCTTCCAAGCCCTTTACCTTTCTATTGGATTTGTCACGTGCTGTTCAAATTTTATTGAAATAACAAAAAAGAGTTCCTTTTTCCTTATTTTTTTTTTATTTTAAAGCATTCTGTCAGTCTTGACTAATAATAATCATAACAAATTATTCAGCTGTAAAATAATTATAATACATACTTATATCACTCCATCATGTGGAGTAGCATTAGGATGATTTCTTTATGATTTCAGCCCTTTCTTTTTCTGTACCACCAGTTCTCCTGCCTGTCTATTCCACCTGGCTGATTGAGTTTTATGAGGGCTGCTCCAAAAGTAATGCCTCCTATTTTATTGTGTTGGTCAACAGCATCAGAGGCATTGGTGATATGGCAACAGAGACTGAACCTTGCCAACAGTACTCCATTACATTTTGTTACTGCGCAACAAATGGCAGCAGAGAGGCAGTCTGACAAAATGATGTCTGACTTGAAAGTGCATGTGAAGCAAAGATGTGTCATCGAATTCCTCCATACAGAAACAAAATGGTACCTATTGACACTCATCAACACTTGTTGAATGTTCATGGAGTCCAAACAGTGGATGTGAGCATAGTGAGATGATGGGTGTTGTATTTCAGCAGTGGCAAAAGTAATGTGAAAGACAAACCATGTTCCAGAGGCATTATTTTTGGAGCAACCTACTCCGGAGCTCAGAGATATCGTCACGATGATGCACTTAAATATGATTGCTTTAGTTGAACAACAGTATGGAAAGAAAATAATGATAACAATAATTGTAAAGTAGTGAATGATTAGTTGTATCTCCATCTCACTGCAATGGTCATATTCAATTTAATGCACTGAATCAGTAGTTACAAAATTGAACATTTCCCTATGTCTTTCTCTATATATATGTATCACACATATATATTTGTATCCCTTCTAGGAACAATAAACACACACTCACTCTGGTTTCATGGTATACCATATGACCATGTGTGTATATACAGAATGACTGATAGATGATGCACTGTATCGTTCCTACACACAAACATACCCAACTCTGTCATTTTGTTGTAGATCTTTACTGTTTTTGTCTCCCCACTTTTATCTTCTGAGCTGGCACTTAACAAAATTGAAACATCACAACCCTTGGATTAAAATGCCAGTATCATTGTTGCTACTTCTGTTGGACATAAGTATAATGTTCCTCGTCTTGAAAATGTTCTAGATTTCTGTTGTAAGGTTGTACTCTATTACCTATAAGAGTGAAAATTAAAAAAGAAAAAAATGCTTCTTTGTTATTGTCTGAGTTAATCTTCTGTTGACAATTGACATGCAGTGTTATTATTTTGCATTTTCGTCATTTTTTATTAAATTGCATACTACTACATAAAATATTTTATTGAAATCTGCTATATTATTACTATCTTTATTAGGCAACTTTCATCAACAACAGAATTGAGAGCCATAAAATGTACTTTTTGTAAGCCCAAAGTGATGTACATTAATTACATTAGTCTCCTTAATTAGTTATTAATTGTTTTTTACATTTACCATTCCATTAGTTTTCTCTGTATCATCATCAGGCTCACAAGCTTATATTTACCTAGATTATGCAATTTACTGCTTAAAATGTCATTAAGTTTCTTCTGAATGCTACCATGTTTTTCCCACCGGAATAATGGGGGAAAAAAAAAAAAAAGGATCTATATACTCCTTTGCCATCCCTTCTAAGATAATGAGATACAAATTACACAGAACTGTGGTTTTAAAATTATAAACTTTGGTATCAACTCATTAATGTCATCCTAAATTATTCTTGATATGGAAATATTTAATAGTCTCAGCCCTACCAAACATCTGTCTCTTCCCAGATACACAACAGAGGTGCATATTGATCCCTTTAATTAACTGTTACTAAAGCCAAGGTTTCCTTCTGGTAATTAATCACTATCAGAATTCTTGCAGTTTTGGTTTACTCAGGAAATTTTTCCTTACACAATATAGGAGGTAACTCATCCTTTGTACCTGTTTCACTTGATTAAACTTCCACATTCTTAATCTCTGTCTTATGATCAGTATTACTCTTTTCTTATGAAATTCTGACTTTATATCTGCTTGGTGTTTTAACTGATGTGATGTTCCTTCTGGAGAAAGATAATGACTTTTTCAAACAGTATTGATGTTTAGAAGTATTCTTAATATGCTCCTAATTAGCATTTCATGATTTTCTGTAATTATTTCTCATCTCTTACTGGCATGGTCTCCAATTGTTTTTCCTTTTGAATTGATTTATTTTAAAGCTACAAGTATGATAGTGGTTTGGACATTATTCACGTTTGCAGATTACAGTGCATTCTATCACAACTTCTTGTACAAAAGTTACCACTGATTTATAGGTCTGTGATCCGTTTTCTTCATCTGCTAAGATGACTTCTTACAGAATCTACTTGTTCTGGACATAGTATTTTTTTAGTGAGAAATCTGTTGCCTCTAAGCACTGTCAATAGAACTGTCTCCCCTCCCGTGCCCACAAATGTTACTCATAATGCAGTTATTATAAAACTGATATATTCCCCTTCTTTTTAAAGTGCAGGTGCAATTGTCTTGGGATTTTAATTTGCTTCTCTAGTCTATGGAGGACATCAATCAGTAAATTATGTTGTATTTATCTGATTTCATAAGCATTTGGCATCATGTTGGTCTTGAGCTGTCAGAATCAATTTAATTTTTGACATAAAATGCCATTTTCCTTTAATTTTTTCCAAGTCACTCCTTTATAAAAGCCTTAATTTTTTTTTTTTTGTTTCAACAGCCCAAGTATAAGATGCAACCCAACAGCCTTCAGTAGTAAAACCTAGGTTTTCTGATGTATAGGCTAATCTCCCAGTGTTGTACAGGCCAACAATTTACCTTCTTATTATTTTCCAGTGTCCGTGTGAGTTCAGGATGCTGAAGACCAGCATTAGTCTGCATTAGCAATGACAACAGGTACCAGATGTTCCTGCTGGTGTTGGTGACGCTGTTTGCACTGGAACAGAACCTCTGCCATAGCTGTGTGAAATGCAGCTGGTGATGTTGAATCAATGCAGATGTAAGATGCGTTTCCCCAGCTGTAGGGCTTTTCTGCAAAACAAACTAGGCTATCCTTTTTATGAACAACTGCCAGCCAAACTGATCGCATCTCACCCTGTCTTCCAGGAAAACCAAGAAATAGGAATAATTCTACAAAAGTCTTTTCATTAGAATCAAAGTAGTTTTTTCAAATGTTTCCAGCCATCTCAGTTGTTCAACCCACTTTCTGAACGACTGCACCCTCTATTGGAGTAAAACAGATCGACTTCCAAAGCAGATAATTTATTTTTACGTTGTTTATATCCTTCTGGTTCTTACAGGCATAATACAACAGCCCATTCATGTGACAATAAAACAAGCACAGTCTTGCTGATCTTAGATTACAGGGGAAGTGTGAATATCCAATAAATACTTTATATGATTTCTCTATACCCTGAGTTAATGAAAAGTATGTAAATAGCTCTGTACATTCAGGGTAAAATGAGAAAGGAATAATAGAAATATTTTTTTTTCTTGTTGTGTGAAGCTATTTCAATTAACCAAAGCTCTGTGGGGAAGTAAATGTTTGAACAAACGAAAGTGATATGAAATAGACGATTAACCATGATGTTGCATCTCATCAAACAGGTGATTCTCTAATGGACCAATGAAAGCCAACAATGACAAGTTGTGGTCAACAGTCCTTGAATGTGCTGATGGTTTTGCTTTCATTACTCTTGTCAGCAGGTAACTAACTTTCATATCTTGAATTTATCTATCAATGTCATGAGGAAAAAAGTGTTGCAATTTGATATCAAATTCCTAAAAAACCAAAATGTTCAAGTGAGTTGTTAATTGAATAACAAATAAAGCATCTTTACATCTAACAACCAAGGCTGAAATGTGAAATGCAATTGAAAATTCAGCTTAAGAAAGAAGAGCTGGTGGGGCAATGACATAGTTTAACAGAAAAAGACACTGTTTTGCTATAGTAGTTTTTCAGCTCACTTAAAAGAAAAAAAAAAACAAAATCTGCACCACCATAAAATCCAATCATTTTTCTGAATTATCATCTATTTGAAAAAAAAGCAAGTTGGGTACCAAATGTATGCTTTTATGTGTACACAAAAACACATGTGCATGTGAAAGATTGAGCACTGAACTTTAACTGTATTTGAAATGAGTTCACATCAGATATGATGTAACTTACATTATATTTATATATATACACACACACATACTTAAAGAAAAATGTATGACATGATAGAATGCCAATTTTCCCAAATCTGAAGAACTGACAGAACTAGAAGGGAATGTATGTTTATTTCTGTAGATACTCACTAGATCTGCCCTAGATATTTGGTACTAGCACACAGATTTTGCAGCAATCTGTCAGCTGTTATATTGAGAATTAGTTGAGTGCTATGATTGCTAGTTGCATTTGTTCTTCAGAAGATATCTGCGACATTGAAGACATGGAATTTATTTACTTATTTATTTATTTATTTTGTAATGATAGATGAATGTTTTCATTTACAACAAAAAGGAGGGGTGAATATTCACAGGCCAAATAGATTTGGTCTTAGGAATTATTAACTCTGACTAAGGCTTCTTTTGCCCTCCTTTCCTGAAGTGCTTTTTAACTGAAAATGTGGTTGATGTTTTTTTCCATCATTGCTCCATATTCCCTTATACTGCACCGCATCCATAATCACCATGCTTAAAACTTTACCAGAGATTATATATCTTCAGATATCTTTGTGCTTCAGTAAGAGTTGGCATATTATTGCATATGTGTGATGTCTGTAATGTGCAATGTTATATCCCCATCAGTTATTTGATGTATGGATTTTCTTTCCCACAGTACTGGTGCTTGTTTGCAAATGTTCAGCTTGATTCTTACTAAGGATAAATAATTACCTAGCTATAGATCTAATCTCCTTTTGTGAAAAATGTTACACTATTATCAGCTAAACTACTTGTTGGTGTAATATTAAAATTTTATTTTCTTGTGGAGTCTTTTCATTTCTACCAGCCTCATGTGCACAAGAATCAGGCATGGGAGATCAGAGCAATCTCTTTGTGTTTTTTCAGGTTCAGGTCATTTCAGAAAGCTATTTCCCTGGTGTAAAAGAAAAGTCAGTTATTCAAGAAGACTTCAGTGATTATATCCCACTGATCAAACATCACAAAGCTGTTCTGGTCTCTTCTTTTGATTTTTATTATGTTTTCGTACTTTTACTGCTCATTTTAGGGGACTTCTACTAGAGACCACCTGAGACTTCACTTTTCCAATCATTTTCCCCAAGATAATTTAAATATATCTGTGTTCGAGTAGAATGGATGATAGCACTATGCTTGCAAACAGTAGTAGTCATCTGCTGCTACATAAACACCTGTTACCTCAAACACAAGCAAAAAGCCAATGGCTTGACATATTTTTTTCTTAGGAGACAAAACTTAGTGCCTCTGATATACAGTTTTTTATTTGAAACTAGTTATATATGACCTTTAGTTCTTACATAATGTACGTACCAATAGTAGTAGTCAGTGTAGAGTGCAGGCTTCATTTGGAGTCACCACAAGTCTTTCATGCTAGCTAAGTTCCACTCACTGGGGAATTTTACTACTGACATCTGTAGGATTAGGTTTAAACAATTGCTAAATGACCTTTCATGGGACATGAATGAAAGGATAACATTTATTATTTGTTATTTTGTAGACAGCATGTGTGTACTTTTTTTTTTTTTTTTGCCTAGGATCAGCTTCCATAAAGGAAAACTAATGGCTTAATGCACTGAGAGTGATGAGGGGAAAAAAGAGATTGCTACTCTCACTGAAATTATACAAACAGCATTCTTAAACTGAGCTGAAATGAAAATCTAAAGGCAAAACTTCTTGAGTTTCCTAGATTTTCAGATTTTCACCTGTGAAACTGTGCCTCACTTCCAATCTTTGACGTACAAATACTCAAGTTCTTAAATCTATACGCATGCTTGTAAACTGCACTCAGTAATTTGAAGTGCAATTGGCTCTGCAGGCAGAAGGAAGGGGCAGAAGTTAACAGGCAAGTTCCCAGAACAGCTTTTCTCAGGGCCCAAACTCCTTTGTGTCAGAAAAGGAAACAGTGGCAGTAGGTCTGGTACTGTGGTGGTGGCTAAGGATGAGGCTAAAATTCGGCAGCTTGAGCTGTGTGGTTAGAATTACAGAATCGTGGGGGTTGGGAGGGACCTCCCTGCTAAAGAATGTACCCTATAATAGGTCGCACAGGTAGGCATCCAAACAGATCTTCATATCTTCGCAGAAGACTCCACAACCTCTCTGGGTAACCTTTTCAAGTGCTCCTCCATTGCCCATTCTGTAAAGAAGTTCTTCCTCATGTTAGTATGGAACTTCCTATGTTCAAGTTTTGGCCATTGTTCCTTGTCCTATAGCTACACATCACCAAGAAGAGTCTGGCCTTATCTATTTGCCTCCTAATTCCTTTTAGATATTTGTAAACATTTATCAGATCCAGTCTGTCCTCTCTTCCCCAGGCTGAACAGACCCAGGTTACTCAGCCTTTCCTCATATGGAAGATGCTCCAGGAGCTTTATCATCTTTGTGGCTCTCTGCTGGACTGCTTCTAGGAGATCCCTGTCTCTTTTGGACTGGGAAACCCAGAACTGGACACAGTAGTCTAAACATAGCCTCACCAGGGCAGAGTAGAGAGGGAGGATCACCTCCCTCAACCTGCTGGCCATGCTCTTTTTAACACACCCCAAGATGCCATTCCTTCTTTGGCAGCAGAGCACACTGCTAGCTCATGGCTAATCCTTTGTCAACAAGGACCCACCCTCATGTCCTTCTCCACAGAGCTCATCTCCAGCAGATCATCCCCTAACCTGTCCTGATGCATGCAGAAATAGTTATAATAGAAATATATAATAGAAATAGATAGAAATATATAAGAGAAATAGACTGTGACCCCATGAAGGAAAAAAAAAAAAAAGATAAAATCAAATTGGGCATACTAAAACTTCAGACTGATTTTGTTTTATCACAGTGATGCACAATTTCAGAATACATGGACGTTTATTAACTGTACTAACTGAATAGGGAGCGTCTAATAGAGGGAGAAGCAGCATGCAGTCATACGGTAAGAATATCCTCTCAGGCCACTGTAATGGCTATTTTTACTGTACAGGAATATTGATAGTTAGATTCATGTAATGGATTGAAATACATAAGGGATGGCATGGAAGCTTATACTAGCAAGCAAAATTTGACATTATTTGCATGTTACATTAATTATCCTTTCAATTAAAACATGAATGTTTACATAGCAAAATTGTCAGAGACTCTCAGATGATTGGTGTTGTGCTAAGTAAAATGTAAATATGTGAGTATTTGTATGGATTTATTTGGAAAGCTTATAATGATCAGCCATTCTGAAAATTCTGGTACTTGAAAAATTATGTGACTAAATTAGAAAAAAAATTGCACAGTTTAACCATGAACAGGTAGGGCTGCAGTAGCAGCTTCATATACACTGGCTGTTTACTTTTTATGGTAGACTGGATAAATTTTAAGATGAGCTCAAATCAGTCTGTTGAAGCATAGCAGACTATTCTCCGGAAATTAGTAGGAACAGAGATAGGAGCATCTATATCATCAACCTGTTCAGTAATGCCTTTTAAAAACAGGATGATAATTTGCACATGCAAATCCACTCCAGAAACAGCTGCCATCTTTGCAACAGACAACCCACAGCCTTTCAGCTACATTACTTTTATCCTAAGTATTGCTGTAGAGACAAGGCTCTTTCATGCTCAGGATTTGAGTTATTTTCAGGAAAAATATTTTGTAAAACATTATACTTTAGTTTGCTCTAGGAATCAGAGATCCAATAAGCAAATACAGCAAGTGAAATGATTGATTTATTGTAAACTGTGTAATGCTTTGTCACGCTGTACTGGATTTGGCTGGATGGGATTATTTTGCTTTCCAGCAGCTTCTGTGGTGCTGTGTTTCAGACTGATGACCAATACAGCATTGATAGCACAGCAACGCTGCAGCTGTTGCTGGACGCTGCTTACACAGCATCAAGGCATTTTCTGTTTCTCATTGGGGCTGTACAGCCAGACCCCCTGAACCACAATGACCAAAGTGATATTCCAGAGCAGATAATGTCATGCCCAGCCATAAAGCTGTGACAGGAGTTTGTTGCTTTTTTTTTTTTTCCCCCATTAATTGCCGTTGCTTGGGGAATGGACTAGACATCTCTCCACTGGTGGTGCGTGATTGCCTTCGTGTCACCTATTTTTTTTCTCCTGTTCTTCTTCACAAATTAAACTGCCTTTATCTCAACCCACAAGTTTTCTCACTTTGCCCTCCTGATTTTCTTCCCCCTCTCACTGGGAGGAGGAGTTCATGAGTGACTTTGTGGTGATAGCTGCCAACTAGGGTTATCCCACCACGCAGTGACTAGCAAATTCAGACCAGAACTCAAACATCACTTCATGCTTTTTTTTGTCTATTTATTGTAATCACTAGCACACATTTTACTATTTAAGGGTTTGTTTGGGAATACATTTTATTAGAAGCTTAACTCACGCTCTGACCCAATGTTATCTTCTATTCTGCCTTCTCTCTGTAGTCACCCTTCCCCATGTTTTCACCACCAAATTCAGCTGTGTTTTAATTTTCCTTCAGAATGGTCAAAGAATCTGCCTAGGGATCAGATTTCACATGTGCTGATAAGTAAACTACTTTGCAGTGAGGAAGAATCTAAACCTTCCTGGAGCCTTTTAATGCATTCTCGCAATGCAGTTTCTTTTTCAGCACTGGATAGTTTCAGAAGCGTGGAAGTATTCCATTGCTTATGAGAAGGAGTTTCAGTTCTGACAACATGCACTGGAGCCATATACAACTCAAGCCTAACCTCACAGGGCTGTTGTTCTCTTGCAGTAGTTTAACCTGGCTGTAATTTACCCAGGCTAAGCTGCAGAACTATATATGAAAACTCGTAGTTTTGCTATCCTATTATTTTCAAAGCTAGTTCTAGCATTTTCTCTTAAAATGTCCCAAATTTGAAACAACAATCTATACTAAACACTGCAAAAATTACTATGTAGCTGTAATGTAGTAATCTAACACTTTTGAAGGAAAAAGGCATCACACACACAAAAAAAAAAGTCTACATTTAACATGTATATGTCATAACATTCATCTAATTATATATCAAGTAAGCATGATAAATGAAGGTATAATGAGGTACATCTGTAGGTTGCTCTGAAAGTAATGCTTCCTATTTATTTCTGTGGAAATTGTAACAGATACAAAGAGCACGATAAGAGTATTGAATGCAGCAAATTCTCAGCTACAAAATGCTGTTTTTCAACATAATCACCATGATTAGTTGTGCATTTTCATCAGTGCTGAACAAGAACCTGCATGCTGCGTTTGTAAAAATCTGTACCATCAGAGGTGATCCACTGTCACCGTTGCCACTCCTGAAATGCACCACCCACCACCTCACTGTGCTCACAGCTACTGTTTGGTCTCCAAATGTCAGTGAATGTCAATGGGTGCCATTTTTTTTCACACGGAGGAATTTGATGACACACCTTTGCTGCCTCCACACTTCCAGTACAGACGTTATTTAGTCAGGTTGTCCCTCTGCTACCATCTGTCTCACAGCAAGAAAATGTAATGGATTATTGGTGGGAAGATTCAGCCTCTGCAGTCATACTGCCAACACTGCCTCTAACGTCATTAGCCAGTACTATAAAACAGGAGGCATTACTTTTGAAGTAGCTTGTATATATCTTAAAAGAACATTTTTTGCACAGCATAACACAGATATGTCTTCATTTGAAGCATCTGAAGCAGGCAATTTATCAGAGAAAGATTAAATGGATACTCTTCAGCTCACTACTGTGAATAAAAATGCTATGAATAAATGTCACTATTGAAGTGCAAGGCTACTCCATGAAGGCTACCATTTCACTCAGATTTACTAGGCCCAGAAACGTGACTAATAGGAAAGCTCCCTGATTGTAAAGAGATCTACAGTAAAACACAAAGCAGGCATTACCTTGATATACTGATCTGTATGACTACCAGAAAGGAGGTCAATGTTCTTTCTGTTTGTTGACATTAGACATGGATGCTTTTTTCCTAGTAACAATGATTAGTAGAACTATATGCATTAGAGTGTTTGTAATGCACCCCTGCAAGCTGGTATTAAACATTTACAGAATGCCTAGGGCACTTTACAAGAGCTTAACCATGTTAATTTAATGCCATTTGACTTGCTCTAGCTCATCCATGTGTGCACTGGAGCTATGAGAGACCTGAACTTCCTTCACTGAAAGCTGGAGAGGAGGCAGGACAGACTGGGGAAATCTTAACGGGCACCAGAGTTTTGTATTTAAGTAAATGAATCAAGCTTCTGGTCATTTTAGAAATCAAATCATTACTGAAATACTCTGTTTGGTTTATGAATTTCTTCTGTGCCATAGGTCTCAGCTTTAATAATAATAATAATAATATAATAATAATAATAATAATAATAATAAATAATAAACGTGCATAGTTAAAACTAAAATGTTGATGGAAGAGAGTGCACCCCAGCAAGTTTATTGATGATGCAGAAGTGGAAGGAGTAGCTGAGAGACCAGAAGTTCATGCTGCCTTCCAAAGGGACCCGGACAAGCTGGAGATTTGGGTTGACAGGTATCTTGTGTGGTTTAACAGGAGAAAAAGAAGGTCTCGTCACTAGAGAGGAACATGCACATGTGCATGCTGGGACTGCCCAACTGAAAAGCAACTTGGTAGAAAAAGACCTGGGAATACTGGTGGGCATCAAGTTGAAAATGAAACAGTGGAGTGCCATTGTATTTAAGATAGGTAATAGTGTCTTGGGTTGCAAAGTATTGCCAGCAAGTTGGCGAAGGTGATCCCTCCGCTCTACTCAGCACTGCTGAGGCCACATCAAAAATACTCAGCTGTGGGCCCCTCTGTACAGGCAAGAGACAGAGATAATGAAAAGAAACCAACAAAAGTCTATTAAGATGAAGAAGTTTCTGGAGCATCTCTCATATCAGGAAATGCTGAGAGACTATATAGCTTAGAGAAAAGAAGTCTCAGGGGAATCTCATTAATGCATGTAAATACCTGAATATGCAAAGAGGACAGAGCCAGGCTCTTTACAGTGCTGCCTAGTACCAGGACTAGATGCAGTGGGCACAAACTAGAATACAGGGGGCTCCCTATGAGCACTAGGAAGCAATCTCATCCCATGCAGTTGACAGAGCCCTGGCACAGATTGCCTGGAGAGATTGTGGAGCCTCCTTTTTGGAGATTTTCAAAAGCTGCCTATCGGCTTGATCAGCAGCTCTCTGGTGGCCCTGCCTGAGCAGGGGTTGGGCCAGGCAACTTTCTTTCCAACCTCAGCCATTGTAATTTTTCAAATGTGGATCAATCATGGAACACCTACATTTTACTGCTGTTGTTTAAGGTGATGGGGCAAGGGGAGAGAGAAGTTAGTACTTGTTCAAACAAATACATGTGTCTGTATTCCTTTGGTAATCACAGCATTCTTCAAGCTCTTCAGATCCCGAGTGACATTGTCTATGAAGGGATTTTCTTTGTTGTTAAAGTAATAATGACAGGTGTGTGTGTGTACATAATGTGCATAATAGTTGCATTATCCTACCAATCCATATCTGAGATTACTTGCCTCTCTGAACACTGTGCTACACTAATACTAGAGCTTAGGTTCATCTCAGCTAATTTTAGGCATGGAGCTGAGGTCTGTTTTTGGAGGATAACTGCTGTAAGATCTTCAATCAGTAGAAATAGAGACAAGTGGAGATACGAACTTTCATAAAGGGTGAATCAGGTTTTGTACACATTTGATTGTCCTTGGAGGCCCTCATCTATCTGGTTTGGTGTTTTTTTTTTTCTCAATAAATTTGTGGTTACAAAACCTAAGTTTGCATTCTAGGCACACATGTCCTATTATCAAGGAGGACCATGTTTCAGGTAAATGAAAAACTAAACATTGGCATGAGAGGATGCAAATGAATTCCTGCACTGATTTCATGAGATTCTCATGCAATTTTTTTTAGGCCTCAGTTTAGCCATTAAAATAAATACATATTTCAGACTGTAAAATGTTTAGAGTAGTTTTCCTTCATTCAGAAGGGAATATGTGACCTTGTTTTCTCCTCAGTTTAATGCTTTGTTCTATATCCCTCTATACGCATAAATAAAGAAGTCATTTCCACTGCAATGATCGTTAAAATTTGATTAAGCCCACAGTAAAAGAATGCGAGAAACCTGAAAATAAAAATGAGAAAGCAACGATTTTCAGTCAACAGGAACTGTGTGTGGAGAGATGCTGTACAGTTAAGCTCAATCTATGCCAGTCATTATAAGTATCCTCATGTACTGATAAACATATATGAAAATCATACATCAAGTTAGAAGATTTAATTCTGCCAGCCTAAAGTGAGCATCTTCAGTCCGTGTGACCTCACAAAGCACAGTTGCCCACAGCATTACTGTGCCTCTGTTCTCTAATCAGAGTAAAAACATTTCACTGCCACTTGTGCATTCAGATTCTTGACTTCTATATTTTGTTCTCTTTAGAGTGGAAGACCTTTGGGCACCCTATGGTACACATAGCCCTTAATACTGCAGGGCCTTCCACAAAAATGAATCAGAATGGTGACGGTATATGGAGCTTTTTTTGTACAGGACTTTTCAGATGTACAAAGTACTCACATGTAGGTGATTAACAACCATGCTGGAAGGGCTCTCTCTGCTGCCCCTCGGCACGCTTGCTTAGTTCAGGCAAACTGAGGTGATTGCATGGCTTCCAGTTCAGAGCTGCTGGTAACCAGCAGGCTGCCTGCGATCTTACCATGCAGCTGTAACCACAGCGTGCCAGTCACTGCAGCAGTCAGCTGCATTCAAAGGGTATGGATGGCCTTCCTTTTATGTCTTTTTCAGGAAAAGTGATGGTAAAAGCATTGCGACAGTCCAGGAAAAAATGTTCTCAGAGGGGTAATAAACACTTTACATGAGAATTTAATAAAGAAGACCTGTAAGAATTCCCAGGAGTAGCTGTATTTCTATTAGTTCTGTCTCCTTGCAAATTCAAAGTTGTTGAGATCTGTTAAACTGTTTTGTACTTCCTATATCTGACAGAATAATCCTTACTGAAGAACTACCTTCACAGTGGAAAAGAGATTTCTATCAGTAACAGTGACCAGAGATCAAGCATCTTCAAACTTTTGTTGCAGTTTTTATATCAGCTTTTTGTTTCTATGAAGTCATTGATGGAAAATCAAACATGGACATTGTTAGGTGTTTGTGGATATCTGTGTACACACCGTGAAAATGTTTTCCTAAATACTATTGTGTTTCTTGGCTTGGAAAGCAGTTCTTCCCTTGAAATAAATGGCAGTTATCAGAATTATAGCAGTAGTAAAAGTCAAAAAACAACAAATTCTAAATGCTATGGTTTTTAATATAAAATGTTATAATGTTGAAAGTTCTGAAATATTAACTTTTTCAGAAATCAAAGAACAGTTGTTTAAGCTTAACCAATGAAAAACTGTAGTTCATAGCACACAGATGACAGAAATGACTCACCATGCTAATACTGTTCTTTGTTTTACAGTGTTGTCCGCACATTTTCGGGTCTGCGAGCCATATACAGACTACAAAGGACGCTACCACTTTGGTTTTCACTGCCCCCGTCTTTCTGACAATAAATCTTACATCTTTTGCTGTCACCATAACAACACAGTGTTTAAATACTGCTGCAATGAGACAGAATTTCAGACTGTTATGCAGATGAACTTAACAGGGAATGTAGATGGATATATGCATAAGTAAGTACATGAGTTTTAAGTGCTCTTCACCAAACTGTTCCTGGTCTAGTAATGTAGTCTGAGGTGTACTTAATGATAGGAGCAATTAAAATATTCACACACAGAGAAACATTGCTGAAAGGCTTTTGCTATTGTAGAACTTTTAAAAGAAATGGTATTTTAGCTTTGCTTTCATTGCTTTGGTGCATATTATAAACATTGTTTGGACAGTGTGTAAGTAAAAGCTGCATATAAATACAAGAGATATAAAGATATATATAAAAGTTACAAATGAACAGTCTCTCCTCAGCTTCAGTCTTATCTGAACTATATTTAAATGTACGTCTGTAAAAATAAACCTCAAAACCACATCCATGGGGGAAGAGGGAGGGAGCTGACTTTTTCCATGTCAGCCCTGTATTGAATCTCTGATATTTCACATGTAAATCTCTTGTAATCTCTGACCTTGGGGAACAGAATGTATTTGCTTATATACCAACACTGTGTGGTCTCCTTGCCTCTTACCTGAGATACTTCCATGCAGTTCTGGGCCTATCCTTAGGTTAAATATCAGTTAGTTTTGTTTTGTTGGTTTTGTGGGTTTTTTTCATAAGAAACTAATCTGTAGCAAGCAGATGTTTGTTACTGATTACTTATTTATGATGGCAAAATGCTCACTTGTGATCTGTCTTGTATCATATTTTATATTCTGGCCACACTAATCCACTGTAATTTCTCTTGGTGCAGAGGGCAACTTTCAGCTGATGTAAACTCCCACAGTCAAATTCTGATCTGTCTGCTTTTCCCTGACATTTTATTCTGGTATCCAGGCCCTTCAGGGCAAGAAGGGGACAGTTTAAAGACAGCTGGAACTCCAACCTATTGATTTTTGGTTACTATGGGGATTTCAGTGTTTTGTTTTCTGGTGCAAACCTTGGTCAGCTTGTTGTCATTCATCTATATTGTACAAGGTGCAGAGCTGGAATACTGATGTTCTGATGTTGGCTCCTTTAGCTTTTAACTGCAGCAAGCAGCAGCCAGCTCAGTGTTGTCTTCCTTAACACCTTTCCTACAGCTCTGCCTTCTGATGTTTGAATCTTGTGTAGATTGCACACTATAACTTAAAAGGTGTTAGCAACAAGCACCTAGAATGAAGGAGCCTGTAGCATACGTAGTGTAAAAGAGTGATACTTGCATAGTATCTCCTGGGATGTAGAACATTTCTCTGCCACTTGCCTTGTTGTTTGCATGTGCATTCACGTGTACATGTACACACACATGCATGCACCCACAGAAGTAAACACAGAGTTCTTTCTATTTCAGGGCTGTGATGTGTAAGCAGTTCATCAATGGGAAAGAAGGTCATTTGGTATTCTATGGGCTATGGGATCTGGCTTTAATTAAAATACTTAGAGCCTAGTGTAACTTGATTTTAGTTTTAATCAAGCAATCACTTCTTTAAAAGTCACTTCATGCAGCTGTGATGGAGAAGGGGCTATTTCTGTAGTGTTTGTTGGTAAAAGTCATTGAGAATCACTTGCAGAGTGCATAACTTACATATGTCTTCAGTCCAGAATTTCTTGTGGACATTAGCTATGTGCTGATCAAAGGTGCAAAGCAAAGGTGTGAGAGAAAATGTTAAATACAAAAAAGAGCTTTTGGAGAGATAGTTTAGAGAAGTGCATGAGTGAAACCACTGTTCCCCTTTTGTAACTTTCTGAGATATTAAATCCATCAGGGCCAGGAAAATGAAGAGAAGCTAACTGTCTATTAAAAATCCTCCAGTGTAAAGAGACAGAGAGAAATCTCCTCATCTTGAGCTCACTGAGATTTGTAGAAGACTTTCTTATGATTTTAATGTGCTGTAGAAGAGCAGAAAGAAGCGAAGCCTAGATGCCTGCACTTAGGTCATTATAATAAACATCTTAACACACTTGGACTTCATTTAATTTTTGTAATTTTATTTGGATTCTAATACATCCAGGATTCACTATACTGTTACAAAGTCAGCTATTTGTTTAGATGTAATTTCACACACCAGTGAAAAAAAAATCTGGTGAAACCTATTGTACTGTGGCTGCAGAGAATTAATGATTTAGGATATGGGAGTAGCAATGAACTGAAAAAAACAGCATTATAGTTATTAGAGTTTTAAGGGAAGAGTGATTCAATATTATTAATATTTTGTTATTTTTCCCCTTTGCCATTCTTGTGATCATCAAAACACATCTCTTGTTTTATCAGGCAACTGAGGGGAAAAATTAATGAAGTCATATGTAATTCCTTTGTTGTGACATGGCTGAAAAACCACATTTGTCTTCTGCAGTCATACAGTGTACTGATAGTGGGTTTATTTACATTACTTAAATTTCCATAACTAAACATTTCTGTGTTTTGGTAACTGCAGAATACTGGTCTATATCTTTGCAATCACACAGACTAATCAGTTTATAATATTTTTAAATGTTAGCAATTCATGTAGTATTAAATATAGGAATACCAGTGATGTCTAACAGACAAAAAAAGGTTCTGCCATCCAAAAATTTTTCCATAACACTTTGTCTAATAAGTTATTTGATTATTCTTAAAAATTGTATTAACCTGAGTCTTGTATTTGTCCTCTCTCAGATTCTCTGTTATGCATGTTCTGGTAGGAATCAGCAGCAGTACTGTGTTAGGAGTCCTTGATCTGACACTGGAACAGTGTTATGGCAGTCTGTAATGCATCCGTGGTTTTTTTATGTTTTATTCCAGTTTTTCAGAGTTGAATGGCTTTAGCATAGCACACTACAACACTGCACCAAAAGCAATGTGAGACCAGAATAGCAGTATCTTTCTCCATGTGCAGCATGTCCCCTGCAGAGCTGGCATTTGGTTAAATATCTCACAGAAAATCTTCTTTACAGAAAGCAAAGCTAAATAAATACATAAAATTTTCATTTCCACCACCAACTGTTCCAAAAAGATGCAATCTAGCTGGGAAGACCTCTTAGGTACTGCAGCAGTGGATTCTTCAGGAAAATAGAAGATGGGACAAACATCTTTAGATATCTTCTATTTTAGTGTGTATGTAAAAAAATACTGAGGTTTCCTCAGTGATAGAAGTACCAAGGAATTTGCAAGGAGGTAAGCTTGCATTTGCTTGGGGCAACACTTAAAACGTGTTACTACTGCAAGCAACAGTCCTTTTAAACTAGAATAGGGAAAGAAGCATTTTCCATGGCCATCTGCCCACATTTATACTGCAGCTGTAGAATTCTGCTCACAATTGTTTTGATTTGTTGGGCTTTTTTAAGCCCGAATTCCTTAATGAATTATTTTCTGTTCGTGTGCGGCATATAAAAAAAACCAACAAACTCTTCTAAAAAGCAGCCTAGTCCAAAACCTGCTTGCCATCTCTATTGAAAAGGTAATAAATTAGATTGAAGGAATTGCATGGGTAAAAATAATAACATAATCTGACTATTTTCACTTCTTTGTAGGGGTGTCAGAGAAATCTGTGTAGGATTTTGTACATGGAATTGGATGAGACGGGTAAAAAAAGTATTTATTTTCCTCAGAGAGCCCAATTCAAGGCTTCTTGAAGCCAGAGCAAATATTTACAAAAGTAAATATCTGCATCAATTCTATAGCATATTATGTACATTCTATTTCTTTAAAAGCCGAAGTGTCTTGAAATAAAGAGCTCCTAAGCTTTTGTGGTAGATCCATGAATTATTCTGTTTCATGTACAAGCTAGGAAGGAATGATCATGTAACTTTACTCCATATTCAGTTTTTCTATCTGTGGGTCTTTGACAGCAGAGGACTGGGCAGGATGGCCTTGGAAGTCACTCCAGCATTACTATGCTAACCTTGTATGGAAGCTAAAAGCAAAGCTCCAGAATCACCTGTTGGGAGGGTGGGAGAATTAGGAGATGAAGACAGGCTTTTCACCCAGAGAGGGGGAGAAGGAGATACAACCACACCAAAGCAACCAAATTAGACTTGTCTGTCCTGGTGAAGGAACAAACTCCAATAAATTGAATCTTGACAGATTGGGAATCCATTCGGACTTATTTTTTTTATCAAAATGAAACTTCTGCACAGAAGCACAGAAAATACAAATTGCAGGGTGAAACTTTTAAAATTAAATAATTCAGCTCAATGAAATGATACAGTCCTAGGTGCTTTGATTCCCAGTTCTTTGCCCTGTCTCTGGCCCTACTGTTATTCAGCGGTACAGACGTAAGGTTGTTTATTATCTAATTAAGGTATCTTCTCAATTTGTAGGGAAGTTTTAATTTTTAATGTAGTTATGAACATCAGCAAAATTAGTATTTTCTACCAACTTAATAGTTTGAGAAACAAAGTGTATCAAAATACAGCATTTCTCTCTGTGTATGAAGCGCACTACTCTATTAGTTTTGCTTGTGATCTTTCACGAGGCTCCTTTGATAGTGATGCTGGCCCACTGTCTGTTAAGTTAAATAAGGCACTCTTTCATTTCAGTACTTGTGAGGAACAGATGTTATTTAGAAGGAACAGATGGAGAATTCGTATATGGCATGATTAATAAATTGTTGCTTTAAATTGGAGCACTCAAAATAACTCTGATTTTCACTAAACCAAAATTCTGATGGGTAAAACTAAATGCCTGAAATAGCAATGAATTCTTCTGAGGTAACAATAAGAAATGTTCCTCCCTCTCAAATTGCTGCTAAACAAAAATAATGTTTTCTAACATTTCCATTCTTCCTGTGGATCAAACACAGTTCACATCTTTGTAACACAGACACTGTTGGCAGTAATGGTGCAGAAAGACAGGATTTGTTACAGTAGATTTCTTTCTGACTTTTGAATTAAGGGCTCTTGGAAGCACTATGCTTTGTCTACTTCCAGTCCTTCTAGGAATTTACTGAAAAGTTTGAAATCCTAGGCTAGCTTAATCCTGCAGTTACGCAGAAGCGCCTGTTAACAGCCCCAACCTTCCTGATCGTTTCCTTACGATCGTTTGCTATGGAGCCTCATTTAATCTAGGTGTGTTTATCAGCTTAGTGGAAAGATCACTCACTGAAAAGGGGAATCAGTCTTGTTATGTGCTTACAGGCAGCAACAGAAATTAAAATTCTGATTTCTCATGTGATTTCTTGTTTCAATTACTGACTTTTTTTTTTTAGTATAAAATGAAAGAGCCATACAACAGTTTAAACAGAAGTGAAGGTTCAAAGCAGGAGCTTGAAATGGTTTAGGTTTGAAAGAGTTTGGGACATTTTTTCAAACTGTCAAAATATCTTTCTTTCTTGTGTCTACAATACATATTCCCAGCCTTTTTTCTTCAGGCTTGACTGATGTTCTGATGAAATGCAATTCCCTCAAAGTTTCCCTGAGTGTCTATGAATGAGTATGGTTGAGCTGGTACTAGATTCTCTTTGTGTAAGTTCAGCTCCAAACAGATGGGAGTACTTACATAGTACTATTACTCTGAGATCATTTTCTCCTATGGCTGTCTTCCTAATGACATTTTTTATTAGTGTCTCTTCTGCTTGTTCATTTTCATAGCCTCCACACCTATTTCCACATAAGCTCTTAAGTCTAGATCAGTGTTCTTTCCTGCACACCTAACAAATTCATTTTTACTTGTTTCTTTCCTTCTCTGCTCTCACCTCATCTTCCTCACTCAGAATTTCCAATCCAGACTGCACTTTCATCTGATAGTTGTTTACTTTTAGTATTGTGTTGCCTGCAGAGCTTTAGCACTTTTTCCCCTTTTTGTTCTCCCAGTTCTCGACCTCTTTTCTTTCTTTTTTCTTTTAATAGCTTTACTCATCTGTCCTAGCTTTAAAGCTCTGCATACCATGCCAGCAGCAGATAATTTTACTGCCTTTATCCATATACACCCTATAGCTACACCAACATGTACATACAAATGTAATAATTTCTTCTTATTGAATGCATAATATAATAAGATCTTGTCAGTATTTTTCCTTCTTAAATTTACTACCAGCAAACTAATGATCTGAGAGGTACCTGTAATAGCATCTGCTGCATCCAACAATAATTAGTCAGAATACTGAAGGCAAGTCCAAGCACTGTGAGCTACTTTTAAGACTGGAGTTTTGTAATACATGTCAGCAGTGACTGTTTTCAGTAGTAGACACCTCCTCAGGGTCAATGATTGCAACATATTTTCATATGGTTATCCTCACCCCTATGTGTCCAGAGAAGGGCAACGGAACTGGTGAAGGGTCTGAGCACAAGTCTTATGAGGAGCAGCTGAGGGAGCTGGGATTGTTTAGTCTGGAAAAAGGGAGGCTCAGGGGAGACCTCAGGAAGACACTCTGCAACTTCCTGAAGGGAGGTTGTGGTGAGGAGGGATTTGACCTCTTCTCCCAGGCAACAAACAGGACCCAAGGAAATGGCCACAAGTTGTTCCAGGGGAGATTTAGAGTAGACATAAGGACAAACTTTTTCTCTCATAGAGTGGTCAAGCACTGGAATGGCTGCCCAGGGAGGTGGTGGAGTTGCAGTCCCTGTCAGTGTTCAAGAGATACCTGGATGAGGAGCTATGAGATATGGTTTAGTGGCTTGTGGTAGCAATGGTAGTGGAAGGATGGTTAGACTAGATGATCTTGTATCTCCTTTCCAACCTTGTGATTCTATGTTTCTATATAAATGCCTTGTTGCTTCCAGAGAGGTTATTCTCTGGGAGAAGGAATTTGCAGAATAAAACACAGGACCTGTCTGTAACGCTATGTGGAAAGAGAATGTCTGCTCTTTTAAGGGTATCTGGTCAAGGACCTCTTTCAATGAAACAAGAGGTAACAAGACAAGGAAGCAGTGATGGACACCAAATCTGGTCAGTCACACTAACTTATGAGAGCAGGTAAGAGCGTAGGAATGTTTATTCCTTTAGGGTTAGCTGATGGATGACTTTTAAGGTGGGAAGCATCACAAGAAACAAACCTTCCAGTCACATGCATTGGCAGGCTAATGAGCTGCAGGTACTGCTTCTAGGAAGTATGAACCTTGCAACTGATACAACTGTGATCCAATGGGGCCTGAACTGGGAATGTGCCACAGAGCTCTGCAAACCCAAGGAGGTGTGCAGGGGAAGGGGTAGTATATATTCACCAGCAAACTTCAAGCTAGACCATCCAGCAAGTAGGACACCCACGGGGCTCAGGGTGTGGGGAGGGGTGCCGGGCAGACTGAAGGGCTGTGCCAGGCAGTGCTTAAGGATCAGGGCAGAGGAGTTCTGGGCAGACAGAAAGGCCATGCCAGTACCTGTGGGGTCTGGGGAAATACTAGATGGACAGAGGACCCATACCAAGTGCTTGAAGGATTGCAAATGTGTGTGTGTTCATGAACGTAGAGGGAGATGTGTGTACGCCTGTACTGGTGATCTTATGTCTCTGCCAGGCAGAGAGAAGGAAGGGGTCTTGGCTGCCTGTGTCTGTTCTACATGAGTGCTGTGTGTAAGTGCTGTTGAAAGCAGCCCTTGGCTGGAGCAGCCTGTCTGTGACTCTGGAATGTATGCTCAGTTTTGCTAATGGCTAAATCTGTGAAGGGAGAAGCAGCAGCCCTATCCCTCAGCCTGAACAGAGACCCCAGGGAACTGGGCTGCACTCAGTGGCAGAGAAGGAGTGGTCCTAGGCCAAAAGAGATGGACATTCACTCTCATTGCTCTTCTTTACCACACCTAACATCAACTCTTCGTTTGTGGTCTCGTTTAAAGCACTGGAGTTAATCACAGACCACATTTATACATTGGTATAAATTGGTATGTCACACAGTATTTATAATTTTTAATTATATACTTCAAAAGAAAATTTTTGTTTTCTATGCATTCTACTGACATAATTGAAGAAACAAATAACTCTTAATACAATGATGATTACTGACGTATTACCTGACTTGTTTTCCCTTCTTTTTTTTTCACAGCAACTACAGCGCACTGTTAGGGGTGTGGATCTATGGTTTTTTTGTGGTGATCTTGCTGGTACTGGACCTTTTGTATTACTCTTCAATGAACTATGATATTTGCAAATTTTACCTAGCACGGTGGGGAATCCAGGGAAAGTGGATGACACAAGGACAGAGCCGATGGATTAATTCTGCTCAGGACCCAAGCCAAGTACAGACTCAGCCTCAGCCAGAGACACAGCCTCAAACTCAGCCTCAGCCACAGCCTCAGACGTCACAGACAGTACATACTCTAAAAGGAGATGCTTTAAGCCCACCCCTGATGTCTTTTCAGAGTACATCTGCCTGGTAAGTAAATTAAGCCATACTGTGATGTATTTTTTTACTCCGTTACCTTGTAGTGTGAACAGTCATTTGCGTTTGGAAGCATCTGCAAATTCAGGGTTGTGGTACCATTCAAGTACCTAAGACGTAATTCTTTGTATTATGAATTTTCTTATGTAATTGCTGCTTAGGAGTTATTTGTTATTCTGGAATGTCTTACATCATCTTGTAATACTGTTCTCTCAGAGAAATAGATGCTGCCATTTTTCAATGGTAAATAGTTATGTTACTCCCATACAACATCCTTGTCTCTAAATTGGAGAGAGATGAATTTGAAGGGTGGACTATTTGCTGAATAAATAATTGGCTGGATATCCATATCCAGAGAGTTGCAGTCAATGCTCTATATCCAGATAGAGATCAGTAATGAGGAGTGTTCCTTAGAGGTCTGCACTGGGATTGGTGTTATCTGCTATCTTCATTAATGACATAGACTGGCATTGAGTGCAGCCTCAGCGGATTTGCTGATGACACTAAGATGAGGATGCAGTTGATACGACAAAAGGAAAAGATGCCAGCCAAAGCAACTTAGTGAAGCTTAAAAAGTGGGCCTACATGAAATAAATGGGGTTCAACAAATGCAAGTACAAGAAGCTACACTTGGGTGGAGGCAGTCCCAGACATCAATAGAGACTGGGTGAAAAATGGATTTAGCCCTGCACAGAACTTGGGGTTCTTGTAGACAAAAGGCTGGACATGAACCCACAGTGTACACTTGCAGCCTGGAAAGGCAACTGTAAATTTGGCTTTATCAAGGGAAGGTTGGCCAGCAGGGCAAGAGCGGGGACTGTTTCCCTCTGTTCTGCCTTTGTGAGGCCCCATCTGGAGTACTGCATCCAGGGCTGGGGCACCCAGCACAAGACATGGAGCTATTGGAGTAGGTCCAGAAGAGGTCATGAAGTTTCTTGGAGGGACAGACCTCTTTTATGAAGAGATGCTGAAGGAACTTGGTGTGTTCAGATTGGAGAAGAGAAGACTCTGGGGGACCTCCACAAGGCCCTCCAATACCTTAATGGCACCTATAGGAAAGATGCATTCATTTTCAGAGAAATATAGTGACAGGACTGTATTCACTTTAAGCTGAAGAGAGTAGATACAGTTTAGATATTATGATTTATTTTTTTTTTTTTACTTGGAGAGAGATGAGGAACTGGAACAGTACAAAATAGTTGCCCACCGAAGCTGTGGAAGCCCCATCCCTGGAGGTACTCAGAGTCAGACTGGATGTGGCCCTGGGCAGCCTGATGTAGTGGGAAGTGATCCTGCCTACAGCAGTAGGGTTGGAACCAGATTGTTTTATTAGGTCCCTTCCATTTAAAGATTCTATTCTGTGGTATAAATAAATTATATATTTTTTTTCTACATCAACCATTATGAAGTTAATTTTCATCTAGTATCAAAGACTATTTGTCGTGTGTATCTATATGTCTGTTGGTCTGGTTTTAAAAGACTGTATAAATAGCAACACTTGCTTCAATGTAAGATGTCACAATTTCATTTGGGGTATGAGACACAGAAACAACATGAAAACCGGGTTAGTTTTTTATATGCATAGCTGAAAAAAGCATAGCTTAATCTAATTTGACAGGATGACACAAGTAGGCTACTGTAAAGTTAAATGCAACCAAAACAAAACAAAATTAAAAAAAAACAAAACAAAACAAAACAACCACAACAAGACCAAATGGGAGACAGGTTCAGAAACAGTGAGAATGTAAAATACAAACAAAAGAAACCAAAAGACTGATAACCATGGAACAAATTGTCACAAAATGATTTTTGACTGTTTTTTACCAAACAGAAAAGAATCAAAGGAAGAGACCTGAATAATGTGATATTCTGAATAAGATGTCAAGTGAGGCAGGTGATTTTTTTTTAATTTTCTTGTCAAGAGGAGTTTTCTACACAGCATACAGACTCAGCCTGGGGCAAGAGGGTGCACTAGTGTGTTTTAGAAGTGTTTCAGAGAGTGGAGTTTTGGCAAAGTAAAGTGATCCACGAATGAGGAAGGTGTAAAAGATGATGGTAATTCTGATATCATGAAGCATGTAAAGTCACAGCGTTGGTCTTGATCTGAAACATTTGGGGAGTACTGTGTTGAAAACAAGATGATGGTAGAAACAGTCCTTTTATTACATAACGTGTTCCTTAACTTTAAATGTAAATCTAGAGTGAAAATCATTGAAGATTTTTTGTGATTAACAGAAAACTTGGTGATGGAAAGGATCAGTGAAAGAGGAGCTCATCTGTCATAGCAGTCAGCACTGAATGTATGTGGTGCAGTTTAGACTTAGCAGGTCTTGTCCAAATGGGAGACTCCTAATAGTGTCACTTAAGATTGTATTTAGATAGAAGCATTCTTCTTTTCTGTTCTTCCACTTCTTTTTTTTTCTTCTTTTTTTCTTCTCCTTTCAATCCCTGAAGCTTTTCTGCATGTGGAATTCCCAGTCTTTAGTCCAAAATGCCATTCAGGTTAAAACCAACACTTCAGTCACACACCGATCGTGTTTTCAGCTTAATGTGTGTGTGTATACAAAAGTGTAATGACTGTGTGGATATATGCACTTATGTTTAAAATATTAGACTCGGTGATATCAATTGGTAATTCTGCCATATGAAAGAAAACTATCCAGTAATTTTTGAAGAATTCTTGATCACTTTCTTTTACTGACTTCTGTTGTTTCTTTGCTTTTTTTTTTTTTTCTTTTTTTTTTTTTTTTTTTTTTTTTTTTTAAGCATTAAGCGGAGAATGTACGTTAGGATCAGGTGAGCATATCACATGCTCTTTTTTCCTGTGTTTGCAGGAGATGAGCATTGATACATCACTGTACTAACTCTGATGCCTTCCCCACCTCACTGTCTGTCTATGCTCCTATTAGTTCCCATAAAATCATTTACTTTTTCTAGTTCCTTTCATTGCTCAATGAAATAAAGAAGTAGCTGTTTCCTTAGCAAATCTGTACTTATCCCTTGTGTTTCAGGACACAGCAGAAGATACCATATTTTCAAGCTTATAACCTGCAACTTTTGAAAGCTCGCAGCCCTTGAAACTAAATTCATAGATGTCTCAGTCTGCACTTAACACAGGAAAATACAGAGGAAAGTGCAGTAGGCAGCGACGATCACAGGCAAGGTGATCAGTGTGTGCAAGAGGTTTTTAAATAGGGAGCTCTTTCAGAAAAAGTTAAGTCTTGTCTACTACAGCACATGCTAAGACAGTGGGGAATAAGTGTAGGTTGCCTGGCTATTTATTTCCCCATTAGATAATCTGCAGGTTATATACATGAAAATATGGAAATTTTGCCATATATGTATGAATTAGACTTAGTTTCAAAGTCTGTTTCTGCTGCAGCCTGTGTTTGATAAATGATCTCAGTACTGTCTTCTCACAGTTTAATCATTCTGTCAGTGAAGGAGTATAACGGAGTTACTGGATTTATCATTTCCATCACTTCTTTTAAGACTGCCAAGTTATTAGCCTCTTTTAGTTCTGTATTTTATAGTTGAATTTCCATTATTCCTGATGATGACATCAACCTCTTGATCTGCTCTGATAACAGCAAGATTTTACTTTATGAAATCAACTTAAAGCATCAAAATTATCCCTGCTTTTTCCTCCACTGAGAAAATAAACATTCTTTTTTAACACCTCACAAATACACTCACATATATATAGTTGGTGTCATACTGTAAGAATAGCTCCAATTTATAAATGAGCTTTCTTTCTGCTCAAAAATAATAAAATACTATATGAAAATGCAAAACAGATTTTTTTAGTCCTGTGAGATATGCATATATCCCAGGATATAAAACTTGCATACTGTTAAAAATGTTTTCCAAAAAAGTCCACAGGGTTTCATGATGACAAAAGATGCCAAAGTTTTAGTTTCCTGTCCTACATTTTTCATAATACAATTAAAAAACATCTTCATTCTAGAAGATAGTACTGTATGATAACAGGAATGTGATTCTTGCATATCTTGCATATCATTCTGCCCAGAGAGGTGGTTGATCTCTGTCCCTGGAGACATTCAAGGTCAGGCTGGATGGGGCTCTGAGCAACCTGATAGAGCTGCAGATATCCCTGTTCATTGCAGGGAAGTTAGACTATATAACCTTTAATGGTCCCTTCCAACTCAAATGATTCTATCATTCTATGAAGAATCAAAGCAACACTGCAGACTTTTTCTCCTTCCTGTCCTTACTGACAGCGTAAGCAAATATCCCAAGAACAGCATCAGGATTAACACACGGCTTGTAAAGCAATGTGGGGTCTCCTTGGATTTAAAAATTCGTGTAATGCTCATTCTCTTATCATTTCATTTAATGTTTAGTTTACATACTGTGAATTGGCTATGAAACGAGTAACTGAGACAGAGATGTCAGAGAGAAAAGATAAAGCAAGCCAATAGGATATGGTGGGTGGAACCATCCCCGAGGTGTTTAAATCTTGTTGTAGCAGACTGCTCCATTATTTACTTGAGACAAGGAGGGCCATGTATAGTCATAATATTAGTATAGCTAAAGAAGTCTGGAATCCATTCTACAAGCTGCTGACTGATGTGTAGAGGGCTTGCAGTGTTGTGTAAGGACAGGGAAAAAAAATCATTAATCTCAGAAACATCAAGCGTGATTTAGAATAACATTTCTTCACCATGTAGTGTATAGATTTGTGTAGCCCAACTAACGTTGATTTCTTCCTTAGTATGGAAACCATCTGAGGGCTGTCCTAAGGCCTTTGTGGTCTGAGTCCAGGTCCTGTTGGATGTACCTCCCACAGCCCAAACACCGTCACAGACTCAAAAAAGCAGCCTGCAAGTGGCTGAGCTTAAGCCATTGTGGTGGCTCCTCCAGGTCCTTGCTGAAGTGTGTGAGCTGTGTCCTTCCACGCTTATTGGTCCATGTGAGAATCTGCAGGTGGAGCAGATCAAGAAGGCTTTTTAACAGCTGGATACCAAGCAGCAACAAACAGCGTGGAAATCCTTACTGCTGCTCAGCTAAGTGCAAGCCAGGGAGCAATACAAGGAAATATTCTAAGTTGAAGAATCAACATCCAGACCAAAGCAAAAAATGGTCTTGCTACTCCAGGAATATTCATAGTCAGTAATGAATAAAAAAGGTCAGGGTGACCACACAAAAGCACTGTGCACAGGGGCAGCCTAGCAGTGTTTTCCAAATTTCCTGTGGCTGTGTTGTAGCTGTTGAACAGATGAATGTGATTGCTTTGTTCTGGTGATGTGAAACTCCTCCCCACATCCATCAAGGATGCATAGTGCAGGGATGCTGTCATGAAGGTGAACTGCTGCCTCTGTCTTCAGGGTTATGTCTACTCTGTATGTGACCATATATGTTATGCCACATGAGTCACAGTTTCAGAAATTGCTGCTTGCCCTGGATCAGAAAAGTTATCAGCCCAGCAGGGTGAGCTTGTGATTAGTTCATTTATGCAGTTGGAATGGGTTAGACAAAAGCAAGTCTGTTTTAACTTCCCTACATGAAATGTTGCAGCCTGCTTTGGCTGCAAGTTCCTCTGAGATGCATTGTCTTTAAGACAAAAAGTAGAATAACTTTTTAGCACACCAGTACTTCACACCTCTTCCAGTGACTACCAAACATCTTACAGAGAGGGAAGAAAACAAAAACATATTGGCTGAATACAAAACCTAGCAGGTAACTGAGCACATCCACAGTAGCTGTGCAAAAAAAGCCACAGCCACTTTGCTGGTGGCTAAAGACTACGTGAAATAATTCTTTTCTTACTACCTTTTGAAACACCATCCACATTTGGTAGGTCCTCTGATTCAGTAATTTCCAAGAGCTGCAGAGACAGCCTTACTGCTGTCACCTCACTAGGGACACTGACTCTGAAGAGAGGCATCTGTGCAATGTGACCATGGCACATGACAGTACAGCAAAAGTACTCAGTGCTGGGGCAGTGGGAGGATCCTGGGCAGAGGCTGCTGCCATAGAAGATACTTACAGCAACAAACTGAACAAAATCTGCCAAATTCAAGGCAGACTTTATTTACAACTCCCTAGCTAGACTGTGGTATTGTGTTCAAGATTAAGTATGGCAAACTAGAGCACCAATAGTTTTTTTTGTTGTTGTTGTTGTTTTTGTTTTTTAAAGAAAGAAAAGAAAGAAAAGAAAGAAAGAAAGAAAATGAAATTATCTGTTAGAGCTTTTGTGAGAGAGCTACCTAGGAGTTAAAGTCCTGGAATATCTGCCTAGTAACAAATGTTAAATGTATCTGGTAACATCTACCATTCCCTTCATAATTTATTCATTTAGAATAAAGATATTGTTAAGCAGATTTTGTCTAAATATTCTTGTATGTTTGCTAAGAACTGCATAATGTAAAAAGCAGAAATTGCTTAAAAACAAAGCTAGGTGAATCACTTTATGGTCCTGGAAGAGCCAGAGGATAAAACTGATTTTGCATTGCAAATCCATTCTGCCTGGGCTCCTACTTGATGTCAGGGAAGGAAACCAAGAGCAAAAATGGACAACAGACTTGGAACCGAGCACCCCAGAGTCATTAATGCTCTGATTCCTGCCTACTTGCCCCATGCAAACAACTTGAAAGTTTTGAATTTCATCATTTTGCTTTAATCAATTCAAGATAACCAAGTTACTGTGTGCTTTCTTTCCTGTTTTTTGAAATTTGCTGCTAATGAGAAGTAAAGACAGTATGTAAGGGTTCTGCCCACTTCAGTCTAAATCCAGGCAATCCTTTGTATATGCTGGTAGACACTGCCTCTTTTGTTGTTGCATAAATGATACATGTGCTTTGTTTCATACCTATCCTCCTTTTCCTTTTGTTAAGTCAAACCCAATATTGCAACATTTATCTCTGTATGTTCTTGTCACATACAGATTCAGTGGATATGGGATGATCAATACTGTCTACATACTTATTTCTAAGCCTACCCATCAAACACTGTATTTATCAATACAGACTGCTGTATTTATCAACTTCATGAAAGTCTTTTCTTTTAAACAATCCATTGAAGTCATTTAACTAACTTAAATGCGGTAACAAATTGTCAGAAAACAGCAATTAGTAGAAAAGTGAGTAGTTAGATGATTATCTGAAGAAATTGCTAAATAAATTCTACACACTGAGAAATGAAAGTAAAATACTGAACACTGGCCCTGAACAACTTCCATTTTCAATTTTTCTCTTATATTTTGAGTAGATTCACAGAATCACAGAATCGTAGGGGTTGGGACCTCCAGAGATCATCGAGTCCAACTCCCCTGCCAAAGCAGGTTCCCTACCCCAGGTTGCAGAAGTAGGTGTCCAGGCGGGTCTTGAACATCTCCAGAGAAGGAGGCTCCACCACCTCCCTGAGAGTGGCTCAGCAACCACCTCTGCCAGCTCCCTCAGCTCCTGTGGATGCATCCCATTGGGTCCCATGGATTTATGAACATTGGTGTTGCCTGGGCGCTCTCAGAGCGCCTCTTCCCTGACTGAAGGGAAGTCTTCCATTCCTCAGACCCTCTCATTAACCTCCAGGGTCTGGAATTCCCAAGGGAGAGCTTTTTCACTGAAGACAGAAGCAAAGAAGGCATTCAGTATCTCCACCTTCTCAGCATCCCCCATTACCAGAACACCCCCCTCACTTAGTAGGGGAGCCACATTCTCCCTCGTCTTCCTTTTACCGTTAACATACTTTAAAAAGCCTTTTTAATTATCCTTTATCACCTTTGCCAGATTCAATTCCAGGAGGGCTTTAGCCTTCCTCATCTCATCCCTGCAGGCCCTGACAACATTTCTATATTGTTCCCAAGTGGTCAGTTCCTTTTTCCACATTTCATGGACCTTCTTCTTTCCTTTGAGTTTGCGCACGAGCTCCTTGCTCATCCACACAGGTCTCCTTCTGATTTCTTGCTCACGGGGATGCACTTATCCTGAGCTTGGAAAAAGAGCTGTTTAAATGCCGACCAGCTCTCACAGGACCCCTTCCCTTCTAACACCCTAGCCCACGGGATAGCTCCAAGTAGGTCCCAGAAGAGATCAAAGATGGCTCTCCTAAAGTCAGGGTAGCAATCCTACTTTTCACTTTGCTTCTTCCACTCAAAATCTTGAACTCCACCCTCTCGTGGTCACTACAACCCAAGCTGCCCCTGACCTTTACTTCCTTGACAAGCTCCTCCTTATTAGTGAGAATAAGGTCCAGCAACACCCCTCCCCTCGTCGGTTCCTCCACCACCTGCATCAGAAAGTTGTCTTCAACACATTGCAGGAACCGTCTGGACCGCGCATGCCTGGCCATGTTGCTTATCCAGCAAATATCTGGATAAGTGAAGTCTCCCATAAGCACCAGCGCCTGGGATCATGATGCTACTTCCAGTTGCTTGTGGAAGGCCTCATCAACCTCCTCCTCCTGAGCAAGGGCCCTGTAGTACACCCCCACAACAGTGTCACCCTTACCAACCCCCCCCTTGATTCTCACCCACAAGCTCTCCACTGCTACACCACTCTCCTCCCGGTGGAGTTCAATACATTCTAGCTGCTCTCTCACATAAAGAGCAACTCCACCACCCCACCTCGCCAGCCAATCTTTCCTAAGAAGCACATAGCCCTCCATGACAACATTCCAGTCATGTGAGCTGTCCCACCACGTCACTGTGATTGCAATGAGATCATAGCCACGTGACTGCATGCAGCGCTCCAGTTCTTCCTGTTCATTTCCCATACTGTGCGCATTAGTGTACAGACACTTTAGGGAAGCAGCATCCCCCTGCCACTCTCCATCCCTTCAAACTCCACCCTTATCACCCATCAAGCTCTGTTTTGAGCCTCGAACTACCCGCTCAACCCCAGCAACCCTCATTTTGTCCCCTTCCCCCTTCTTACCTAGTTTAAAGACCTTTCAATGATGCCTGCCAGTTCCTGGGCTAGGATCCTTTTACCCCTTGCAGACAGGTAAGTTCCATCTGCAGCAGTCATGCCAGGAGCATTGTCTTGAGCCAGATCCTTTGTTCACCTGCACTGTAACAAATCCAGAGATACGTTGCTGAATTACCAGATAACAGCATAAAGTCCATACAAAATCAGAAGAAATCAACTAAGCCTGCAATTTTACTGCATAATGTCACAACACTACGGTGTCATACACAGGAATGAGCACAATATCACAAGTTTTATCAACAAATCCCATCATTTCTGTCACAACAAAAGCTGCTTAATTTTAAAGGCATGATAATTCGTTGAGTAGTTCGTTCTCCTACCCATTACCTCCTTCTAAGAGTCGGATGCTCAACAGCATAGAAACTAAATGAAAATCTCATTGCTTTCAGTGTCTTGGAAAGTCACCACAAACATAGATTTTGGTTATCAAGATACAGATAGTTTATTTCCTAACTCATGTAGGAGCAACATAGGTCATGTACAGAGCAGCTTATCGTTCTCAGAATTATTATTAAACGAAAGCTATATGTAATAATCCTTATATAGGGCTGCAGAAGTTGTTTGAGAGTGTGTTAACATTTCTACATGAAGTAATGGCGTGCCATGGAATGCCAAACAATAATTAAATCATCAAAATCTTATGTAATAATGCTGAATGTGACCATAAATGGTAACAGTGTCAGGCAGTTATTTGCATTGAAAGCTGAGGTCAAGGATCTGCAGCATCATTACTTGTATTATCACTGTTGCTGATTAGTTCATGATGCAGATAACGACAGCAAGAATTAGGCATTCCATCAGAAAGGTGATAAAACATGTTTGTATGACCTTGGTTTTATATTGATCTTTCACCACACAGTTCAATAAAAAGCCAGCAATTAGACACAGTCAGCATGTTCATCATTAGGAAAATATCAGAAAAATGGTCTTTCTAGTCTCAAAAGCAAAACAGATGAAAAAGCCTTGAAATTTGAGAAATGTTAGTCATTTACTGTCCATTAAGCCATGAGAGAACATCTGTGTCTATCAGCAAACTATTTTCAAGAATTTAAAAGCTTTTGGAGAAGTTAAATGATTAATGTTATCATTTAGTGAGAACTTTTGGTGTTAGAGGGAGGGTTGGACTGGATGATCTTGTAGGACTTTTCCAACCTTGGTCACTCTGTGATTCTACGGATACATGTACACAGATATCTACAACTGCGATTATAAAGAAAATCTATGTACTGCAGAAAAAAAAAATGCCTCTGGAAAGACTTTAAAGTTTGCCATAAGAAGTTCCTAGGAAGTCAGAAATGATAAGGAGATGAACCTGGTTTAAAACATTAACAGCAGGAGTATGACAAATATAGCTCAAGCAATTAAAAATATCAATAATGTTAGTCCAGCAGCAGGTAATAAATTGATCCCAGACTGAACAAGGAGGCAAACCTGTGGTACATGACTTTAAACACTGCAGAAGACAGGCTAATCAGCATAGCAACATGCTGCTTCCACAAAGCAGCATCAAAGGAATAAATGGTGGAAAATGGGTACCCATCTTAAACAACAGGAAGCCAAGAAGCTGAGGAATACTCAAACCACCTCTCTTTACTACCCAATAGGGTGATCTGTTTCCTTTTGTTTGTGTGTATTGGTATCCTTACGCTTCAAATAGCTTCACAGATGTAAGGATGGTGGAGATATGACCATTTACAGCAGCTGTTATTAGCAGCGATGATAAGGGGTTTGCTCTGAGGGTCATGCAATCACCTGGCAGAGCAGAGACTGATGGGCTTGGATTTAAAGGGCAAAAGTGCTGCCTACAGTTTTTCTTTCTGAATGACTGGTGCTGTGGCACAAAGTTGATTAGATTATGCATGAAGGAGCCTTCATGGCTGAGGGAGATTCTGTGTGCTAAGAGGAGCTAATCACACCGCTGAGGCGATCCCTGCATTAGAGCAATTCCTTTCAGTCACTAAAGCGATGCTGCCAGGAGAGCTGAAACGCACTGAAAAGCCTGCCTTCTTCCTGTCGACAATCATTACTATCATGTAGCAGCATGTGGGCCAGTAATTGCAATGAGTTTCATCAAAAATTACAGTAAATTAATTAAAGTCATTAACTATATTCTAGCTTGATTAGCGATACAGATTTTAATCAGTCACGCAGATGAGGGTGGCACATTATTTTCTACTTCTCATTCTCAACTTCTCATCTCTTGAAACTGATGAGTCACTGAAGCTCTGAGCACAGAACCTTTTATCATACTTATACAAACAGCTCATCTTGATCACAGTTTCACTTGAAATATTCTGAAGAAATTCTGATTGAAAATGGCCAGAATTCATCCTCTGTAATCACTAAAAAACTCTCAAACTTCTCTTACGCTGCTGAAGTTAATAACTGAGATAATCTACAGAAATGCTCACTTAACTTACATTTTTTAGACATCTAAGAAAATTACACGAGTGGATGGGGACTGACTTTTTTCCTCTTTTTTCTATTTTACTCTTTCATGAAGCCTCTGAAAGCTCAGAGCAAGAAGGGTGTCCCTGCTAAAAGAGCCCCACCATTTGTTTGTGCAACTAAAATAAAGTAAAAATGGCAATGAATTTTTTTGTGAATGTGTTAAAAATACAACCAGGCTATGGTGCTACTGAAACCAAAAATAAATTTGGTTCAGAATATGCCGGCTGTTGCTTAGGTTGCCTCTTTTCCCTGGGAGTACGTAAAGTAAAAGGAACTTAAAGAGTGAGAATACCTGAAGCAGTAACACAACTATACTTAACCTGTAATCCACAAAATAATGCTAGCTGTAAGGGAAGATTTACAGAGAAGCACAATAATAGCAAAAGAGCTTGTTAAGCAATTAGGGTAGTGACGAATAATCCAATTCCCATTACAAGACCTGATCTTCCAGTGATTACATGGGCAATCCCTGCCTTATTTCCTTTGTCCCTTTCTCCCATTTAGATTACTTCAAACATGGTCTGGGAAGCTTAGATAAGATTTTAGATAACAAAATTAGTGATAAATTAAGGAATTTGCTAGTGTTTCCTTATCTTTTTTGAAGTCAGTTCTCATGACCATTAGCCATAACTGGAGTTACACACTGTTCTGTATGCTATGAAAGGAAGTGAATTCTTAATGCTCTGAGATGTATTTATCCTCACAGTGCTTACGGTACTTTATTTTAGTGTGACAGATGAGGCAGAAAAGCTCATCTGGCTACTGAAAGCCCCACTGGAGGATGTATTTGACAAGGGCAAGAATCTGACCCTGCCCTTCTCCCCCGAACTAATATCGCGGTTTCCAGGGATCACCCGTTCTTTATAACTAGCAGGCACTAAATCCTAGGACTGTGGAGGTACATAGATGTCTATAGATTCTGGCTCCAGCTATCCCAAGTTCAGCCTGCTCCACATACAACATAGGTGAATACCAGTTTTTCCAATTGGGTTTCGTGGAAACCACATGGCAGCACAGTGAGTGGATCTGCACATATAAACCTCATGCTAGGGCAAGTTTCTTGGAGGCTGACAGAGGAGGCTCCTGCCTTACTGGAGGCTGTGTGAGGATCTTGCCTCACTGCACCAAGATGCACATTTTGCATTACGTAGCAGATGGAGGATATATAAGAGTCAGGGAAAAAGCACAACCTATTCTTAACCGTTATGCTGCAGGCATTGCTGATTACATTTAAAATATCCAGGAATACAATAGGTAATTAGCCATCATGAGCTTCCTGCAGCACATCATGACTAAGCGAGCTAAATAAATTATTAAGTATATAAAGATGGAAATGCCAATTAAAGGTAGGGAGCTGTTATCTCACTAGCGGCGATGAGAGTGCTGGAGGGAAAACATCGCCTTTACCACCTGTAGCAAAAAACAAGCTAATAGCAGGTGGGAGATCATTTGGAAAAGAGCTGTGGGCTGGTCTGAGTTTTGGAAAGTCTGTTAAACTGTAAGAACTTTAAAAAGCTGAAGGCTAAAAAGAGCACTGAAAGTTAATTTGATTCCAGTCTGTAAATTCTTGCGAGGAGATTTCAGATAACGATGGATTGTAGCAAAAATGAAAACATCTAATACCTGATTGATCAATTTATTCAAATTTAGAGTGGTGAGAAAGAGAAGAATTAACCTCAGTCAGCTTAGCCATCTGAAACTCGAGCATATACCCCAAGCCAGTTATATAGACATCCTCCCTGACACACTGAGAGAAAAATTTCCAGAGGGCTGCTCATCTCCCTTAGGATGGACTGAATCACTTGGGTGATTCTCACTCTTATCTCTTTTTTGGTCAGTATATTGGAAGATGAGCTCATTCATGTCACTATCATTGATCCAACTGGAGTTTGGCAGGGGTGTTCAGCTCACTTAAGTGTACATTTCTGCAAGGAAATATCTTGATTTGCACCAAAATACCCCTTTAGGTATGATTTTATAACAAGGCAAGATGACTTGTGAAGTATAAGCAAGAGTCTCTGTCTTGGTTGCATCATCTGAAACTGCACAGGAGGCCAAACAGAGGAGCATAAGCAGAACAGCTGGAGAACGTGTGAGGCTGGGCTCCCAAAAGACACATACCATCATCAGTATTTCTAGCACTGCATTCACATTAGACTTACAGAGAAGAGGAACCAACAGCTGCAAATCAGAATCACACAATGCTTTTTCCAATTGTTTCATCCTCTATGTCTGGGAACGCAGGGGACAAACATGTCCTTCTTCATCCCCAGCTCTTCAATAAACTCCTGATTATGCAGCTGCTGCACACTAGCTGCTGATGCCAATAGGACTCTGTGGTGGCTGCGTAAGCAAACCAAAGCATGGAAATCTTTGAGCAAATTCTGGTCTTAGCATCACCTGCTAATTCCTTGTCACTACTGTTCTGTGGGCACAGAAAGCCTATGGTGGTAGGAGAGATGAAGAAGTGAACATTATTTTTGTATGTTGCCAGCTTCCCATTTTTTATTTAGAAGTACTCTAAGATTATAGTGGATGCAAGAACATTGACACAGCACAGCAGGATTCTCCATTACACTGAGTGCATGTGATACCTATTGTTGAATTATTCGTTCTAAATTATTACTTCCTTTCTGCCTCTCGTCCAATATTAAAGTGCACACCTGAAAAGCACAGGGCAGCTGCAAAAAGCATGCATATGTCATGAAAAAATGAGCATGCAGTGGATCCACAATACAAACATGCACAAACACAAACAAGTGAACAAATAATGACGAATAACACAGAACAGAGAGCAACATCCAGTTGGCCATCATAACTGCTCAAAACAGAAATTTCCATGCTTTATAAATGATTGTTCAAACCAATCCATAGCAAGTGGGATACCTCAGCCAGATGGCACCAGGCAAGCACAGCTTTTCTTCTTCTGCACTCAAGAACTGCTCCTCAGCAGGGGTCATGCGCTGTCACAGATACATGCACAAAGCTCCTATTGCAACCAAAGCAAACTTTATGCCCCAGCAACCCAATACAGCCATGAGATAATTTAAAGGCAATAAGCCAGTCACAGTCCCATCACCGGAATCAAAGCTTTTTGCTCTGTAGAGCTGAATGATGCAGCTCAGGTAGCCACAAAAGAGAAAGTACCTGCCCTCTGCTGAATTGGATTCTTCTGTCCACACCAACTCACCTCAACTTCTCCAGGTCTCACTGTGTGTGTAAAGCAGGGAGGGAGAAGGAAGGGATATCCTGCAGAAAACTTTTCTACAGGCAGCGCTGCTTCCATTGGTGCTCTTGCAGGTGCAGCTCTTCTGCTCTTAACTACAAATAACGTTAAGAATTGCATATTGCTTTAGTAGTTATGTGCAAAACAAACATATACTGGACCTACAACAGGAAACCAAGCACCATAACCAGATTACACCATGACAGCTTTGCTCTTCATCTTTTTAATTGTTGCCGCAATCATTCTGTTAACATTAAAAATGTTCTGTGTTCCTATTTGGAGTGTATTCAGACATTTATTTTAGCAGAAACAGGTTTGAATTTCATACTGCTGGAAAAGCCATGCAAATTCTGTTGAAAAAAAAAAAAAAAATCCTGCAGAAAAAGAGCAATTACAAGAAACACAATGCTGTGATGTCTCCTCCTACACTGAAATCTATCTCTTATCACAGAAATTGCTACCTTTTTTTCTTGAGCTCTATATTGGGAGACTAGCCTTCCTAGTATTGAAAAGCAAAAGTAGAAAATAAGATGCTTTGGTAAAAGAAACAACTATTTCAAGAGGTACTTTTTTTTTTCCCATATGTCACCAATAAGCATTTAATTTCTAGAAATGAATGAATTTCCTGTATGCTGCCAAGATAAATTTTAAAAAGTGGATTTAACAAAGAGCAAATGTAAAACCCTGAGGTTTGGGGATCAGAATTCCAGTGCTGCATTGGAATTCTTCTTCTTCACTGACTATTCTGCAGCTGGAGCAAGTTCAGGCTCAGACAGGGCTAAGGGACACAGCATGTGCACATTGCTCCAGCCCTCGTGGAGGCGAAATGAGAGCTCTAGAAGTTCTTCAACATACAGGAGAGAAAAAAGGATGGAAACAAGAGCAAGAGAGGAGCATAACTGAGGAAGCCAAACAAGGGCTGAGGTGAAGTGGGAACGGAGGAGTGCATCCAGCATGCAGAGGGACCCGGGACCTCCCTGGCTGCTGGGTGATACTGGATTTGGCCACCTCCCTCTACAAGCAACCACACAGCCCTCAATCCCTGCATGCCCACCCTGCTAGCAGGGAATGAAGAGCTTGGACTGTTCCACTGCACTAGGAGCCATTGTGGATGATCCAGCTGAGATTCAAGCAGTACATTTATCTCTGCTTTGCAAACCAACCTTGCTGCCTTCTTTCTGGTGGAATCTAGAAAAAAAATCTGCTTCTAATGTAATTATTCTGCAAATTCAATGTCTTTTGGTTTTATTGACCTCCACAGAACTTGAAAGAAGTCAGAACCTTACAGCTCTACAGATAGCACAAGCACACTCAAATCTAAACTGCTTCAGAAGATTCCAATGCTCCGTTTCCAGGAACATAGGAGTTTAATCCGCTGTTGGCCTTCAGGAAGTGCCAGGCAGCAATTCTAATAAGTGGCGTCTGGCTGATGCCAAGATGGTAGAGATCACAAGGGCAAAAAGAGATAGGATGCCAGGAGCGGGCTAGTCACCAGATGAAGATTAGCCCACTTTTGTTTAGCTCAGTCAGTCCTTCTTGAATTTTGTGAAGAAACAGGGCTAGTTTCTATACTGTGTGTCCACTTACATAAAGAATCTGTCAGAGTATTTACAGAACTTGTCAGCCTGATGAATATAAATTATGAATACTAGGCAAAATGTTAATGCAATATGCAGGTGTACATACAAATATATGTGTGTGTACTCATACTCCTATACATCTACCTACAATACTTATGTATGACCTCATTTTTCATTCACTTGGTATCTTTTCTGGGCAGTTCAATTAATGTCAACTCCTAAACCATATGCATCATCCTATAAATTTTATGGAACTGTTAAATTCAAATTGTCAGCCAGCATGAAAGGAGCCTTTTTCTCATATCGTGTACTTCAATTTTACATAGAAGGGCATGCTCTTGTAAAGCCTCTTGTACTTCTCATTGTGTTCTCTTGGATTTTAGAGTTACATCTGACACTGCTGTGTTAGAGCTCTGCAAATGCAAAGAACACTTGAATATCTTATGTATGTCACAGCCCCTTTGTGGAAACAGATCTTGAAAGCCCGTAACATCAGCTTTTGGGAAACTGGGATGAGCTGAAATTGGGGACATTCAAATCATTCAGACCGTTTAACACTGACATAAAAATATTCAAAGGTTCTCAGACTTTTTTATAGGGTTTCAAAGAGCATTTACTGTTTTAATTAAAAAAAAAAAAAAAAAAAAGTAGAATGTTAAGGCCTGCCCCAAAGAGCGCCCATCCACTGCCCACTTACAGGGGCATGAAGCACCTGCAGTGTAACTGTGCCTGGGGTATAGCCTCAGGGGATGCACTCGTCATGCCTCTGAGCCACTGGGACTTCACAAGAGAGGGGAGAAACGTTTGGCACTGCACATGTACATACAGTGTAAGAAAACACGTGAGAATGACCCCAGGCTCAAATAGAACAAGAAATCTGTTAACTACATACTCCTACTGAGTTTGTCATCAGAACTCCTTGAAGTCTTGACAAAAATCAGAAGTAGTTCAAACTGCACATAATAAAACCATTTTTTCTTGTGAACTATGCAAATTAATTGGCCTTCAAGTACATCAGTTATTTAATAGTTGCCACACATCAGCCTGCAGGAAATCTGGGCAACAACCAGCCAGAGGAATTGTATCTTCAGCTGATCCAGCTTATCAGACATTGATGGTGAATGGAGGATTTCAGAAGGCAAATCAGGCAGTCCAGCTTGCTGCCATTTTACTTACAGGTGGTGATCCACACATCTAAGGTGCTTTGGTAGTCCCAGGATGTCTGGAGTATACATATATTTTTAATAGCTTTAATAGAAGGAAGAAAAAAATTCAAGTAATTAAAGAATCAATGTACTTCAGTGAGGGAAAACACATAGAGTTTTCAGTAATCATCTTTCAATTTATGCTTCAAACCTTCATCTGTCTCTCTATTCAATACTCATAAATCAGAAGTTTGAACACTTCATATTTCCTTCAAAAATACTCAATGTCTCCCCAGCTGAGAGGTCCAGGAGAGTTGTGTTGGGGAGTATCTGCCAGAAACTATCAGATGAAACACATCACTACTAATTGAAAAGTACATATTTCAGAAGCACAGAATTACTTCAGAAATCATCATTCACAGTTCAGGAACCATTATTCACAGTAAGTAATACATATTTATGTTAGCCACTCTATTGATTTCAATACACTATGCTTGGTGAGTATTTTAAAATATAGCCTTTAGTAAAATACAGAAAAAACTGTATCCTGTTCATCTTCATTCCTTTCCCACCCAGCCCCACTGATGGGACAGAAGATGTATTTAATTTGTGCAATCATAAATATTACTAAAACCTGTTTTCTCTGTTAGCTTAATTAATAGCAGACCTGAGATCCTAGCACATCCCAAGCTTTGCTTACCAAAAAGCTCTGAACTTTTGTGCGTAGTCCTTTCTCAAGCACTGTAAGTATTCTCAAGCACTGAGGCTTGAGTACTCTCGAGTATGTGTCCAGTTTTGGGCCCCTCACTGCAAGAAAGACATTGAGGCCCTGGAGCGGGTTCAAAGAAGGGCGACAAAGCTGGTGAGGGGTCAGGAGCACAGGGCTTATGAGGAGCTGCTGAAGGAGCTGGGAATGTTCAGTCTGGAGAAGAGGAGGCTCAGGGGAGACCTTACTGCTCTCTACAACTACCTGAAGGGAAGTTACAGTGAGCTGGGGTCAGCCTCTTCTCTCGCTTAACTGGTGATAGGACCAGAGGGAATGGCTTTGAGCTGCACCAGGGGAGATTTAGGCTGGACATTAGGAAACACTACCTTTCTGAAAGAGTGGTCAGGCACTGGAATGGACTGCCCAGGGAGGCAGTGGAGTCACCGACCCTGGAGGTGTTCAAGGAATGTTTGGATTTTGTGTTGAGGGACATGGTTTAGTGAGAACTATGGGTGATAGTGGATGGTTGGACTGGGTGATCTTGAAGATCTTTTCCAACCTTGGTGTCTCTGTGATTCTGTGATTCTGTTAGCAGTAATTGCTACTGTTGAATGTACTGCTGCACTGCTCCAGTATTGAAGACAGCTAACAGAGAATTCACTTTTACGATTTGCTTCAGTAGGACTGCAGTGAACCCACCCCAGAAAAAGTTTTCTCGCATGGTGTTGAAGTCCTGGGCACATGCCAGCACCCTTCTGAGCACATTGCAGAAGACTTATCAGTAGGCCTCAGCCTTCCAGAACACAAGAGATAAATGCAATCTCTTCCAATCCACAGCTGATCCCCATTGCAAATCATAGAATCACAGAATGGTCTAGGATGAAAAGGACCGTAAAGATCATCTAGTTTCAACTCCCCTGCTATGTACAGGGTGCCAACCACTAGACCAGGCTGCCCAGAGCCATATCCAGGGCTCCATGTTAATGCCTCCAGGGATGGAGCATTAACAATCTCTCTGGCAACCTGTTCCACTGTGTCACCACCCTTTGAGTAAAAATACCTGCCTTTTGCTGATGCTCTTGAATCAAGATGATGGCTCATGAGCTATGAGGACAAAAGAGCAGGTTATGTCCTCGAGAAGGGCAAGGCAGAGAAATCCCAGTAAGGTCTCTCTTAAAACAGCAGGGAACTGTTCAATTTGCTAAGCACTCTGGTGCTACACCCCAGAACTGTGATTCACATTTCTCCATCTACGCTTAGTCCAGAGCATGTAGTAACCTTTCTAATCACCACTCACATGTGCATTGGGTTAATCATGGGCCACCAGCTTAATGCAGTTGGTGTATGCCTCAAAAAGGATACCCTCCAAAACACTCCAGCAGAATTCAGCATACCCTCAGTCCCATGCCCCCTGGGCTTGTGGGCCTGTCAGTAAGTCCCAGGGTGTTTCTTAACAGCTCATGTACAGCAATTTCTCAGGCATTTGTGACTGCTTAGCAAAGGGTCCAATTCTCAGTTGGCCTCATTTAGGTGCCCCCACCTGCCAAGAATACACCTAACAGGACAGAAGCTTCTGGTTTTGTCAGCCTCTTTTTCTTAGTCCTGCAGCTGAGGAATAAACTTCACTCTGATCAATCTGACATTTGCTACATATTCATTCCATTTAATCCCTAACACTTCCCGGGTTATTGGCTTTCAAACACTTTGAGACATTTCCACCTTTGCAGAATTGTCAGCTAAAGCAGAAAGAACATACGAGTTGAAAAATCAGTCTGTTTCTCAAGTCAAAAATTTCCAGTGCCTGGGTTTTGTTTAAACTCTTAAGCAGCAGATGTCTCTGCCCTGAGCCAACTGGTATTTTAGAAACATTAGCAATGGCTACCAGTGACAGCAGTAATTTTGTGTAAAGATTGTAACAAAACCGATTTGCCTCCATTTAAAGGCAGCCCTTTTATCAGACCCCCTGAAGGTTCTATGATGCATGGGAGAATCTGTGGGGCCCCAGAGGCGATGTAAGCCAGCAAGAAATCACAGCCTGGGGCTGAAAACAAGGGCCACACTGATGCTCCTCCATGTCAAGATAGCAACATCCCATGCCACTGCCTGATGTTGAAATGCTCATAGCTCAGAAGAACAATATTTGTGGCCTCTTCAGACTACTGCTCCAACCTGAAGCAAATGTTAGTCGTGTCTGAAGTGTTGCCACTACACTGGAAAAAAGTGATTCACTCAGCTATTTTGGTGTTCTCCCAAAGAAAGAAAAGTTTTCCCAAAGAAAGGAGACAAGCCCTATCTAAAGTCTGAGGCTTTCTGCTTTTCTTTACCCAAACAAGGGAGCCAAATTAAGACTGCAGAGGCAGTCTTAAATTCTTGCATTTCATACCTTTTAGGATTTAGAATTGGTAACCTGAGCATTCTTTTAGCATACATTTTGGATGTTGCGTTGTTTGCCTTGTATAACACAATCATTGGACAGTACAGTACAGATGCCAAGCCATGAAAACTATTTTCCTTTTTTTTTTTTTTTTCCTTTTTTTTTTGCATACTCCTTAGGCAGAGGGATTAGATTATGTTCTATTTCTTTCTGCTTTGCCATATATTTAGACAACTGAATGGCTTTTCATTTGGTACTTGTCCTGCAATTCATTTTCCATATCCTTTCCTTTCAAACTTGCGAGGCTTTTTTTCAGACTCTGGTGCATTGTGCATTGTTCTCTCTTGTCCTTCCATTTATGGGAAAGGAGGACATGCCTGGTGCCTATAACAATCAGTGCATCCACACAGGGTTTCCTGCTGCTGAAAGCTGTCTGTTAGTCCAGCATCTGAGCTCCTCCTATAAAAAACTTTTCCTCCACTTCCCAAACAAGCAGAGCTGAAGGCATTGCACCGGAACCTCGAGATCAGGGTGGGTGCGTTTGATCAGCATAATACAATTTTATACCAGAGAGAGAAGAGGACATTGCAGAGGCTGTTCACTTTGTTATCTCAGCAGAGGGTGTTTGCTTTGTTATCTCGGCTCTGGTGGAGCTGTAGTGATTGATAGTGTTTTTATGTGAACACGAACTTTGCAAGAGGCCTTGGAACCAGGAATGTGGCAACTGTTTACTTCATTTGTCAGAAAATGAAAAAAGTTCCCCCAAAAAGCCTTCTCTCCAGAGGCTCTGCATCACTCCTTTGTTATTAATGGATGACTTTTTTTTTTTTTTTTTTTTTTTTTCAGTGGAGCTAAGCTGCTTTGCAAAGCCATTGCTGTGAAGATAGAGGCAATTTCTTAGCTAGCTACTTCCTTGTCTGTCAGTGTGAATGGATGCAGCATGACGGGTCTGTCCCCTGAGCAGCCAGGCAGAGCCATAATAATGGCAGTCTGGGTAACACGTGGATGGTGACCTGTGCTAGTGAGTGACAGCAAGCTGAGCCAGCTCCAAGTGCATCAACTCTTAATATGTAAAAACCCAATATAAGAGACCACAAGACAAGGTTTTGTTGCTGAAAGCACTCTAGCTAACCATGCATAGAAATTGGCATTTCTTTCCCTTAGGAAAATGCAAGCATTTCCAATGATCCCACTGTTGTCAAACCTCCCAGTTTGACTGGTCCATCATCAGTCCAACCTGCAGTTACTGCCCCCATACACTTCTCATTCTAGGGCATGGGTCAAGCTGAGAGGAAGCAGAACATGGTCATGAATTGGAATTTACTGGGCCTGTGTGCCACTCAACAGGTTGTAAGCAGAGAGTTGCACCTTTAGCAGCGACACTTAGCCTGGCGTCTGTGCTGACTGGGCTCAGTTCCACCAGCCACAGCCAGAGCTGGGGGAACAGAGAGTGGGTGCCTCCTTCTTGGTGCAAGAGGCTGGCTTCATGGCAGTCTACAGTTTCTTCATACGGGGAGCAGAGGGGCAGCACTGATCTCTTCTTTCTGGGGACAGTGACAGGATCCGAGGGAATGGCATGGAGCTGCATCAGGGGAGAGTCAGGTTGGGGGTTAAGAAAAGGGTAGTCAGGCCCTGGAATAGGCTCCCCAGGGCAGTGTGCATGGACCCAAGCTGCTGGAGTTCTAGAAGCATCTTGGCAGCACTCTCAGCCATAGGGTTTGGACTTTGGGTTGAGCCAGAAGTTTGTCTGAGTGGTTTGTGAGGGTCTCTTCCAACTCAGGATATTCTACATCTCTGTGATTCTATGGGTCTGATCCAATCTGAGCTATAGCCCATGCAGCACTCCACAAAAGAGTGAAAAGAAGGTACCGAAGGTGTTGTAAAGGTCACAGGTGGCTCCAAGCCACGGCACATGCTCTCACTCTTCTTTTTCCCCTCTTTCGGCTGTTTATTAAATTAGTGATAGCCAAGTGTCAGGAAGTTCTTTTCTAGATACAAGCAAACTTACTTTTAAACTTCTGCCTTCAGAGAGGCAGGTCTGCAGATTTGTTAGTGGCCATTTTTGTCAAAAAAGAACAGTGAAAAAACAGAATCCAAAATACTTTTGCTCTATTTCTAATATGAATAAGGCTATCAAGGATATAGTGAGCATATACTGCCTCATACACCAAACAGATTTGATGGGTAGATAGATAACCTCAAGCACTCTGATTCCCATGGATATTCTGCTGTCTGAACTAGATGTTTCTTTGCATTTTATACGTTAATGAAATGCAACATGTATAATGTAGCGCATGGACTTGGGAATACCCAGTACACAAAGAAATCTTCTGGGAGAGGTTAATAAAGTATTGCTGTTACTAGGATACCTAATTGTGCCTCCGACAGCTTCTACTCATACCCTTAATGCTTTCCTACTCAAGCAAGCAGATGCATCACTTCAGTTTATCATTATGATTAGCAGTCCCCGTCTATCTCAACACTTTCTTTGTTAGGCAACTTCTACATGCTATCACAGTTCCTGTATCACATAATTACACACTCAGCACAAGGTGAAGATGGGTGGAGTTACACCGTTGTTTTTGTTGCGAGCAAAAAAATAAACACAACAATTCTGTAAGGAAAGCATAGCTATAACATACAGTCATTTATATATGCAGAAGTAGAAAAAAACAGCATTTTCTCATCATATGAAAGGAATTGAGGTTGGAGTAATCCGTCTGTTCTTGATCTGATGCGTACCTTGGTAACAAGTGCAAGAGGAAAACTCCAGGATATTTGCTAAAGGCATTTACAATATGGTCACAGGAATACCTTTTGCTCATGTAAACAGCAAAAGTAAGATTGTGTAAGCAAGTAAAATTTACTTCAAAGTAAATTTATAGTTGCAAAAGGAAGTCATCTGCACTTTGTACTGTCAGAGTGGACAGCTTGCACTGGAAATGAAGAATTGAGCAGTTGTTACCTTTTAGGTAAATATTTTATCTTTTCATCACACAGGTAGAAGGTGGCTCAGCAATGTGAAACAGTAACCCACATACACATAGAAAAAAAGAGATTTGGAATATAATCTGATTATTGTCTTTACCTCAGATCTGAGTGTCTGTAGTTTTTTCTTTCTCACCCATTTCCTTGCTCTTTTGCTACCTTCCCAGATTAAATTCACACCTGAGAATACTATGCTTTTATCTTTACAGAAAGTACTTTGATGCTGAATGCTTACAAAGCGTTGTGGGAACCTGTGTCTTTTGTGTCTTCCAGAAAAGTATATTGATGTGCCTCAGGATGGGAGAGGTAAGATCAGACTCCATGGAGCAGCTTTCAAGGAAACAACTCAATGACAAGAGCTTAAAAAATGGTGGATAGAAGCAGAGAGAGAAAAAGGACCAGATGGAGGTTGACCAAGTCACCTGGAGAGAAACATCTTTCAGACAACCTCTATAGGCAAACAATGTAGGAAGAATTTCCAGAAGACAGTAGTCCGTAAGCAATATTTTAATTTTAGACCAACAATATTATCTTTGAAAGGAAACATAATGTCTGAGAAAGTGCTCAGTAGGAAGAAAATAAAGTTGCTCTGGCAAATCTGGACAAAGGTGGAAAAAGATCACAAGACAAACCTTTGGTACATAACTTTTCTTTGCCTCCCCATCCATCTATTGCCATTTGAGCCTAATCTAAATGTCGGAATAAGGAATGTGAGTTTTTCCAAAGTTCTCTGGTGATTACTTCGTCGCAATAGAGTAGATGCTGGCAGTCCCCACGTTGTCATGCATAACAAGGTATGTGAAGCCTTTAATACCAATCAAACTGCAGGATAGCATCTGATATCAAACACCTGAATACATCTCAGCTTCAACTTCACATGCTTTTCTGAAGAGGGGAGCTTTTATTAAGAAGCATCAGACACCCCATTCCTCCCCCATACTCCTTGAAGCTGAAAGAATATTAGAAGACAAGCAACAACCTTTGTATTACAAAAGCAATAATACCATTGTCCCTTTGCTTTACAAGGCAATAACCCAATTCCCTCAGCCACTGACTGGTGTCAGAGTTTATCCCTCTCAAATCTAAGAGTTCACTTGTAAGTCAAAAGAGCAATGATGCTGCCACAGAAGGACATGGAGTACTTGGTCACTAAGTTATGATAGCTTAACTTAACTTTCCACAGGACAGGCTTACTTAAGAATCACACAATATCAATTACACAAACAAATTCTGTGAAATGTAATCATTTGTTAAGATCTATGTGTGGAAAATCTGGCAATGACAACTAAGCAGAGTTCATCTAAAAATTGCAACACAGTGTCATGCTAATACCACATTAATTTTTCCTGCCTAATCTTTTGTCCCATGGATGCAAGTAATTTTATGATAATGACATATTTGATTGTACAACCAGCATGAAGAACACTTTGCCAGTGAGTATAAAGAAGCACCTTGTGAATAAGTATTTTTTTATTTTTATTTTTTTAGCCTTTTTGATTTCAGAGCATTTTAGTCTTAAGTTGAACTCAAAAGGGATAGATTCCTGAGAGATCTGAACTAATTCATAGCTACTGAAGTGCATGACAGTATGCAACTGAATTCCCCAGGAACAATTACTGCTGGGGGAGCCAGCAGGACTAGAGAGCATAGGAGTGCCTGGTCTCCAAAGAAGATCTGAAGAGGATACTGATATGCTCAAGTCCCTTTTCTTTGCAATCCAACCGGCAAAAATAAAAATAAAAAAAAAGCAGAGTACCTCTGTACAGAGGCAGGCAACAACTAACTACCAAGAACTCAAATGCTGCAGATAAGTATGTCAGCCTGCAGGTATTAGGCTCCGTCTTGCTCTAGGTAAGCAGAAGCCTGGCTGCCCTCTCTCTTCGCAGAATGTGTGTTCTTCTTTGCAGCGCTTCAAATAAAAAGCAGTCAGTACTTTTTAAACCTTGTTTCACTCCAAACACAGCGGACCTTAGTTTTTCACAAGAACATTTCATTAGTGCATGGCAGAAGAATTAAGGAACTTCAGCTGGGAACAAAAAAGAATCTCCTGCAAACAAGCACCATAAGTAGCTTGCAGATATCAGCACAGCCCCAGTGGCTCTATCGTGGGAGCCTGGAGCTTCAGCAGGGGAATAAGCTGAGCTCTGAGAGTTGGCAGATCTCTCCTATTGAGGACACATGCTGATGCTAGCAGGGCCACCTTGCAAGAACAGCAAGGAAGCCAAGTAGCTGGAAACAACACTGTCCATGCCTCTGCAGGCATCTTGTCCTCTCCCACTTCCACATTAGCTCCAAGATTCACGATCCCTTGCAGACAGCCACCAAAGTATCTATGCCTACAGCAGTCAGTCCCACATTGGTGTTTTGCAGTAGGTGTTTGCTCCTTTGGCCTTCTGTCAGCATCTTCTTTCATTGTGAGGCAATGGGCCACAGAGAGCTTTGTAAAAACTTATGTTCATGGAGGAATTTGTATTAGATACTGATTTGTGTGAATTACTGTATTTTGTAAGGGTTTTTTTCCCTCTGGGAATTGTGCGTTATTAATGAGCAGTTTTATGCTTTACTTCTAGTACATGTATACCTTGTAATTGATGAGCAGTTTTCTTTGTTTTCCTTTGATTCTACATACAAAGCCAGTTTATATAAGGTAGATACTCTCTGGCTGAAGTTCTGATTTTGCCTACCAATTAATTTATGGATAAATCCACATTGTAGCTGATGATGTGCATCAACTGTGTTGCTATAATCACCTGATAGCCTACCTAGTTTTGCAGAATAGACCTTGAATAAGACTAATGCTTGCTGGGCCTTAAACTAAAGGGAAGCAGTGCATACACATTTCCCAACCTTGACTTCTGTCAGCCCTTCTCCCACAGTGATTCCCCATACTGACAAGATGTTGCAGAAGAGCACTGCTAGACAAAAGGTAGCCTGAACATGCCAAACTTCTGTATAGCAGAGGTCTGATCGTGCCATGCATTCACCTGACCAAAGTAATCATGGTGTACCAGATGAACTGCAATGAATCATTCAAGTATTTCTGCAGAAAGAGCCTGGTTCAAACACGATCTCTCTCTAAAAGAAAAGACGTAGGCTAAAATATATTTCTCAGTTTCCATCTTGATATAGTTTGGAAAACAAAGGATATAAAATTAACAAAAAGTGCATAATTTCATTGTACGCCCTGCACACCAATGGCAGCTACTTCAGTGGCTGTTAATTACATTTGTGTTCCAGAAGCCTTCTTCCTCATCCAACTCATCTTCTCTCCTACTTTTTACCAAGAACTGAGTGTCCAACTTCTTAATAACTGCTGTGCGTAACATAGAACATAAAAAGATACATAATACAGCTTGTGCAGGACTTGGTGTTGTAATTAACCATATTTTGTGCCTGGTTATCGATTGTACAAAAAAACAGAAAGTGATAACAACCTGGCCTTTTAATGTATACATCAGCATATTGTAGCAGCTATTTTAGATAACTGTTTTTAATAGTTTTACTATGGTTGTAATTTCTATACGAGGACTGTCCACTTGCAGAAGTGTTCAAATAATGCATCAAAGCAATTTTTGAAGCCAGTTCTATTTAATTACCAGTGGTGAGGTATGAAAATTAGGACAACTGAAACAAAACCCAAAACCCAACCAACTCACTGGAAGGAAGCATATTTTCTCATCCTTGAAAATTCTAATTTGAAGATTGCGTAAGACAGACATTTTTTTCTAGTCCTCTTTTTATATAAGTAGTAAATCACTAAGAAGATAATAGATACAGTACAATAGTCCATTTTAATAGTCTACAGTCAAATTTTAGGCTAATTAAGCAAACTAGAAATTCTAGGGTTACAGTGATTTCTCACTATTGATATGCTGACGATAATACTGTTTACATAACACTCGATGTTTGAAATCAATATGTGCCAGTGTCAGTGATTTGCTAATCTAGTTTTTGATCTAAACCTGTCCTGTTTTTTGCAGCATACTTAACTTCATATTATGAATCATGTTGTCTTTCTAAAGTGGTTGCCAAGTAAACCAAAAATGTGTTTTACACTGCTATTGCACTGCTCTTGTCTTTATATACAGTAGTTTTTATAAAGATGTCCTTAGGTTTTAATAAATGAGTGTAATGTAAACTATTCTCTATAATAAAACTTGCTTTAATGTTTCAAGACCATCTGGAATAGCTTTAGAGGTCTGAGTTTCCAACCTCTTTCGGTAGCTTGAGACTTCATGTCTTCCCTCTTCACGTGCAGGGAAATCCCCAGATACCAATACTCTGTAGTTTATATAAGTGGAAACGAAGAAGACTTTGTATTTAGCACAAGCAACAATGCTTGGGCTTGAAGGGAAAAAAATAAAAAAGGCTAAGGCTTTTAGATTGGTGTCACAAGTAGCACTTGCCAACACATGGTCCATTAAGTCTGCATTACATTTCCAGCAGCTACTAATACCAGATACTTTAGAGGAAAGTGTGGGATGTTTAACAAAGACTCCTAGAAATAAACATAATCTTTCCACTACTCAGGACTAGCTGAGAAGCCAAATATGCAACTGAGCAGAAGGAATGTACCACACTGCTTTCCACACATGTGATGGCAGCTTCACCACCCCAGCTGAAGTGGGGTGAATACATTTCAACTTGTTTGTAAAAAAGATGGAATCCACAGCTCACCAAGGCAAGGCTTACATTTTTCTTCTGTTGGACCAAAGGACTCAGAGTTTCCCAGAAAGGCTCAGACCTTCTGAGCACATGGTGCTCTCTCAAGTCCCTTTGTCACACTGCCAATATTCCAGAAAATCTTTAGCATACCTAGCTGAAATTTCAACTTTTGGACTAGTCAGAGGGGGCATTTTTGACTGCCAAGTTGTACCTGTACAAACTCAGAGAGACAAACACAATTACTGTTCTATGTTGGTAGCCTTGCTTATACTTAATTCTTCTCCTCCACTCACCCACTCCTCAAGAAAAAGTCTCTGGCATCTTCAGTAGCACTCAGAGTGAGCTTGGGCCCTAGCACAATGCATGGCAACACAGAGAGGACTTGGAGGGGCTTTCTGCCCTCTGGTGTGATCTGTGTCCCCAGACAGAAGCAGCTCCTCTCCTGCAGCTCCTTGGCTCCCTAGTGAGTGTTCTCCTACACTGGAAAAGGCAGAGGAACATCAAATCAAAATTAAAATATAGACGTATCTGAGAAATCCATTGTAATGTCAATTATTTCCTGCAATAAAGATCATTCCTGCAGTTTCTATATCTGCGCACATCAGCTCAGAAATACAACATTTTCATTAAAGCAACACTTTAATAATTCTTCCTTTACTTGCAACTGCAATTACTTCCCACTGTGCTCACTCACAGAGACATATGGCAAAGAATGGGAGGACAAAAGATGGTTTTAAAAATAGCTACAAATAATCATAGCCCACTTCCCTTCTCAAACTGTATTTGCAGTTATGAAGACAGACCCATTCATAAGGTCAGACAAATGACAGAAGAGGAGTAAATTGATAGATGAAGTGTGTTACAGCTCCCTTACCGAATTTCCACAATGTTTACAGCGCATTTCTAGTAATTGAGTAAGAATTATATTCAAGACATTATGCTCAGCAGGAGCAGCTTTTATATACCAAGCAAGCAAATGAGATATCTCTGAAAAGTCCACAAAAGATGTTAGGATGTCGATAGTGACTTAGAGACTGCCATTACCAAGCCATTATCGCCAACTCATAAACAGGAGCATCAGTTCCTTTAAATTACATGCTTGCTTTGCTGGAAAGCAAAGGTGGTGTTGAGCTGCTCATCATGCACACATACAGACAGAAAGACAAGAAGAGAAAAGTGTCTTTAGTGTTGACATTTACTTCTGAGACAACAAAACTCTGCCCAGCTCTCTTTAGATATTCTCATCAGTTAATGCAGTCCATGTGTGAAGTGGAGGCTGGGGGGACACCAATCTTTTAGGCATGTGTGAGCATTCATGTGTAAGCATAATGTGTTTTGAATTTCTGAGTCAGAATTCTGATCCTGTGCTTTGGAATGCTGTGCTGTACAGAGCCTCAAGATCTTTACATTTTCAGTGCATCATTCAGTGCATCATCATCCTTAAGTGTGATCACTGGGATTTATTTCAGGATAAAATTTCAGGATTTATTTATAAGGATAACAAGAAATCCTCCAGATTTTAAGATGAACTGAGGAGTCACATAGAGAGAAAAAAACTCGTGCCTCTCAGCAATACCTTTCCATCAACTAGCCTTTGCACCTTTCTTTTTACATACATTTCCAACATAAACACAAAGCGATTTGCTCTGCTGCAATGCAAGCATCCAGTTGAGATGCCTGCATTCCCTTCTGCCTCTGCCTGCACAGGACAGCACTCCTAGTGATTCTTCCATGCACTCTTCCAGCTTCCCAGTGGGAGTGCAGTTCACACCTCCTAGGGGCTGGTGCTCGTCACCAAAACAACACAGCTTCCTTAATGTAAGTTGTGTGCCTGCATACATACTTCTTATTGTGCAAGGCTGCTTTGTTTTTCTGATATTTTTTTTTTTAAGCTAGGGAATATTGACTTCATACTTCTCAACCATTGCTATCCCTTTACTCAGTTAACTCAAGTTTACTCAAGTAAAGAGCTATTTTCAGTTGACCTCAAGTTTTACCTCCCCCACAGAGAACCTACCTGCTTCATTCTCCAGTATTAGCTAGCCCAACCATTAGTATATTAGATCACCGATAATTAATGTTATGTGCTGTCAGACTGCTCACTGTGAATTTCACTTCCTCCAGCATTACCGATTTTATTGGGAAATCCTTTACTGGGTGGCAGCCTTGTATGACATACCACTCCTGTTGATGATGGGGCAGTGAGGGCTGGCTCTATATGCTCCATTATAGTTTTAACTACATAGCACACATCCTCTTTCCTGAATAAACACTTCCAGAAAAAGTCAATTGCAAATTTATCCAGTAAAGAGATCCCTGTGCTATGCCTGTTGTTATTCTGCAGAAACAGGTTAAAGGCATCTTTTTCCTGTAGATAATAAAAAATTTAGTGGAAAGCCCCAAGCCCTAGCAGAATGAACCATGCAACACTGTCAGCCTCATAGATTTTATGTTCAGTTACGCCACTCATACAAACACACATAAGCCCACAGTTAAGTTCTTGTCAAGCCCATGAGCTGCACAGTAGGCAACTCCATGGTGTTCATGGTGAGCTTCTTTCAGCTCTGATTCCTCCTCTCACTGAAGCAGCAAGTGCTTTCTCATCCACCTGCAGATGCTCCATCTTCCCACCTCCACGAGGCAGAGCCATGCCTCTGAGCACTGAGCATGCCTGCACATAGGTGCAAGGACCAACGCTGGGCTTCTTTGAGTGCTTCCACTCCTAGGCTGCACGTGAGCTTTTCCCAGTCATGGCACTGTCTGCTGATGCCACTGGTTGCAGTCCTGTTTCCTTTCCCAATGACCATCACTCTCACAGCAAGGGGATAGGTACCACAGACACTCAGACATGCCTGACGCTGGAACTGATTCAGGACTGAGATAAAATAGGTTACTTGGGTTACTTATGCACCACTTTTTCTCTTACATCCTCCTCCAGCTTCCTAATGGTCAGACCACAGGAAATCAGGCATTATGGAGGAGAATCAGCAACATTAAGAAATCCTTTCTTTTCACCTTCTACCCATGACATGGGTGAATGCATGCATTAAAGCTTCCAGCATCATTTTGCACAGACACACGTTCCTTCTCAGCAGGAATGAACAAATTGAGCAAATTAATTCTCAGTGCCATATCTCTTTCCTGACAGCTAAAAGCTGGATCGACGTTTCTGTTCCCATTCCTCCAGCTGGTACTAGGCTTCTGTTCTCCTTTGCAAGTCTTGTAAGCCTGCACCTGCACTCTCTGGGACAGACAGTGCAGGGCCACTGATGCAGGGTCAGTGCTGTAGGGCCGGCATGCTCTGTCCCAGACATTTCCCCAAAGAGTCTCCTCCTCAAGAGCAGTGGAGGGCTCTTGCAGTGGATGCTAGAGCCATGTTTCTGCAGCTTTGTTTGACATTCCCTGCTGCTGTGTCCTTTCCAAGAGACTAAATACTGAATCCCTGCAGTTGCCTTGGCCAGGTCCTGCCTTGTCAAGCATCTGTTTTCCCACCCCACTATGACTTGTAGACCTTGCTGTATCTCAAAGCCACACTTCGCTCCTTTCCACCTTGAGCCAGAAAAATGTCAGTGCACAAAAGGAGCAAAGAAATTGTTGAAACTGAAAACACTTCAAATCGCCTCTCTGGTATTTGCTGTTTAAAGCCAGGCTCTGCTGCCCAAATCTGTCCAGTTTGTAGTGAGGCTGTGGGTTTGTTCCTGCCCAGGCTCTGGAGAGAAGAACCAAGGAGACAAATCTCAGGCTGGCAACTGGAGAACAAACTTTGGGGAACAGCAGAGTAAAAATGGCAGAGTCTGAAAGAAGGCATGTCTGCTCACTGGGAAGGGAGATGCTTTGGGCTAGCAGTAACTCAACTCCTGTTAGCATGGCTATTTGCTCATATCTATTAGCTACACACCTCTGTCAAGCTCTTTTCCCATCACAAAATCAAACATTAGGAGGCTACCCTACATCCAAAGAAGCACATACCAAGGATGGTCTGAAAGCATTAAGAGTGATCTGATGGGAGCTCATGGAGGCCAGAGTGTTCCACCTTCTTGGCTCAGGTCTCAGCACAAGTCACCCACTCGACCACCATGATCGCACGTAAGTTGAATCCCAAATGCCTCCCAAACCACTTCACGTCAGAGCTCACAGAACAATATACAATTAGATTGCATTGGTAGAACTTCTGCAAAAAAAAATAATAATAATAAATAAAATAAAATAAAATAAAATAAAATAAAATAAAATAAATAAAATAAAATAAAATAAAATAAAATAAAATAAAATAAAATAAAATAAAATAAAAAGAGGCTTTGCAGCGATCAGATCCAACAGGTCAGCACTGATGCTGCTCTTCATGGGACTTCCATGGAAGACAGAAAAATGAAAAAGGCTGAGCTACTTCTTGTCATAGGCTGTGTCAGAGGGAGAAAACAGAAAATGTTCTGTAGAAAATTGTGCTGCCTTCTTTATAGGCCACCTTAGGAGAGACTTACTGGACATAAATGTAAAGGCGTTTTTCTAACATCTTTATACAGAAATCTACGTGCATGACAAAACAGCTAATCCAGGCCCTGTTAGAGCTTTATGAAAACTATTCTGGCTCATGTATCCTCAGAGTCTGCTGCTACAATGCTTCCTTGTTGAAAAAGGAAGAAATTCAATAAAGGCTTGTAATTAATTCTATAACAATAGACAATAAGGAAGAGTTTGGTCTTAATAAACAAAGCAGAACTACTGATTTAGTGCAAACGTATTCAGAAGATCAGTATATCTCACACACAAAAAAATATTAATATCATAAGCAAGAACAAAACAACAATAATCACTTTCCATAGAAAATATTGCTTGCTCCCTGGTGATTAATAAACCCCAGGAAAAATAAAACAGATTGAGGTTTTTCCTTTCCTGTTTTCCCCAAATTGAAATGCACGACAGAGATAAATGCTGATCATGAAACAAAAGTCAAAACTTCATTATGAGCCTATACTATAATAGAAGCATAGAGAGGTCTCCCTCCCCCAGGAGCTTGAGATTACACTGATAAATGAACAGTAGGGAAGGATTCTTTCTTCACTGGAAATTCAGCAAGGCGTTCACATCCCCAGTGCCTCCAGCTCCTGGCGCTGATGCAGCAAGCTTGAAGCAGCCCAGGTGTTTTGGCTGGAGCAGAAGGAGCACAGGACCAAGGCCCACCAGGACACTGTATGTGACACCATGCTGGGTGTGCAACAACCCACCCACGCCCTGCTCCAGCAATGGGAAATATACATGGAGAAGTCTCTAACGTCCTCAGAGGTGACAGAAAAGAGCTGTAGGTTAGGTAGCTGTAACAGCAGTCTCTCACCATTTTTCAGAACATGATCTGAAATTTCAGCTAGAACAACGAAGCTCTCCAATTGGCCTAAGCAGGACAACCTTTCCTCCCCTGTAAGCCACAGTGGCTGCAGCTCCATTACAAAGCAGGCAGCTGGAGCACATGCAGCCTCAGTCAGCATCAGTGGTTAATCCCCACTGAAATGACATTGGAGAATCAGCAAAAATATGATTGCAATCTTTTCTCATCAAAGCCCTCAGCTCAAGAGGACATTTGATGTCATACGGGCACTAAAAAGTTTTAGATATTTTTATTATCCTTTCTTGTTATGTTTTGGTTTTTTTTTTCCAAATAAGCAGTAGCAGAAATATGTATACATTATGGGTTAATAATGGTTTGTCAAAGGTCACCAGGGGTTGTTTGCCTCACAGTACTCCTTAATACCGCTTTCATCTGAAATATCCTCTCCAAATCCACCCTGCTATATTTCCTCAGCATTCAGTGTGAGCGCAGTGGGAGGTTGGTCAGCTCTTGGCTGCCTGCAGCTGACTGCAGGCCCTTAGGCTGCGCAGTCCATCTCTCCTGCTATTACAGGTCCTTCATAAATGGACACAGGGAAACTTGCACATCCAAGCCCAGAACTGCAAGGGAACAACCTGGGAATTTTTGTGAAGTTTCTGATGCTCTGATGGAGAAGGCAGAGAGAAAGGCAGACACTTTATATGCACTTTGTTTTAGGCCTCTGAAAATTTTCTCAGTAATTTGAAGTTGAAGTGTATTTCTCCAGCCCTCTTCTCCACACTATGGCCACCTCGCCCCTTCCTTGCCCCACACCACAAAGCCACTAAAGGACCGATCACACTGTCTCTGTGAGTGACGTGCCCTTTTCCAGTGCCTGTTTCCCTCCACATGTAAAGTCTTTCAAGCCTCATTGCAACACACTCACCTCTCAGTGCTGCGTTCATCAGTAATTGCAGAAACACCCCGGGCACGTAGAGCCCAGTGGCATTAGCTGACACCTTTGTAGACAAGCTGAGCTGCTCCTTTACAATGAGCTTTTTTTAGGAAGCCTCACCAAAGTCACATGTAAAGGAGAGGTAGAAACATTCAGCAGAACAGCAGTGTGGGCATTTTGCTTGCTTTTTAGTTCGGGGCTTGGGGTTTCCTTGGCATCTTGTTTTGTGTTTCTGCACCATGTGGCAGAGGCATCAGACCTTTGTTTTCACAAATGCATGCGTGCAAGAGCACATCTGCATGTGAACATTGCAGCACTGGGAGGGAGAAAGCCTTTGTTCAAAGACAAAAGGTTTGTTCAAATCCTTCACACTACTCTACCTGCCACTTCTGCCTCTAAAATGAAACTGTCATTTTCCTTCTGACTCCTCCTTGGTGCAGGATGCTCAGTGACTAAACCTCAGACCCCAGGGATGACTCTGGCTGCCCCCCAGGCCAGAAGACCAAAAGATGCACTTTTTAGGAAACCAGATTTCTAATACAATAGTCTGATGCAAGCACTGAGATACATGAATGTCTCTTGATCCTAGATTTTAGTCCTACAGCTAATGGATTCCCAATAAGCTTTGCTTAAAGAGATAAAAAATCCCAAGAAATCAGAGCTCACACCAATAGTGCAAAAGAAGGGTTGGAAGGATTCTGGCAAATTATTTCAACAGCTCCACAGAAATCAATGTATGTAGTAAGGCAGTCTCTGGACACTTCAAAAGACAAGTCTGAAGAAAGACAAAGAAAGATAATTTTGTAATACTTGGTGTGAGTCCTCAAAATAAAAAGCACTATGGATATTCGTTTGAAATAAAAACACAATCCTTCATTCCAGCTGTGCTCACATCCTGTCTGCTTTCCAGGGTTAATCTGCTGAAGAGCTTTTAGCTAAGATTAATGTACATCCAGCTGTCTCTGGACTTTTCCATTTTATCCAAAAATTGAAACACACCAAACAAAAAACTACTGGCAACAACATATTAGCAAAAAAGCCTCATTTCAATTTTGACACAATTCCCATGACATTGCCTCTCATTCTAAAAGAATAAAGTGATTAAGCTTGTTTTCCGAAGCAAAATAAAATGAAAGGAGACAAAAAAAAAAAAGGTACTCTGCAAATTTATAGCATTGCATAGAACACAAAGAGATTAAAGCAGCTAATGGCTGGAAAATGCTGATAATACCAATAGTGATAATATGAACATGGGTGGCGTTACCAACAGCAGTAATGTTTTCCCCTCATACCACCACAGCCATCAGACCCTATGGGCTTCACTTCAGTCTGCTGAATCGCTAGGTTCCCATTTGTATCTTCAGGTGATAAGGGAGACAAAGATCTCCTTGTGGCCAGGGTGGGAGATGATGTCAAGCTGTGGAGCAAACCTTGCTATGTTCACCTGCCTCCATTGGGTTATGCATACTGGAACCCTGCATCCCTCAAATCTCTGCACTAGGCTTCCTCTTCACTGGCATGAAATGGGGCTCCTGCATTGTTCTCCTTCTGCATGTCCAGGGAGCATTCAGATTCAATGCCAAGTTTTGGGCAGAGACTGGGCATGGAGGAACAGTTGGAATGCAGATGTGCCTCTCAGAACCGAAGTAGCCAACAGCATCCCTGCATCTCAGGATCCTGTTCCTTTCATAATTGTCACCACCATGAAAACAGATGCTGTTTTGTTGAATCAGGGACTAGAGAATCAAAACAACTTGCCAAAAACACAAGCAACTTTTAAAAAAACTTGATCCCCATGGCTTGCTTTAGCAAGGCCATCTGCTCAGCATATAAAACAGTAACAACAGAAACTGTCAGAAGCTGGGATGAGAAGTGATGTTCAGGTGGCAGTCCCTCTCTGTACAGGTGCCACGGTCAAGGAGACCTGCTGCGAGCTCTGAGAAGCACAACACAGCTGTTTGCTGTCCTTTGAGTTGACCTGGAGGAAGGTTAATGCAAGAACAATTATCAAGGAAAAAAAAAGCCTACCCAGTTCTGGGGAAAAATTCTTCCCCAAAACCAAACTAACAAAGAGAAAGAAGACAGATGAATAAGAAAATTCATATTTTCAAGTTGAAAAGTTAAGGAGGAACAGAGTGCCGAAAACCAACCAAGATGGCACTGACCTTGACATGTCAGTCTTAGAATCATAGAATTATAAAATTGGTTGAGTGGGAAGGAACCCTTAAAGATCATCTAATCCAACTTCCCCGCACTGAACAGGGACATCTACAGCTAGATCAGGTTGCTCAGAGCCTCATCCAGTCTGATCTTGAATGTCTCCAGAGATGGGGCATCAACCTCCTCTATGGACAACCTGGGCAACCTGTTCCTGTGCCTCACCATCTTTATTGTATTTTTTTCTTTCTTTAACCTAATTTAAACCTCCTTTCTTTTAGCTTGAAACTATTTCCCCTTGCCCTGTCACCACAGACCCTGATAAAGACCCTGTCCCCTTCTTTCTCATAGCCATACCATTAAATACTGAAAGGCTGTTCTCATGTTTCCCCAGAGCCTTCTCTTCAGGCTGAACAGTCCCACCTTTCAGCCTGTCTTCATAGTAGAGGTGTTCCATCCGTTAGATCATTTTTGTGGTCCTGCTCTGGATGTACTCCATCAGATCCATGTCTCTCCTTTACTGAGGACTTCACATCTGGATGCAGTACTCCAGGTGAGGCCTCACCATTGCAGAGTAGAGGGGCAGGATCACCTCCATCAATCTGCTGGCCAGGCATCTTTTAATGTAACCCAGCATATGGTTGGCTTTCTGGGCTGTAAGAACACATTGCTTTTTCATGTACAGCTTTCCATCTACCATTATCCCCAGGTCCTTTCCAGCAGAGCTGTGCTCAATCCTTTCACCACTCAGTTTGTATTGATATTGGGATTGCCATGACCTAGGTCATGTACTTACACTTGGATTTATTGAACCTAAGGTTATCATTCTGGGCCCACAGCTGAAACCTGTGTGGTCTCCCTGGATGGCATTCTATCCCTCAGGCATGTAGACTGCATGACTGTTTGGTGTCATCTGCAAACTTGCTGAGGGTGCACTCAATTCCACTGCCAATGTCACTATTGATGAAGATACTGAACAGCACTGGTCCCAGTACTAACCTGTGTGAACATCACTTGTCGTTGATCTCTATCCAGACAATGAGCCACTGACCACCACTCTCTGGATTCGAGGTATCTTTCCAAGACTTCCTGGATGCCCTAGTGCATTTGCATTGCCAAATATAACTTGAGTGTATTTAACTTAACATTTTTACTTACAACTTTCATTTCTGTACTCACAATCTGGATTTTTCTCATGGCAAAGTTACAATCATTTCATAATGCACTGCTAGGTGCTGGTGACTGTGTGGCAACTGAAAGTATCACCCTTTTTCATCAGAAAGAATTAATACACTCTTAGAAGAGCTACTATCCCTCCATATATTAACCACCACCATTGTCAACAACTTTTTCACTGACAATGGTCACAACCTCAGCAAAGGCCCCACAGTAAAAGTATTTCACTTTTTGAAAAACGATGAACCTACTTTCAGCTCTGTGTAAAATTTGTAGAGGCAAGGCTGACTGTCCAGAGGAGCATCAAGGAGGAGCAGAGAAGTTTTGTGAGCTCTGGGAGGTTCAGTGAAGGCCGTACAGGAAGGTTGCCTGCTCAAGGACTGGGCTGGGTCCATAGCTGCAGGAGATCCCTGAATGGGGCACATACAGGAGGTGGCCAGAAACCAGATGGCTTTTCACTAACAGCTTTTCAGTGGGAAATGTCACTTTGCTTCTACCAAAATTGGAAGAGAATGCAGTGAAATGATCTCATAAAAGTGAATTTGGACCTTATTCTGTCACAAACATTTCAGAAAGAAATATTTAAATATGGATTTTTTTAAAAAATATACAGTTTCTAGCCGTATGGACTATATTACATTTTCTTCTGAAGTCTAAAATGGAAATAAAATGAGTTCTTGCAGTCTCTGGAAGTGCTTAATTTGAAGTGAGGAAGGGGAGCTCCTTCAAAGTCTGAGTGTTTCTGCAGGATAAAACAATCTATTTTCTAATCAGAGCTACTAGTACATACAACTTTAGTTGCTCGGGTCCATCGCTTGCCTGACCCACAGAAAATGCACATCCATCAGAGCTAAAGGGAAGCTTAGCTGGTGATGAAGAAGTGCCTGAACTCTGGTTAGGAGTTCCCCCTGTTAGCAACTAGCAAAAGAAACAAGAGGGAGTGCCATTTTCCAATTTCTTGCTTTTGTGGGTTTGTAAAAAGATTAGCCTTAAATGCTGTAGCTTACAACACTTTTGTTTGTTAATTCTTTAAGAAGAGAAAAATAACAAGAGAAAGATTTTCCAACATCAGCTTACTAAGAAAATTCTTCAGAAGGATCAAAACTTCAGAAGAGGTTGAAATGCTGACAAGCTGACAAGGAATGGGAAATTCAGCTTCTCAGAAGTTACGGAATTAATTCCCCAAACATCTGTAAAAGTAATTATCAGAAGAATCTTACAGCATGGATTTGTTTGCTGGACTTTGGGCCTGATCGAGTTTCCCTGCAGAATAACAGTGAGAGCCGAAGCCCAGCCACATCCAAAGCAGCCTCCCCAAAGAAACTACTCAAAAGAGCTGAGTGCATTCCCAAATGTTCCAGGCACCACAGTATCCAAGCAAATAGACTGCTGGATGCAGTGTACCTAAAAAATATGTTTTAGACTGTATTAAAAAAAAAAAATCACTTAAAAAAAAAAAAAAAAAAAAAAAAAAGCAATCACAGAGAGTGCAAGACCTTAAAATGGGAATGTCTTCTGCAAAATAAGATGTCAGCAAAGCTAAAACTAGAAACTAGCAGTGACACGATACAAAGGAGATGAAAATAGGCTCAGATATTAGCGCTGTTTCTGGATCACTGCTACCAAACCATCCCCACCACCTCCTGGCCTGTTCATTAATAGTCCCCGTTGTGTCCCTGCAGGGAAGCAGTAATTCAGCCACATAGCCATAAAATTGGCAGATTTAATACAAACTAAATCATTTATTGTCTTCTCTATAACATCGAAGTCTGGGTTATATTGGTAGACCACTGAGGAAGGCAGGATTTCCATTCTTCTCACCTTCCTTAGGAAACAACTACAGGTCTGCAGAGGCATTTCTGCCACGTCCCCTGAGCTATCACAGTTGTATTTATCCTCAGGAAGGATCATAGGATGAAGCTGTCCTTATCTCTTTTTACTTCCAGTGGGCTGTGACTGCCCCAGAGCAATGGGGTTTCCATTTCAGCATACCCCCTGCACTGGCCTGCTCTCAACATCTTCTACCAATTTCATCTTGGCAGGTTTTCTGTTCTGTAAGCAGCCTTGTTCTCTTCAAGTAAGGAAAAAAGAATGGTTGGGGTCCTCTGAGTCCAAACTTTATATGCCTCAACTATTTTTCTTTGCATGTAAAGCAAAATAACCAGCTTCTATAAAAAAGCCAGAGCACGCCATCTGCCAAAGTGAAGGTATCATTGGAAAATTCAGGCACTGCATTTCCACAGCATGGGGTCTGTAGCCCTCCCCACCACAACAACAGCAAGCATGCAACCAAGGCTTCGGTAACACTAGCTCAAGAAGCTCAAAATTACCAAAATAAAACCCAGTCAATGCAATGTGTGAGGCATGAGATATTTTCCCTTTCTTCAGGGGCAGTTTATTTAGCAGGCTTCCTGCTTTATTTTTAATGACAGAATCTGTTTATTTTATTGGGCTGTTTTCCAGCAACTTACAGCAACTTCTGCTGCATTTGCTTTGGAGCTGTTTTGGTGCTCACTTGTGCTGCAGAAGTCACATATCATGAAAATAAGGTGCTAGCAAACAAGCAAGCTGTTGAAAAGTTGATGACACCACAGGGCAATGTCTGATTGGACCAAGTTTGACCATGAGCCTCATCTATCAAGTGTCATCACTAACTCATGTATGTCCCTCAGTTTCGCATCCACATTTCTTGGATACCTCCAGGGGCAGATACTCCAGCACTCCCCTGTGCAGTCCATTCCAATACTCAACAACCATCCCCATGAAGAACTTCACAGTGTCCAATTAAACTTCCTCTGATGCAGCATGAGGCTGTTCCCTTGCCTTACTTGTCACCAGAGGAAAGAGACCGAAGAGAGTTCATCCATGTTCTCAGGGGGGTGGCTAGTGGCACCCAAACGATCTGGGATGGGAGCAGCATCCGTGGGGATGTTACAGGCCTGGGAAGATGTGGAGATGTTTGGAAGTGCCTTGCACCATACTTCCCAGCACTTCCCACGTTCCTACAGGGTTTACCTTTGCTGCAGAGCTGTGACCATGCCCTCTGTCTTCATACCCCAGATTGCTGACAGAATTAGGAATCAGTCATCTCTTCCTCTTTCTCATTTACATCATTTCACCTCTACTCTTTTTTTTTCTTTTTTACTTCAGTGTTGTTTTTTTGCTCCCTTTATTGCCTTCTTCCCTCTATTACATGTCTGCATCAAAGCTTTTTAAGGATTACATTGTATTTTCAAAGAAAACATAAGGCACAGGGCTAGAGATACATAAACTGCTCCAGAATAATAATAATAACCATCACAATATAGATCAACAGCATCTTCTGAAATGCTTCCCCAAAAAGGAATGGATTTGTCCCATCTCAGCATTAAAGAGTTGTACAGACCCTGTTGCAGCCTGTTTGCTTTGTTCTGCTTCCACTCTAAAACAATTAGGCTCCAGCAGGCTCACAAGCAGGCAGCTCTGCAAACAAAGAAACCCTCTTTCTCTCTCTGTCTCCCATACTGTGCATGCCCCGATTACCAAGAACACTAATGAACTACCAGACCACAAACTTCCAACTCATTTCCCTGGGTTTGCTATTGCCATCATTACCCACCCTAGCAAAAATAGCTCTGGAGCTTTCTTTCAAGCCTGTGGGATCATGCAGAAAGTTCCCTAATTCCAGATGATTATTATTATTTGCAGTTAAAGTTTTCCATTCCCATATTTATTTCTTATTGTTTAGCACCTGTAGAGCACTGCCTAGCTGGGTTATTTTTGCTATGTAATCATTGCTAATCGGAAAAACCTCACAGCCTTCATGGGGATCATAAAATGGCTTGAGTTGGAAGAGAATTTAAAGCCCAGTCAGTTTCAATTCTCCTGCCTTGGGCAGGGTTGCCACCCACCAGATCAGGCCACCCAGGGTCCCATTTAACCTGGCCTTGAACACCTCCAGGGATGAAGCATCCACAGCTTCCCTGAGTGGCCTGTGCTGATGTCTCACCCACAGCCTTGGCATTATCAGCTCCACAGTCAAGGGATACTACAGCCTACTGCCTTCTCCTTTACCATTGTGCACATTTTTGCTTCAGACAGCCATGGAAATGTAGAGAAACAATGGAGTGATGGTCCTGACACGTTAAATTTAAGTATTCTCATTTAAGCCTGCTGAATGACTACTGGGCAGCCATCAGCTGGGGCTCTCCTTTCAAGGTGCAAAGGACATCACTATTTTTCCAGTATTTTGATACAGTAAAATGGGGTCAAACTCATCCAATGGGAGGTAAAGAGATCCACTCCAGCCAGAATTTTCAGTGGTTTGGGAGTTTAAAAAAAAAAAAATAGAATGTAAGAAATACAGTCAGTGTATTGACTATGCTCTCATCCTGCTCTCATCCTTATATTGGCTTGTAAGAGGGGAAAATATCAGCTGAACACCTCAGTCACAATAAACTGGAGGCAGATCTGAAATTGAGATTTGAAGAGAGCGCACAGCTGTGGACGCTCCAAATGCTGCAAACCCCATGCAGCATACACGCATTTGGACCTTCCTGTCCACACTAGATAAATCTAACACATAAAAGGCAAAATATGCAGTAATTGCAGCTTTATAGTAGTATAATGTGGAGCACAACTACTTATCTTACATAAACAAAAGCAAAATGAATTAAAATATAGGGTAGCATAAGACTAACCAGGCTTAAACATCAGAGCAGTAAGAATTGCTTGAATTAGGAAAAGGTTTTTAATGGAGACAGGTATTGAAAGTCTGTGGCACTCTAAAATCAAAAAGCTCAGGAGATTATTCTTAAAACTGATTACTTGTAAAGCAACAACATTCTGTTCTCCTTCAGGGGTCCTTCAGTTAACAAAAGATTTTTTGTAACTGTCCGCCTATGATTATGAGAACTAAAAACTTATTCTTAATAAATGAAAGCTGAAGTTTCAAGCAATCATTTGACTGTGGAGAATGAGACTTCAAAATGGAGGTGAAAAACAGCTGAGATTTGTGATAAAAGCTTTGGTAGTTCACAATAGATCTGTGCCTAGATAGATTTGCAAAAATGTATGATTTCTTATAAGTGTATCCTACAATATGATAACAGACATTTCAAAATTTCTCTAAATGTTTGTCAATACTCAGAAGTGTCCTTCCATCCTTCCCATGGGGACCTAAAGGGAAGAATCATAGTCATAGAATGGATCTTAAAGATCTTCTAGCCCCAATGCTCCTGCCATGGGCTGTGTTGCCACCCTCCAAATTGGGCTGCCTAAGGCCCCATCCAACCCGGCCTTGAATACCTGCAGGAATGGGGCATTCACAGCTTACCCTGGCAGCCTATGCCAGTACCTCACCACCCTCTAAGTAAAGAATTCTTTCGTAACATCTAACCTAAATTCCCTTTCTTTTAGTTTAAAGCATTCCAAATGATAACTATTGGATCATGTAAAAAAATGGTCCTCCTCCTTTTGCATATAAGTTTCATTCAAGTGCTGGAAAGCAACAGTGAGGTCTCCCCTTCTCCAAGCTAAAGAAGCCCTACTCCTTCAACCCTTCTTCATATGTGAGGTGCTCCAGCCCTCCGAACAGCTCTGAAGCCTCCGATGGACCTGCTCCAACAGCTCCATGTCTTTCTTGTTCAGGGGGTCCCAAGCCTGGATGCAGTACTCCAAGTGGAGCCTCATGATGACAGACTAGAGGGGGACAATCACCTCGCTTTCCCTGCTGGCCACCCCTCTTCTGATGCAGCCCAGGAGAAAAAAAAAAAAAAAAAAAAAAAAGGATTACAAATAGAGATGTAGAGATGAGAGATTATAAATATAAATAAGGAGAAAAACAAACAAAACAACAGCAACAAAAAATAACCAGCAACAAGCCTAGGCAGAAATGGTCCTAAATGTAACCTCCCTGATTCAGATGGCTTCTGAGCCACAGGTGTTTTTGGATGCGCTCCACACGTGCCCCAGTCTGGTACTTGCTCCTAAGAGCTCAGAGTCTGCATGTCTGTGCTGGGATTTTCTCCTGAAAGGAAGCATAAAAGTCTGTATGCTCATGTGCTGGATGCGCACCGCAGCACACCAGGCCACAAAAAGCCAAGTGCACTGGGAATGCTCTACAGAGGATGTCAGATGGACGCCAAGCAAGGTTCTCCCTTTGCTGCCCAGCAGACCTGCTGAGCTTTCACATCCCTGTCAAACTTCCCAGCACCCGACACGAGTCATTTAGCAGCTGGAGATGTGTCTTGCCAGCACCAGTTCAGGTCTCAAGTTTGCTTATTCTCCTCACGTAGCACAGCTGGCAGAAGAAACAGAGCAAGATCAAAAGGGAAAGAAACAAGATGGAAAAAGATGAAGTATGAAATAATACTGGTAACAGGCTGCAATTGACGATCAAAGGAATGAATCTGGTCCTGACTTAAAAATACATATAAATAAGGAAGCGCCTTCCCCCAATTCTGAAAGGAAGAATTTGCCATTTGCTCTTAGGTCACGCAATCCTTTCAAGTGCAGTTATACTTAGGTAGCAGGAAGGACAGAGTACCTCAAATTGTATTTATTTGCTTCCAGCATCACAAAAGAGGGTTCTCTTGGCATCTCACTGTTTTCCCATTCGGGTTTCACATAACCCACAAAACCAAAATCAAACCCCAGAGTATCTCCCATTCCAGCTAAGCTAGTGTGGTGCCAAAACTTGGTCTCATGGTCGTTACCAGCTCCAAGAAAATGGTCCTCAGCAGCCAGAGTGGCACCATTTGCCTCCAGCCTATGCTCTGATATTTTACGTCTCAGACCAAAGTAAATCAAAACAAAAACACCCCAAAATTCCAAGAGGAATTCTGTGGTGAAATCTCTCTTTGGCTTTAAAAGCCTCAAACACCATTCACTATATTTTTTTGCAGTAATGTGATTCAACCCCTCTGACCACAGCACACTGAGGGACATGAAGACATCAAGATGAAATCCAGGCTGAGAGAAGCTCAGAAGGAGCCCACTAGGGGATGGGAAGCAGCAGCACTCCTGTGACAAATCCCAGAGGCACTCCAGGAATAGGCCCAGACCCATCTCCCCTCTTGAGGGGGCATTGGTGCCAGCAACACCATGCACCCTTCTTGCACTCTGACTTCTTGCACCTCAGCAGGGTTTCCTGCCACAATAGCTGGTCTGGCAGCAGGACTGCACAGAGAGAATATGAACTTTAAAGTGCATTCACCAGACATCAGCGATAACAAAGGGATACTCAGCAAAACCCAGCATTAAAAGTCTCCGGACTCATGAGAAGGGCTGAGTTTCACAAGACCTGGTCTCTTCTGGGTTTTACCAACAGCAATGCGCAAAAAACATGGCTCACCCAACAAAAAAAGCTGTGGGTTTTGAATTCTGCTTTGTTTTCATGCATCAGCTCTGAAATACACAGTGTCCTTACAGAACAAAAGTTTCCATGTAATTTGATGCTTGCATGCCAAACTTTTTCAGTATCACAGCTCCTGAACAGAAGGTAGATGTTAGTAAACAAGTTAAAAGCAAACACACTGCTGTCATCGGAATTAATTCCTCCACTCCTGCTGGAAAAGGTGGACATATCCCCATGAAAATCTGAACTTCACAAACTGCATGTTCTGAAAGAAAACAGTCCTTTCAATAGTCTCTGCTGTGACACCAAGTCAAGAGCCTATTTCATCTCCATCCCTTCCCTCTTTGATTTATTTAAATTACCCATGGAAGCATCCCTCTTGCCTTATTACAGTTTTGAAGTCAGGTGCAACTCACCTCAGCTCGAGCCCCAGCTGTAACACAAATCATTTTGGCATAAATCTGTACTGGATATATCTTCAAAACATTTCATTTTCTGTACATTAGTTACCTAATAAATAATTGGCAGACAATAAATGTCTCCTGGTGCTTTTGACGGGCATAGTGCTGCTAATAATAAAAGTGTTATCCGTCAGCACACGCTGTCTCACCGAGGAACAATAGCTGCGTGGATTTATGGCAGTGCAACACAGAATGTGATGACAGCCAAAAGCATGGAAGCTGGATGGCAGCTGCAGAAATTGAGAATTTTGTTTGGCTCTGGATGGAAACTGGAGCCGATCTCAGCCTTACATTTTCAGCTGACTTGGTTGCAAAGTGTTTAAAATGGACCCAGTTAAAGCAGTGATGTGGGGCTGCTCCCTAAGCTGCTGTGCTGGCCATGTGTCCCAGAGCCATGCTGTCATCCCAGCATTTGAGAATCTGGGCTTAGCTCACTTCCCAAACTCAGGGACGTTCTTCCCAGATGGAGAGCCATTCTGTGTAGAGACAAGCTGCTTGCTAGCTTTGACATCTTCATGCCCTCAACTCACCTTGAACCACATCACATACTCTGGGCGTGCAGACTGAGTTGGTGTCTCCTCTTTGGCTTCACCCTCTTCCTTACATTCTACCCTCCTTACTACTCTGCCCAGCATCCAATGTGACAAATGAAAAAAAAGAAAAAAAGAAGGAACCTGCTTTGGCAGGGGGGTTGGTCTCGATGATCTCTAGAGGTCCCTTCCAACCACTACAATTCTGTGATTCTGTGAAATGATGTGGGCACGGAGACCTGCTCAGGCCATCCCTGATAGGGATAGGAGAACAGAAAACTCTGGACCACAGAGAGCACAACTTTCACCCAAACAGCTTCATGGAAACATGCCTGGTGCTCCAGGCCTGCTCAAGTTCCATGCTGTGCTGGAAGGATGCACAGGTCCTATTACAAGGCAGATGCAGCAGCTATGCCTGGACAGAAACCTTTCCCAGAAAGACATGTCATGCATTTGCAGGACCAGAAGAATACAGAAAGGTTTGGTTTACTTTTTTGGTTGTTTTGGGCTTTGGGTTTTTTTGTTTGTTTTTTTTTCTTATGTAGGCTCTTTGTTGTCAGAGGGTTTTTCTTTAAAATGCAGAAAAGCTGCCAGAAATAAATTTCTAGGGGAGAAAGCCCTTCAGCGCTTGATTACTGCTGCCTGTTGGTTACAATAGCATTTGCACACTTCAGTAACTCCCTCCCAACTTGTAAAACAATGTTATACATCATTTTAAAAAATTGTCCTGGAGACAGCTTTATTCTTCATTCTGTTCAACACAAGTTTAATGTGTGCTGTCTACAAAGCAGCAGAAGAGAATCATTTGTTCTCTTGCTCTTATCTCTATACCCACTTCCATTAAAAGCATGTGAGAGCATGTTAGATTATCCACTGATTTTTAGAAATATATACATATATATAAAAAACAAAACAAAAAAAAAAAAAACAAACAAAAAAGAACACACAGAAAACACCTATAGTCAAGCATGATAAAACCTGAGTCTCTTTGTGGACCAGGGGTGCATCCCTGCCTCCACCCGCACCTTGACCCCATTCACTGGGCTCTCAGGGATCCAGGGTGCGTATCCTTCCAAACTACCACCTTTTCTCTTAGTTCAGAGTTCAGTAGCATTAGAAAATATATATATATAATTCATCGTTTTTATGTCTCCTTGCTTGAGCTAAGAGTTCACGCACACGAGATTAAAGCCCCTGTTGGAAAACTGAACTCATCAGAACCAGCTGCCCTCAAAAAGCTCAGCCTCGATTCATCTACCTGAGAAAGGGACAATATTTGCTTTAGAGTGTGAGTTTGGGGGCTGATTATTATGGCCTGGAATGTCCAAAGGAGTATTCATAAAATAATGAAATGTAAGGCATAGTCTGGGAGCCTATTTTTAGAAAACTAAATTATCAAGCTCGAACATTAAAGCTGAAGCTGGAGCGCTGCAGGACTGAGCAGAAACATAATGTCACCATTTTTGAATTCATTAAATATTTGCTCTTTTAAGTAAAATTGTACTTTTGTTATCACTCAATTTAGAGAAGAGTTTGGGGAAATATTCGTGCGCACGATCTGACAGCTGAATCACCTCCATTTGCTGTGCATCTCATTTGCTTTTTCTGTATTATTCACTACCACAGAGACACGGTGATTTAACATTAATTTAATTTGCATATATTAAATGTGCTCAGAATATTTGCACAGCTTGACTAGAACTATGGGACCTGCTTTCCACATGCAGCTAACTTGGTGATAAAGCCCACAGGACACAGTTATTTGGCTGTGGAACACAGTCACCTCTTAACTCGTCCCACTTTAAATATTCATGAAGAGTTAATTATTTCTGTTCAAGATATCCTCAGCAGCTTGGCAAGCCTTATGCAATGGCATCTTGATCCTTTTTCAGACCCTTGCTCTGCATCTGCCACAAAGCCTTTCAGAAAGCCTCAGTGTTAATCGATAACTTTTCTTTTGGAAATCATAAAATGTTACAAGTATAAAAAAAACTTTTGTCATTTGAAGCACAAAGGGGATCTGGACCTTTGCAGCTGTCATGTTGTTTCTCAAGTCATTTTAAGACTTAGTCTGCCATGCTGACTAGATCATGGGTTAAACCACCCTCATTTGGCCGGTATTTGGAAGGACGTTTGTTAGGCTTAGAAGCCATGCATACCTGTACACACCCCACAGTCAGTACCAAAAAAAACTAGTCACTGTGCTAGCTGATAGAGATGTAGGGGCTATCATTTTTTGCTTTTAAACCTGGAAGATAAGGACAGCCTAAATCTTCACCCACAGATCTTCATCTGAATTTCTATGAGGTCTGCGGACTGTGGGTTTGACACCAGCATGACAGAAAGACTTCTGCCTGGCTGAGGCTACAGCTGCACTGACATCCCATGACTAGATCTCAACCCTTTTCCAGCAAATCTTTTTCAGTCACAGAAAGAAGCTTGTACCTGAGCTCCTCCAGTGAGAAAAGCAGAGCCCTGCAGACATATGGCCATGGGCACAGCATGACTCAGGAATTCACAGACCAGCAAAGCTTTCAGAGGGCTGCTTACAGCACTATTCCTGGTAGAACATCACAAAAGCCAAAGAAATTAAGGCATCCAGCAGTATGCTGCTTTCAGCTCCTACAGAGACTCCCAGAGCTTACACATTGCCAAATCTCAGCTCCAGCATTCTCTGTTGCCCTAAGACAGCAGTACTTCTACAAACTCTTCCAGGCAGTGTCTAAGTGAGCTGTAGCTACTTAAAGCTTTTTTTAAAATCAGTTGTAAATGATCAGAGCTTGGATACTGGGGGGAGGGGGGAAGCAAAACCAAAAAGCCATAAAAAACGACAGATTAATAAAACACATACCTGTTTTGAAGTTTTAATCAGCTTGAAGCAAGGCATGGCATTTTCTTTCCTCAAGTGAACAGAAATTGGCCTTAAGTGAAATATGAAACAACATATTAATATGGCTTTGGTGTCAACAGCTCATATAATAGGTACAGTAACACTAGTAGTGTTCCTCCGCTGGCATCACAAAGATCCTTGTATCGAAAGACAATCTATTCCCAAAATCCAATGTAGATGATGCACTAAGGTCTCACAAAGCAAAATCCAGAGACAGCTCTCTGACTAAAATGAACAGTTAACAGCTCTGTAAGTTCAGCTCTGGGAAGAGAGAGAGCACAGGCAATCATGGTGTGAGAGCATCCCAACACAAGGGTGGAAAGATCCATCTAGTGAATGTGCCTGCTCCAAAAGCCACAAAGAAACCACCAGAGCCTGGCAATAAGGTTAAGATTTGTAGTAAGGGATTAAAAGCACCCACAGGGAGTAGATACAACAGAGAATAGGAGATCAAGAATGTTTCCAGTGTCCTAAGTCTCTGTAATAGTAGGAATAGGTAATAACTCCCAGAAAAACAAGATGAAGCACACTTCACTGCAGAAAAGAAAGCTAAAAAGCAATTTGTATTCCTTGCCAGTCACACCTGAGGAACTGTCCTTTCAGTTTCTGAAGGTGATGATGTATTTCACTATGAGTCACCAAGTAAGACATAGAAGTACCACCATCTCCTACATTTAGCCAAAGGAGTAAATTCGCTTTTAGGCTGCTTGCAGAGACATTTGAAACCCTAAAGCATGAGATTAATGCAATATAAATGTGATGCTATAGCAACCCTGTCTCTTTCTAAAGACCCTTAGAAATACCTATACGTAATTACAACCTGTATTTTCTGCTTGCTTGAAGTCCTCCGTTGTGCTACAAAATCCCTTTTGTAGTGTTATGTGTTTTGAAGCCCTACCTTACATTTTGGGTTATTTTCCTCAGAAACATACATAAAGACTTTTTTTTGTGTCCACAAGTTCATCTCTCAGATGGCCAAAAACTTTCTTCTGCTCCGTAGATTGGTTGCACATAAAGCTAAACCACTCATTTTGTGCGGTTCAAGTGCATCTGTCTGAAGCAACCAGGACTAAACACGTTACGCCAAATGAGTCTTCAAGGCCACAAACAAGAACAATACTATTTCTCCGTTCCTTGGATCTCTTTTTTTAGCAGAAGCAGGTACAACCACCTCTAAATAACAAGTACATCCAGACACATCTATCCCCTCCAATTGACTTGCTATCCTCTGCTTTTAGCAAAATTTCTTCTTACTGATTGCAAAGTGTTCTTCATCCCACCTCTCTCACTTCATTAAAAAACATCATGCAGTTCTCCATCTCACCTGAAGATGTGCGGCTCATCCATATTTGCTAAGAAATATGTTGAGCTGGAACAAATCCCTCACCATACAAAGAATCATCTTTTAAAAGGAGGGGGAGAGATTCATTAATTAAAAAAGAAACCAGCCTCTTCTGTACTGCTTAAGCATTGGAGGCACTTGAAGTCTTATAATCATCCTCTTTCAGCTAGCTCAGGAAGCAAACATTTTTGAATGGCAAACTTCTCTCCTACAGAACACAGCATGCAGAGGTACACAGCACTATTGTGAAAAGTACAAGGAAAGACAAGGAGTTTAGCTCAGCTCTTCTTGCTCATTTTGGGATGGCAGTGTGGAAGCAACATGAAGAATGGCATACACTGAAAGAAGGCTGCAACGTAACGAAACTAAGAGAGTTAACAGACAAACTGCAGACAGGAATTGCTAATTAGCCATCAGTGACAGCAAAGAAAAGTGTGTGGCGGTGGCAAGCTGTCACCACTGTCTCTTCAGGGCGCACTCCCCCAAACATCTTTTCTTCCCATTCTATCCGTAGGAAGGAAAGCAGAGTCCTCGGGGATCATCTGAACAAGAGCAGTAAACCATGAAGCCCAGCAGCAAGGCAGACCCAGCACCAAAGCACTGACAGCTCAAAGATGATGTGCCTATGTGAGCTCGCAATGCTTTTGCACTCCAGGCTGGAGATGAGCAAGATTTTGTGCTAGTTCTACAGTCATTGTCCTCCAGCCTAGACAGACTGAGAGCTGGCAGAGTTTCACTTTCACTGAGGCTTTGCCATGAAGCTTTTGTCTTCTTTTGTCTGAACTTGAGCTGGATATGCAGGAGAAACCACAAATCAGAAGTCTTCTGTTTATTAAACTGTATATAAAATTATTATGTCACGTGGGTACCATCTGTGTTAGCAGCAGTGGGGTATTAAAAGCAGACAGTGGAAGGCTGAAATTCATATTGCTCCATAACGACAGTTTGAGCTAAATGAGGCTCCATGGTAAAGGTGTTACATGAAAAAGAAATCGGAAATCTGGTGCTAAGGCTGTTGGCAAAGTTTTGCTGAAGTACCAATTAAAAATAGGGAAATGAAATTTTGATTTGAGAAATACTTAAAACACTTTTCATCTGTATTTTCCACTTAACCTATACCTGTGATGAAGAGCACTCTTGTAAAACGTGCTCCCTCAGACGGCTTTCTATAATTGTTTGTTTTTTAAATCTGTTATTGCTCTTCTTTTGAAAGCAAAATAGAACTGATAGTACCGATATTGCAGTATTGTGCTAATTCATGAGAAGCAGAGAGATAAGCCAGCTAGAAACAAAAGGAAAAGTCCATTCTTTTTCATTGTGTACAGAGTAGTACAATACGGGGAATTAATGAACAGGAGAAATAGGAAAGGTGAGAAGGCAAGAGAGAGAGGGATCTCTCTCCTACTCTTAAACAGCCCCTTCCTCCTGTGCAAAACCACTGCTTTACAGAAAAGAGCCTATAGTAACCACAGGACACCAGCACACTTTGAGACACTGCCATCACCTACCACCGCACGGATGCAGTGTTTGTGCCTATGGCCCATCCAAGGCCATGGCACTGCAGCTGCTCACTGCAGACCCCAAGCTCTGAGCCCAGAACTTTCTGGAACACCTTCTCCTCAACCCGCACTTTCACAGCCCGCTGCATGGCCACGCAGTCCTTTTCAGAAGTAGAGCTTCAGCGTAATAAATTAGATAATCACTGCCACTTTTACTCCTGCACAAAGGGAAAACCATTCCTTGGACCCCAAAATACACCAGATCTCCCCTGTATAAAGATGGTTTAAATAAGCAGAAAGGCTAAAGAACCAAAAAACAGTCACTGTATAGTATGAGTAATCCTGAAAACACAGAGGTTTGCAGCAAACTGGAATTGAATTTGGCACTGACAGATCCTAAATCTGTCGTAGGAGTAACTGAAGAATTGCAGAAGTGAGGAAAATGAGTTTTGGCACTTATTATTCTTAACTTGGACATGTTTTAAATTTAAAATGGAAAGGGCATATTATTACAAAGAGGATGGATAACATATGTTTTCTGTAAGAGCAGGCAGAAATTGCGTCAGCATTAACACAATAACTTGAAATTGTGGAAATGCATTAAAACTTACACAAAGCTACCTAGTCAGAGCATCCTTTTTCAGATATTACCTCACTGGCCTTTTAGTTTAAGCAAAATAATTTTTATAAGTCATGAACACTTGCACTGCCTCCTTGAATCAAGCATTTTTCAAATTCAGTTTGGGGTGTGTGGCAGCAGGAAAGAAGAGTCCATCTGTATTTTTAATTAAAGTTAGCGTTTCTCTACTTGTTTCATTCCTAGTGACAGAACTGGAACACAAATGCCTGTGGGGAGCCCCAGTAACAGCAGAAATGCAGCCCAAATTGTTCATCATCAGGTAGCAAAGCCTGGCAGCAGCCACACCACTTTCTCATCCTTTCTTTCCAGATGCCCAGACAGGACAACAGCCAAGCCAGGGCTGTGTTGCACATCAGAAGGCTAAACAGAAAATAAACACCCCCAGATGACTCAGCAAGGGTATTCCCTGACCTTGATTCAGATGCACCTCTGCAAGATGCTTCTCTCACATACCTAGCTCAGAAAAGCTAGGTATAAAAGTAGAGATCTCTCTTTTTTAAAAGTATACTTACTGGTTTAGAAGATAGTTGGCAGAGCTTTGGTTTTAAGGAGACTTAGCTATTTACTCACACAGTCTGCACTGCGTGCATCAGATCTCCATTGTGGGTGTGTGGTGCCCCTCACATCTACAATGAATCATGAATCAGAGAGTCAGAATAGTTTGGGTTGGAAGGGAACATTAAAAGCCATCTAGTCCAACTCCCCCTGCAGTGAACACAGATATCAACAGCTAGATGAAGTTGTCCACAGCCTGGACCAGCCTGACCTTCAATGTCTCAGGAGTGGAGAACCCACCACCTCTTGGGCCAACCTGTTCCAGTGCTTCGCTATCATTATTGTCAAAAAACTTTTTCCTTCTAACCAATTTCAATCTCCTCTCTTTTAGCCTGAAACCATTTGCTCTTGTCCTGTTACAAAAGACCTTGATAAAGAGTCTGTCCCCTTCATTCCAATAGCTCCCCTTTAGATACTGAAAAACCACTATAAGTTTCTGTATAAACCACTAGAGCCTTCTGTTCTCCAGTCTGAGCAGCCCCAGCTCTCTCCACCACATCACCAGCAAAGTCAAATGTGGTGGCTTCACATGCCAGAATGCTCTCCCTTCCTACAATGATGTCATTTTCTATCACAGAAATTGAGAAGAGTTTAAAAATACAGACTTAATAAGGTGGAATTCCAAGACTTAATGGAAAACAATGGAAAACCTCAGCTACTGAGATAAAATAAGTGCACCCTTTAATATTAGATGTTCTGAGAGAGACTGCTTAAGCCAGAGTAAAAGACCAGAAAGGGAAGGAAGGAAAGGATTCTATCTTTAAAGAAAATAAGTACTGTTAAATGTGGAAGAAACCCCATTTCCAACCAAGATGAAAATTGCTACCTTGTCAATAAAACAGTTCACATTACACAAAGTCTCCCACTGCCTTTTCGGAAAGAGATCCAAAAGTCACTGGAAGAGAGGAATAGGAAAGGTTGCAGTGCTGTGACAGACAGTAGAAACCGTACTGCTGTCTACAACTGAAGGCACTGAGAACATGCCCACTGGGTTGATGGAATGAAGCTTGTGCGGAAGAAAAAGTTGGATTTTACTTTAATCACCATTACATCATCTTCCTCTAAGGGGAAAAAAATTAGCAAACATTTGTATCCCCTATTTGATAGCAATACATTCAGCCCACACATCCTCCCTGAAGGCCAACAGGCTGTGAAAATCCATTTTCAGCTGTACAGACACTTGTCAGATTGCAGCTAAGCTGATCACACAAGTGCTCAAACACACCCAAGTGGAGAATCAGAGCACACTTGTTTCTGCCAGCACTGCACCACATTTAAGAATCTACATGCAGTGAGGGAGGGTTGGGAAACATCTCCTGCATCCATCTCTCTGGAGATAAAGCCTGGAGTTTCTCTCTGGAGAGAAGAGTCAGAGAACCGCTGTCACACACCTTCCGTAAGACATCACAGTATTTACACTGCCTTTGTGAGGCTTGGCTGACCATCATCCCAGGAATTCAAATCCAACATGGCAGTGAGATTTAAAAGATATTCATGCACTCAGCGCTGAAGACAACACACATTTCTTCCTACACTTCCAGGTGCAGTGTCCGAGTTGCCTAAATAGGCCAAGTAGCCAAGCGCTACACCAAGGTACCAGCACTCTGAGTATAAATTCACCCTTTTTACCCATAACGAGTGATATTCAGTCACCAAATCATCCTGTATCATTGCAGGGACAATGATGTCCCACCCAGTCTGTAGATACTCTTGTTTCAGAAAGGTGCATGCTTTCTTTTGTCATCTTTATAGTGTTTGCCATCCAGGTTCAACCGCCTCAGAGTTCTGAAAACATTTTGTTGGCCCCAGGACCCCAAATATGAGCAATAAAATCCTACCTTGTGAGGACTACCCAAGTTATTACTTGCATAGCTTGTGGCAGGACTAATTCTTGGACAACAACCTTTTCCCTTCACTTTTAATTAAGTGCCTCACTACCATTCATGGTTCAGCAAGATCCACTTTCACACTCAGGAATAATTAACACCAGCAAGACATTGATCTTCCGCAGATAAGTTTATGTACATTTTGAAATCTTGAGGATAATCTCTCCCGGATAAAGAGTAACTGCCATGAACACAAATAAAGAAAACAACAGTAGTTTTAACAGGAGGCAGTGAGGAATACTCACAAGATGCTTTTTGGACCAACAGGTTCAAAGCAGAAGATGAATATTATAGCTCAGTGATTGTTATTCAACATGCTCTGCCTGATTTCTGGCTTTGCAATGACAAAAACCAGACTGAATTTCATCTGCTACATTCATGATATCAATACATGCAGTGAATTGGAATGTCCTATTCTTCATGCCAGGGGCTGAGCATCTTCTTCCACAGACTAAAAAAAATTTGAGGTTTCATAATCTTGATAGATTAATCTCAAGAAATTTCCTTCAAATCTTCCAAGCCTCATATAGAATTTCAAAGCAATTGTAATTGCTCCAAATTGGTCATATCAGCCTGAAGGAAAAGGTATCATGAAGAGTATGCTGACACCTTAAAGCTCACCTGGAAAAGAACAGCAATTTAAGTTTTTCTGCAGCATGAGAGAGAAATATGAGATCCTTTGGAGAAATTTTACAGTCTCATAAGTTAGAAAGAATGCTCTTGATCCTATCCTGGGATGCATTCCTTAAAAAAAGTTTTGCAGAGATTGTCTACTTACAAACACTACTCTAATGAAAAAAAACTTTAATACTAGTGATATTATGGATGATTTCCTTACTGGAAAACAAACAAGCGAAACATTACTCATGGTTTCACCTAATCAATTCTGTTAATTTTCAAAAATTAACTATCAGAGGTCTACACGTAGTTTATCTCATAGGTTCAGAAGGCTTAGACAAAGTTGATGAATTAATTTTAGCAAAGTAATATCAGGTGGCTAGGTGTTGATAGACGTGCAGAGTAAAGTAAAGAGGGACGGAGGAGCACTTGCACTGTCATGGAAGGAACAAAATTACTTCAATAGTCTCTCTCCATTTATAATTCCTACAATTATCTCACAGGAAAATAACATCCAGAATGTCTTGGGCAATGACACTTCTGTTCAGCTGCAGCTTTCTCAGACATTTTATCACATAGCATTTTCCAGAAATATTTTTTCCTAAGGTACCCCTTTCTCAGATATAAAAGGTCACCAATGTGCCAGCTCAGTGCAGCTAACAGTATTTAGATTGGTGACTTTATTCACAAACAAGCAGTATCTTGTTTGGTGTAAAATTAATGTGTTGGAGGTTTGAGTGCTAACACTCAGGATATTATTACAGAGCTAAGCACCACTGAACAAGCCCTTCTGTTCCCCACAACCCCACTCAACAGCATCAGCTGTTTTAGAGGCTGAATTAGAAGGTGCTGAATTAGAGGCTGAGGCCAAGTAGCTGAACACTAAAATGTCTCTCCCCGCAGAGCACTTGGCAGAGGGACAGGCAGGAGCAAAGCACAGCATCATGTTTCCCAGAACAGGCAAGAAACAGGCGACAGCAGCTTTATTGCCTCAAGCTTACAGCAACTTGCATATATTGCTGGGTGGGCAAGCAACATCAAAGGGCAGACAGGGATCCAAGATTTTTGGTCCTGGACTTTGTTTCTGAAGTCATCAAGGACAGTTATTTTTCATGAATGGCAACAAAACGCTGCCTTGCTTTCAGAATTAGACCTTTCCTATGGAAAGCTCTGGATAGCACTACTACCAGCTTCGCTCCTACAGAAGCTCATAACATCTCCCACCTGGACTGAACACTCCTGTCCAGCCTGATTCTTTCAGGATCTATTTGGTGAAACTGGAGAAAATTCTTTTCTTCCTAGATTACACAATTACTCCGTGAAAGTGAAGCAGCACTGGGGTTTTCTCCCAGCCCCAACCCAGACAAATGAAAAAGAGTCTCTCCAAAGGGTCACAGATAAGAATTCTAGTTCCTCACATCCTCACTCTCCACAACCACTATAGCCCTGCAATAGCCATTTATCATTTCTTTAGGTTTCTTAGTAGAGACTTGGCCTTCCTTCTTTGTAGAAATCCTGGCAGCAGAATCAGTCTTTATGATGATGCTCCTCACTGTAAGACAGATGCTGAATTCTCTTTCCACTGTCCTAACTACCCAGACAGTGGCAGTTCCTGCAGTTCATACATCCATTAGACAAATGGGTGAACTTTGCACGCAGAAATGTTTCTTTTCCAACACAAATTGAGTAGTTTTCTACCCAAGTGGGCTGAATATACTTCATTTCTTTTTAAAGACAAACATTTCAAAATAGTCCTGGTAAAATAAAGAGTAAGAAATCAATAAATAACATAAATAATCCATAAAGACATGTTTTCCAGAATCAAAGGGGTGCAAGGAAGATGAAAGGGAGGAGGCTAAAAAGTAATCCCTGGACACAATATTTATCAGTGCATCAGCACTCCTAAAATAAACCCTGAAATTAGGAAAGCTGGGAACATGTTATTATAGGACACAGAGGTTTAGCACATGACTCAAAGCCTTGGCTTCTAGAATCACAGGAGCACAATGAAATTTAACTATCTGATAAATAAATCAATAATCCAGCCCGAGTTGCTGGTAGAACACATATGAAAATATACAAGAAGGCACAAAACCAAAGCATGGAGCTCAGAGGAAAAACTCACTCATTCTGTTTTCCAAACAAGGTTTTCTGGCCAATGAGAGCATATGAGCATAATACAGCTGGATTTTGTTCTGAGAACTGCAATCTAATACAAGTAACATTAATTTGGAGAGCATCACCATGATCATGTGTAAGAGATGCAGGCAGTCCAGTCACAAGTATGAGATACATGGTAGCATATCTAAATTTAAGTAGGTTTTAAGGTTAGCTGACTTAAAGTTAGCATCAATGCGAAGAGTCAAAGGCATTTAGGAACATTCATTCAAGTTAACTGAATGTGACAGAAGATCACCTGGATGAAATTACTCTGTACTCAGGGACTGAAAACAGAAAGTGAGGGGAAGGCCTTGCAGGTACAGGTGCTGATTGGCTGTGGGATTCAGATACTTGCAGAAGCTAGCAGCTATCAGTAAAGAGGATCAAGAAGATGCAATTCATTTACCTAATACAAGCACCACTGTTAGGGAAAACATCACCCTTTAGCTTCTTCTCTTAATACGGTTTACTGAATATGGCATTAATGTTTCTCCAGAATTCCTTGGATCTAATGGACAGGTCTCAAGAACCTGATGTCTTTGGCAAAGTCTCTCAACACCAAGAAGAGAAAGAAGTACATTCTGAAGTTGCTACAGACCCTTTCCCCTGGCAACATGTGCAAAGCTTACTGGAAAGGCACTAGCTGAAATCTTGGCCCATTATATTAGACAATGACCAGTTTTCTCTTTTGAATATGTATTCATATAAAATGTGTCTGGTCATGAAAATCTTTTCATCCATCCCCTCACCCCCCAATTTTCTTGTTCTTATATATTCTATATTTGAAAATATCACCTTCCTCAGTTACTATTCTATCTCACACCATGTTTTTCCATGCAATACAAGCCATCATATGCTTGGATCATACAGATGGGATATCAACAGCACATCTCCAGATGCAAAAATAGAGATGCTTGCAAATAAGCACGTAGCATCCTCTCCGCAGAAGGGCATAAACCAAAGTTCCCAAGAAAACAAGACTGGAATTGAGAGTGGTCCATATTCCAGGACCTGCTGTGTTGAGTCTGGATTAAATTCAAAATTAATATCTTGGCCTGCTTTACAGGCTTAATACCCAAGGAAACCTCATATCTGTTCAAAAGGAAAGTTAAATTGAATCAATTTTGCAATAAAAAGAATAAAACAACAACTTAAAAAATAATTATATTATAGCTCTGGCATCCAGAGAAATACCTGACTTTCAAAATGTCACTGTAATTACTTCATAATTACTCTGCTATGAAACTTTCAGCCTTTAGGACTTCCTAAGTTTAGAAAGACCCAAGTTTATGCTTTGTTCTTTCTTTTCTTTTGTTCTGGCATGGAGTACCAATCCAAATATAAGACATACAAGTTTAATCTCTTAAATACAGCAGCCCATGAAAGACCAAATGTTTAAATTCCGTTGAGGCATGTATAAATGAAAAGAAAAAAACAAGTTATATTCAATAGATCCATAAAAAGGCTTTCAGAAACAGTCAGCATTTCTAAATTCTGATCTTGGAGCATTGTGTCCAGGTCTGGACTCCCCAGTACAAGAAAAACAGGGAACTTGAGAGAGGCCAGCAGAGGGCCACAAAGACGGTTACGGGGCCTGGAGCATCTCCCTTATGAGAAAAAGCTGAGAGCCTAGATAAGACAAGGGAATCTTAACAACACTTGTAAATCTATTAGGGGTGAGTGGCAAGTGGCTGGGGCCAGGCTCTGGGCAGTGGCACCCATCAACAGGATAATGAGCAATGAACATAAATTGGAACAGGAATTTTCGTAGAAACATGAGGAAAAACATTTTACTGTGAGAGTGACAGAGCACTGAAACAAGATGCCCATAGAGTCTGTGAAGTCTCCTTCTCTGGAGATATTGAGAAGCCACCTAGATACTCTCCTGCACAACCTACGTAGGGACCGAGCTTTAGCAGGGTGTTGGACTTGATGATCTCTAGAGATCCCTTCCAACTCTTACAATTCTGTGATTCCTAAACAAAAACAAAAATCCCACTAGTGCAGGTATGGTGACAATGCTTTTCAAATGAAGCATTAAATTCAAGAACTTAAGATCCCTTGGCAATCCTTTTAAAATGAGACTGTCCACCTTCCCATTTTGCCTACAGTTTGACTGGTTCCTCCTTTCACCGCCCACCTGGAATCACTTAATGGGATCGCAATTCATGTAGGAATGGATCTTTGCTTCCTGTCCTTAATGTCATGTAGCATTGCAGCAAGTTGGCACAGTTCAATACAAGGTATTTGAGTGCAATACACACACTTCGGGATCTTTGGAGACTTTAGAGGAAACATTTTGAAAACCATCATTACATAAAAAATTTTAAACAGCAGACCCAGAGCCAGGTTCATTTCAGCAATAAAAAAAAGGATCCATTTATTGTATTGAATTGACACTGAAGAACTCATTTTTCAAACAGCATCTAAATTTATGCCTGTTGTTATAAGTACAGTTTTTTTGTATCAACTGGATACTTCAACAGGCAGCTAAATGATCTGCACGCTGAGTTGCTTCTAGATATAGAATTCACAAAGGAAAAATGTACAGACAACTTCGATACTTCTTTGAAAATATGAACGTACTGCCTTAAAGCTCTAGAGACAAAGCCTTACCCAGTGTAGCATGTGAGCTCAAAAAAAAAAAAAAAAAAAAAAGAGGCTGTGAGGACTTTTTTCTTTGTTCTCACAACCTAATACCCATATTAATTTTTTCTAATTTAAAAGCATAAACTATAAAATAAAGACAAGGTTTTGAATTGCAATGCGCTTTCTGTTTGAAATATCCTAATAATACATGTGTAAGGAGTTTCCCCTTCTCACCCATGTTCTTTTTCTTAAGAATTCAGTATGAAATCTTCAAAAGCTTGAAAAACTCCAATATCCTTTGTTCTGTTCTTACTCCATAGAGTGTATTTTTCCCCAGTCTTATTCATTCCGCTCCTGAATTGCTCAGGACAGTTTCTTCCATCAGAATTGATAGCATTTCATTGTCTTTCCTAAACATATATTACTTTATAAAGCAGAAAATTTAGCCATTCATAAGGACAGAGTGAGAAAAAAATACATCAAAAATGCCTTTAAATCCAAATCCTAGTGAGTCATATTTGAACAATAAATGACTGTAAGAAGGTAATTCTATTTTCTTGCCATCATAAATTTCCACGTTATCCTATAAAATAAGTCTACAACAGAACCATCAACAACTGTGATGACAGAAACTGGGTGGAATAATTTAGATACGTGAAAATGTAGCTTATCAGAACAGCACAGACAAATGCAGCCACACCAGCTAGGAGGAGCTCAATGCTGCAAGATGTTAAACGTCTTAAGAAAAAAGTCCTAAAAAGAATGCTAGAAATGTAAATGCTATTTAATTTGAAAATTAAAAAAAAAAAAAAAAAGATTGGGGAGTGTTCTGTGCGCTGTTAAGAATTGTCTGCACAGACTCCCTCCTACCAAATAGCCAGCTTAACAGGAATGGGAGTGTGCATAAGTCCGGTATAAAACTAATCTTCAGAGACTGGAAACAACAGAAGTCTTTTCACTTCTCTTTCATTTGAAGAATAAGCCAGAGGACAAGCATATTGAAAAACACTGCAAAGTTGAGCAACACAGAACTTCAAGTGCTTCTTCAAATGATGCACAGCACTCCAGGAGGGTCATTACTGCTCGGAGATCTTTGATCAACATTTCAGATGCTGTTGTCCATCCTCAGCTCACTAGCAAGTCATCCTTGGACTCTACAGATGCAATTTAAAACTTAACAGCTCTAAAAATAACCTTTCATCTTTAATGATATGTTATAATCTCTCTGCAAAATACAAATAATTCATAAGTCTTGCTGAGGTATTGGTGTTTACCTAAAATCCATAAGTTTAGAGTATTGAAGTGCTGCAGTTGAGAGGGTGGTGACCAAGTCCTTATTCAAGCACATTCATTTTCATCTAACTTATTGATTTTTTTCTCTCCACACTTCCTCCCCTGTCATTTAGAGCCAAGGAAAGAAGGAAAATAAATGCTATTTCCACCAGCTTTCTGCCCTTTCCTAGCTTTATTCCTTTCTTACTTCTTTCAGGAAAAGTCTCCTATGAAAGACCACATTAGCTCAGAGTGGCAGAAAGTGGCAGCTGCAGGCAAATTCAAATAACAGGAAAGCTGTGATTAGAAGGGTCATATTGTTACTGAGAATTTGCCATACTGATCACATACATCCTTGCATACTGATAATTAAGACACTGATACAGATTTCATGAAAATGTTTGTAGCTCATGGCAACTGGTGGTCAGTACTGCAGGAGGAATTAATGTGACAGAGCTGGGAAAAAAGGGGCTGAGGCCCAGAGAGGTGCCAGGAGATAGGGTGACCTACACCCTCATATGACTCTCTGACATTGGATATCACTTCTAACTATCATCATTTCAAGGGGAAAAGAAAAAAAGAAAAAATATTTACTATATCCTAAAAAAGAAATTTAGGATCACTCAAATGCTCAGAAACTCAGCAAAAATTGAGACTTATTTGTTTTTACTTTTAGTTTCCCATTTTTTAAACATCTGGCATTTTCTACGTGCTTAAGGGTTGAGAATTGAATTTCTTTCACTCTTTTCTCTTTCACGTTTAGATAAGCAGTAGTTATCTAGAAACACACTATCCAGCCCAGTTATTTTTTGGTAAAGCAGTAGGTTACAGAAGGTTAAAAACAGCATGGAAAGAGTGCATAAGGGTCTCATCACAGGAAACCAAAATAACATGGCATGCACAAACAGAAGTGAGCAATGGGGACCTTTGCTATAGTATTGTGCCATCACGGATGAGATTAAAAAATCACAGTGACAGCAGAAAGAGAGAGGAGAAATAGTTTTGAGATAATCTCTCCTGTAAAATGACATTTAGTTTAAAACATAAATTCAATCATTTCCTTTTCCATTTTCCAGGGTGACAAAGGGCAGTCAGAAGACCCCCACACTGGTGGGTATGGAGGCACAGTGGGATTGGTATTTAACATCACCATCCGTACCTATATTGTATATTTAATGCAAAAAAATCACTGCTTGCAGGCTAGGGTGCCATGCTGGCATTTCAGATACTCACTGAGACTGAGTGCATTTACAGCAGAAGCCTCCTTTCTCTCCCTGGCTGTAAAGGGAGCCACAGCAGTTAAGAAAGGTACAGATATGAAAGGTGCCTAATGGGGCTGAGGTCCCACATGCAGTCTGGAAATGTTTCCAGGGTCTTGAGACCAGTCAGCCATCACCCAGAAGGTGCTTCCCAAGTTCTGTGTTGGGAGGAAAGGGAAGCCAAACACATCTGAAAAGCTAGGACTCCCAACACAGGAGCCATTTCATCAAAACATCATTCCCTTCAGAAAAAAAAAATCAGTAACATGTGACTCAAATTGTTTCTGGAACAATGTTTTTGCACTAGCATCCTAGAAGAGTTATTGATATACTTCAGGATCAATAGACACCTTCAGAATTTCCTTTGTCCACAAGCTGCTATGAGCTCTGGAAAGCTGCACTGTAGAAATGTTCAGGTTAGATTCCATGGGCATGATTACCAGCCCTGACCTTAACTGACAGATCACTTCACTGGAAAAGATACAGCTACTCCACATCTTCAAGCATTTGTTCTTTAAATAGATAAACTCTGCAATTTTTTTCAAAAGTTTTCCAACAGAATATATCAAGTTAGGACAAGGAGATTTTTTAAAAAAGCGAACACCTGCAGCTCGAAATAAGGGAGATATTCCTTGCAAGATTTTCCACTCTTCTGTCTTCAAGTTTCTACATAAAAATCTAATCTCACTGTGTAGTAATTGCAACATGCACAACATTTATCACTGAAATTTTCATTAGTTAAAATTCATTCACATCAGTAAAAAACACAGATGGCTCCTAAAAAGCAGCTTTTTCTATGCCAAATGTCCTATCCATCTTCATCACACACTTTGCAGGCAACTTAACAAAATTCCTGCAAAATCCGGGTTCCTTTGTGGTGCTAATGTGAACCACATGATAATGTATATGCTGCCATTAACTGTAGGACTACTGCAAGAGTAATTCAGAGTGCTGTCAATGAGGGTTTTGACATTAGAGGGATATCTCTACAAGCTATTAGTCAGTTTCATAAATCAGTTCACCAACATTTACTGCATCTGTGAGGGTATAATGAAGAGTGCGTAGCTCACGAGTTGCATTCAAATTGGAAATACTATTACATTTCATGAAACGTCTTTTAAATTTGTAGTTATGGCACAGTGTATTTGTCAGCTTACACAGTTCTACAGGCTGGTGTGTTTGACAGGATGCTAGTAGAAGACATGGCTTTTCTCAGCTGCCTGGCTGAAAGGACTGCTCTCTGAGTAGAAGGCCCTGACAGAAGGACTTAAGCTCCTTCACCTCCCTGCTGGTGGCCTCTATGCACCTTTTGCTTTTCTGTAGAAGTGGCAGTGAATTAAGCTTTCAGAACACCAGCTGCTGGGTGACTGGTTGCAGACTGACACAGCTACTAAGAAAACACTTAAAACATCCATTAATCTTACAGAGCTAATGAGAATTAGAGTGGAAAACTGAGACCAAATCATTCACACACCATGTACTGGTATATTTATACAAATGAGCAGCAGTGGTTGCAGTTCCACCTACCTAGGCTGCTCCTAGCAGCTGCTTTTTGTTAATGGGTGCTTGAGAACTAGGCTGAAGGACTATCTTAGAATGAGAAATGATGTAAAGAATGATTAATTTTTTTTTACTTGCTTACAACACTTGTCCATGTAAACAAACATTTTTCTAAAGCACACACATACTCCCATTCTTCCTTCCATCTAAAATACTAATTTCCTCAAGAGGTTCTAGCCACAAAACATTAGACCACCATCCATCAAATTTCTCAAATTGCTACTGACCAGCCAAAATTATTTCTGCTATTCTAAATTAGCAGCAGACTGATTAATACATGTCAGGCTGAAATGCCAACTCTACAAAGAATGAATGGCCAAAATTGACACTAGGTGGATTGTCACCATACTTAGTGGCACATCAGTGACAGTAAGGATGCCATCCACTCTCCAAGATTCAATATTTAATAGAACCAAAGCACCAGACCTGAGAAGTGGATTTCCTTTTCCATAAAGAAGCTTTTCACCTTTGTGGCTTGTAAGACAGATTTTTTATTTTTTTTTTTTTTTAAGACAAAAACCACTTCACTTATCAATACTTAGTCTGAGACAGAAGTACCTCAGTGAAATTTCACACTGTAAAGAAAGGGACAGGGTAGAAGTTAGTTAATGGACTTGTTACTAAAAATGTGATAGAAGTACTACTCCCCCTCCTATTCTATTTATCTATTAAGCATAACAGAAAAGCTTGTGGAGTAGGTATTCTAATGCAAATGGCGGCTTATGAATATAATATAATCCAATGAACACACTGCAAGCAGTAAATCTCTTTAAAAAAGGCTCCCTTTGTTTCTTTGAAAAATTGTTTCTACCATTAGTACTAATGTGCTAAACATGAGGCTGCTAAACACAACACGTTGCACATCAATCACTGAGTCTGCTTTGGTCTGCTCTAAGAGAATGTAACTTCACAGATTTCAGAAGATAACCTGGAAAAAATCCTTTGCCTTATATCTTCACATCAAAATTAAATAGTGAATTGGTTCTAAAAAAAGAAACTCATTCAAGAGCAAACCTGTGTTAAGCAAGACAAGCACACAATTGTCAGCAACTGAGATTATCATACAGACTAGGAAATCCCCCTGCATCAAAGCCTGGAAAAGTAAGACCAAAACTGCCCTGAATGGCACTGGCAGCTTCCAAATTCTCAGTCTAGTGAAGAAACCTAAGAGCGTGCCCCACTAACTTCTGTTCAACTACTGATTTACTGCAAGGTCAGCATGTGCCAGGCCATAACATCATGCTGTCCCTGAACAAGATTAACCACTCACTGAAATAATTAGTGAAGAGATTTAACCTTTCCTCCAGTTCATGTACTGTCCAAGAAACAGCCATAAAACATTTAGAAATTTTTCATGCAAAGAAACACAAGGTCGTATGTTCCCACATACAGAGTGCATAGGAGGTATGAGCACTGCTATGGCATGGCATGCTCTCTGTTGGTGATTTGTAATTCATGCTGTATGCCTGATTATTTGAGTCACTGGGCAGTATTTCTCCCGAGAGGTTTCCAAATGGCCAATTAGCACTTCTAGAGCAAATATTTGGGGAAAATATTCTACTGCCTACACATCTGTTTATAAGCTTTTTTTTTTTTTTTTTTTTTTTTTTTTTAGAAAAACGAGTGCTTTCTACAAACAGTAGACATTAAAGAAAATCAAAATATAAGAAAATAGTTTCAAATCTTGCGAGTCGGTATGTCATCGTGCTTTAACTTCAAGTAATAATGATAATCTCCTAATAACGACAGCATGATTGGAAAATATAAGAAACACAGAAATTGACATCATAGTTGTGGGACAACAGGAATCAGAAACTGAAACGATGCACTGCAAAAAAAAAATATTCTATGGAAAAATTATTTAGTATGTTACTTTATGCCTACAATAATGATAGTAAAATCCTCTATATTTTTCCTTGTTTTCTCTTTTCCCCGTGAGTCTAAAAATTTATCTAGTTTGAACATTAATTTCAACCAAAGGGATGCTGTGTTTTAACCAAAGACGATAAAAAGGATTAAGGCTTTATGAAGTCAGAGAAGAAACTCATTATAGATTAAATTCTGCCAGCAATCCATCATGCTGCCTTCAAGGCAATTTAAATTAAGGTATTAGACTGTGGGACTACGTCTTTTTATCCAGCTCACACAGTATCATTTCCAGCTCCTGATTAGAAGTTATCCATGCTCATTTCTGCCTCCAGTGGCAGGGAACCACTTCTGCCTCAGGTATCAGGGCACAACCTTGGAGAGCTACCTTCCCTGGTGAGGCATTGTAGCAATTGGACAGATCAGTGTGATGGGAAAGGTGTTACAACAAAGGTGCAATGGCAGAAGGACCAGCATGAAAGAAAGGTGCTATATAGAAAGGGAAGAAGATTGCTCACCCATATCAAAAGATAGCAGGTTCACAGGGGAAAGCTTCACCACTGAGGGATCTCCAACAAGAAACCCTTCCCCAGTGGCAGTCAGCCCTTAAATGAGGTCTAAGAGAGGTGCAGCCAGTCTTCACTCCTTCTGGTCACACAGCTGAATTGGCTTCATTTGTGCTCCCAGGACTGACCCAGTCCTTTCCCCAGATGATCAGCCAGTGGTTCAGGCCGTGACTCAATATTCCCATACAGGTATAAACCAGCGCATGACCCTTCAACACAACCCCCTGACTGCAAAAGGAACCAAGTACCCTGATACTTTAGGAAACACCTCCCACTTGCATTGGGAACGATACTGTGTAAAACACCACAACTTTGGGCATCTCAGTCTTCAGATGTCTCACTGCAAAGTGAGACTGACTACATGCTGTTCAAGACAGCATCTATATTAATTAAAAAAAGCAAGCTGAAGAGACATAATATCAGAAACCCAGCCAAAAATGCTGCAAAAAAAAGCAGAATGTGTAATTTGCCTCAGTTCAGAAGGAATACATAACAGAGCTGGGAATTGAAAGCAGAAAGCAGATCTTCTGGCCTTAACTTTGAAAATATCTGTCTTCAGCACTACCTTTCCCAAGTGAGACTTGATAGAAAAGCAGCTGTTTGATTTGTTCTTCCTTTGAAAGAAAATCTCACTGTAAACAAGATGATAAAGTGAGGCAGGACCTAATCAGGAATGGGCAGCATCTGGGAAGGCCATCCGTCAATCCTGCTGCTCTAGGAGCTCCCTAAGGACGCAAGGGAAGGCACTTGCTCTCCAGTCCGTGAATCTATCTCAAAGGTTAGCTTATCCAATAGCTGTGGTAATTGGATGAAGTGAATTCCTAGGGGGGCTGGGAAGGGGTGTTGGAGTGTGGGTGGAAGGGTACAATTTAGCTTCAGTAATAACGCATGTAGCTGAGCTTCAAAAGCCATGCTAATCTTCGCAGAAAAGATGAAAAAGCTTTGATAATAAAACAACTTTAGGTTAAAAAAAAAAAAAAAAAAGAGGATGTCCATTTTAAGACAACCTAATTTTTTATGAGACTAGCGCCATCCTGTTGTTTACAACATTAAAGAGGACAGCCTCATAAGAACAAAGTCCTTAGCTCCTTTTATGTTTTAGAAGAATTGCAAATTCAGTAATGTTACGATCTTACTACAACAAAACTGCATCTGCAACTTTTTTACACAACGAGTCAAGAGCCTAGAATAAATCAAGGCGTAGTCTGGCTCCATTTGCACTGAAAACACTGCATAACACATATTCTTTCATATGCAACTACCTACTACAGCTCTGGGAAGCAGTCTGTACAGTCACAATGCATTTAAGAATGAGTCTGGATTCTGAAACTTCTGGTCCTTCCAAGGGAGCCTTTTTTTTCCCAGGTCCTCATAATCACAGTTTCCAAGACATTCTGTTCTTTTTCAATTATTCATTTATTTCCTTATATATTTAGGGAATATATATTTGAAAATGTGACTATAGCAGTTTTTCTTACTCCATTGCTATCTTTCATGATATTTGTTGGACTTCAGCACCTTCTTTTCAGAAATCAGATGAACTTTACAGGTTTTTATCCAAAAAAAATCTGAATTCTCTTACAATGTTTCATATTAATCACATCAGGACCGAAACACTGTGAAGAGGCTGAAAACAAAGAGAGCAAAGATTTCACTGGCAACAAGACATTACTATATAATACATAAGTAGACTCAGATATTTAGAGATACTAGAGTACCCAGCTTTCAGAAACAGACAATTTCTTCTTTTCTAAAAATTTCAGACCTAAGCAAAACAGAATTAACGCCAATACACTGAACTCCCTCCTTGTGATACAGGCTTTACTACAAATAAGAAGAAGAGGAAAAATATAATTAGTGATGAATATCCAGAGAGATAACTTCTTCTAGAGATTGCCTAAAGAGGGGGCAGCGGAAATCATTGTACAAGGGAAGCATGACGATGGTCCAAGAAGCAGCAGGCCCAGCCTGACTAGGTTTGCAAGGAACGACTCTTCAACACAGAGAGGTCTGTGTTTGCAAAGGATGCGGAAGCAAGGCACGTTTTCAAGAATAAGGCAGATTCTGGAAAATATCAATTAAAAGAAATAAAAAGAAATAAATGAAGAGCATTCAAAAAGATACAGCACAATGCCGTGCCTGCCATTTGCATCTCCTCTGCTAAATGGTGGTGAAAGCGGAAGATCATGGCCAACTGATGGAACAAAAAAATGCAAAGACTCATTTGCAGGAGGAGAATAAAAATGAAAAAGCTCTCCTCAGAGCTGAATAACATGCCAGATTGCCCAGAGAAGGTGGGGGGGGGAGCACTCCTAGAAAAGCAGAGACAAAAGTGTTACGCTTAAAAATGAAGCAAAGAGCAGAATGAAGATTACACTGCCCCCATGGAGAGATAATGAGATGTCACTTCCAGTACAGAAGTCAAAAGAGGTCAACTGAAAGACTAAGCAGAAGCCCAGAGAAAATAGAGGCAAGCTGATGATAGCAGAGACAAAGTGAACAGAGTATGTAAATTAATTTCTTACAACCTTGATCACATGGATCATGGGAAATGGTGTCAAGGAAACCAAATTTTATTTTTTAGCAGGATATAGTAGGAATGAGGACAAAACAAGCTGGTAACAAAAAAGTAAGAAAAAGTTTATGTCCCGTCAAACTTCACCACAGACACTGTCAGAAGCCCAAGTGGAAATGCTTACAGACAGGGAATAATGTGAGAGTGTGAGGAAAATTCCTACTACATGATGTTGAATAAAGGACTGAGAAGCACTTTAAAAGGTCAGATCTGATCTCTGACTGTGGAGAGAGTATCAGTTAGAGCAGCAATATAGACCCAAATACCCAAATACTTAGTCTGAAAAAAAAACCAAACAAGAAATCATAGAATCATTTGTATTGGAAGGGACCTTAAAAGATCATCTAGTCCAACTGCTCTACAATGAACAGGGACATCCAAAGCTAGATCAAGTTGCCCAGAGCCTGGTCCAGTCTGACCTTGAATGTCTCCAGGGATGGAGCATCCACCTCCTCTATGGGCAACCTGTGCCAGTGCTTCACCACCATTATTGTCAAAAAAGTTTTCCATTCTATCCAATCTAAATTCTCCCATCATTTAGTTTGAAAACATTTCTCCTTGTCCTGTCACAATGGATCCAGATAAAGAGTCTGTCCCCTTCTTTCTTATAGACCCCCCCCTTTAAATACTGAAAGGCTACTTTCATGTCTTCCCAGAGCCTCCTCTTTCAGGTTGAATATTTATTAGCCCCAGCTCTCTTAGCCTGTTATTGTAGGGCAGGTGTTCTGCTCCTTGAATCATTTTTGTGGCCCTCCTCTGGACACACTCAAACAGGTCTACGTCTCTCCTGTACTGTGGACTCCACATCTGGATGCAACACTTTGGGTGAGGTCTCACCAGCACAGTGTAGAGGAGCAGGATCACCTCCCTTGACCTGCTGGCCACACTTCTATTGATGCAACCAAGGATACAGTTGGCTCTCTGGGCTGTGAGGGCACACTGTTGGCTCATGCCCAGCTTGCCATCTACCAGTAGCCCCAAGGTCTTTTGGTCAGAGCCGTGATCCATTCTTTCACCACTCAATTTGTATTGGTAGGTTGCACCCAGGTGCAAAACCTTGCAGTTGGCCTTGTTGAAACTCAGGAGGTTCTCTTGGACCAACTGCTCAGCCTGTCTAGGTCTCTCTGGATGGCATCCCATCCCTCGGACATGTTGATTGCACCACACAGTTTGGTGCCATCTGCAAACTTGCTTAGGTGCATTTGAACCCACTGTTGATGTAATTGATGAAGATATTAACAGCGGTCCCATTATCCCTGATGGATACCACTCATCACTGACCTCCATCCAGACACTGAGCCATTGACCACTACTCTTAAAATTTTGTGTGACATTGCCTTTTTCACCTGACCATCATCGCTCTTTAAATATTATTGAAAGTGGCTTGCCAACTACATCATCCAACTCTCTCAGGACTCTGGGATGCATCTCATTTATAGACGTCCAGGTTCCTCAGGTAGTCACAAAGCTCATCTTAAGTTTACAATGGTAGGAACATTGCTCCTCTCATCCTCACCTTCCAAAACATTCACTTGAAGGATTTGTGAAGAGCAGTTGCTAGTAAAGATTGAGGCCAAAAAGTTGTTGAGTACCTCAGTCTTCTCTTTGTCCGTTGTTACCAGCCTGCCTGTATGCTCACTGGATGTGGGGGTGTACACTTTCTTGGACTTTCTTTTTCTGGGCCTGAAGAAGACTTTCTTTTTCTTCTTTACATTCCTTGCCAAGTCCAGTTTCAGTTGGGCCTTGGCCTTCCTGACCCCATCTCTACACAACCTAGCAGCATCCCTGTACTCCTCCCAGCGTACCTGTGCTTCCTTCCACTACCCCTGCATTTTCTTCTTGCTCTGTTTGATAGCAGGTCCCGGTTCAGCCATGCCACTCTCTTGCCTTTCTTTCCTGACTTCTGACACCTGGACATGGGGAACTTCTGTGAACTAAGGAAAGCTTCCTTAAAGATGTGCCAGCTCTACTCCCCTCCCTTGTCTCTGAGAGCAGTTTTCCAGAAGAGTTTGTTGGCTAATTCCTTGAAAAGCTGGAAGTAAATATATATATTCTAAACAGACTTAAGAAAGAAGAAATATCAAAATTAAATCTGGCAAGGCTCAAGAGGAAAAGAAACGTAGTATTAATTAAGGACACCGGAACACTTGACTTGGTGCCCTGAGCTAGAGGTCAGAAAACAGGTTCTGATCCCAGGTTGGTCTCAGACCTGTCAGAGATTAACCTCTGCCCTTGGTTTGGTTTTACTGCTTACACAGTAAGCTCTCTGGAGCTAGTACTACTCCTCACACTCCAGACATAATACACTCCGTTGTGTAACATTAAAGTAATAAAGTAGGGGCAGAGGAATGAAATAAAGAAGCAGATGGTTTACTGATTAGAGAAAACCTAGAAATAAGATTTTTTTAATTTTTTTTTTATTTTTATTCATTTATTTATTTATTTTTTAAAAGCAAGAAACAGAATAACCAGCCCAGAAGGAGAAACACTGGAGAAAGTAACAAAGGCTGTGGATGTTATCACAGCACATATGTCTTGACAGTGAGTAAATGACTGCAACAATGCAGAAGATGGAAGAGAGAAATTCATAAGAGTGTGGGAAGATGAGGAACACTGGCAGATATAGGCTGTGTATTGCACAGCCTGATGCACATGAATATTCACAGGTCCCTATTGGGGACAATGCCAGGCATGTGTCAGGCTATCTATTTGCTTTCATTTACTTTCAGTAGAAAATCTCCGAATATTTCTTCTCCTGGATAAGCATTTCATGCACACATCCCACATGGTTGTACCAGAGGATACAAAGCCCTCACACAGTGTTTCTCCTTTCCAGCCAGATAAGCTTAGCTTTTAAACAGGTTTCCTCTGTCAACAGGTATTTCACAATTTTTTATATATTATGTATGTGCTCATTCAATCATGATTTTCTACTTGTGGTAATCTTCTTGAAAGAGAAAATTAATATGACATGAGAAAACAAAGCAGAAAAAATACATTTTAAAACATGCAAATATTACTGAACCAATTTTTGAATAAGTAGGGGAAAAGGCAGATAGATGACAAATATTCTGTATATTTATGCTTTAAGCTGCAGCACCATATGGAGAGATCCAGGCTCACTTTAAAGGAGTTCTCTGGCTGTGCAAGCTGCCTGCCAGCCTGGTGCACAGTGTGGCTCATCACCCTGCCGTTAGCAGCAGTGGTACTGGACTGCTCAGAGCCTGCTCATCTCATTCAGGCTGCAAGCAGACTGAATACTGAGCTGATACCAAGTTTAAAACTGCGCTCACAGAGTTTATTTTCTTTTAGAATGAGTGGTTACAGGCAAGCAGTTGAGTGAGTGATGGGAAGGTCCACTTAGCAGGTAGAGGCAAGAGCCTGGTAATTTCCACCCACGTTTACGCGCAATGGGAAGGGTTTTTTCCTGTCTCAGCATCAGCCAGAATAGATCCTTTGAGAATGCCCTGACAGAAATCTTTCTGTCTCTGGGCTATATAGCACAGGACACAAGAGACGTGCCTCAAGCATCCACTGTACAAAATCCTATGTACTTTCACAGGCAGGAAAGGTATCATGCAATATTCCTTAAGAATTATAATTAATTACAGTAGTGCCTTTAAGTTAAACCTGTGCTTTTCTTTTGAGCTCCTTTGTGCTCCTTCCCTTCTCCAGGAGGCTGAGCGCTCACATTGTCATGGCCCAAGTGACATGGACTGAAAAGTGCTCAGCCCTAAGGGAGCACACACAGATCAGACATTCTGCATTGATCCCTTCACTTAATATTTCTGACTGAACTAATGAAGTTTGCTTTTTCTCACAGGAAATATGTGGAAGTATTTCTTTATGTAGCTTTAAAAGTTCTGGATACCTCAGGAGGGCTGGATACCTCAGTAGGGCATATTTAGACATCTCTGGCATACCTCAACTAATATATCCACATCAGAATAACGTCCTGTTTAAAATTTAAAAAAAAAGAAAAAGAAAAAAAAAAAAGAAAAAGGAAAGTCATAGATCAGACAAAAATCAGGAAAAAAAAAAAAAAAAAAAGAAAATATAGTCCTGAACATTGTTACAAGATAACATCTTGACTAATGGTACAAAACAGCGCTGTCACACTTGAGCTGTTGCTGATCCTTAACTGTATTATTAAGAGTGAAAAATTAAGAAGTCAGAGGAAAAGCTGGCGAAAGCTTCTAATTTAGAAACCTTAATCACAAAGAAAAACCTAACAGTTCTAGCCCTATATCATATCCTTGTAAAAGAGCAACACATCACCTTGTAGGGAACAATCAGCGTGCTGAAAAGACTGAATGAGTCACAGAATCACAGAACTGTAGGGTTTGGAAGAGACCTCTGAAGATCATCTAGTCCAACTCCCCACTAAAGAAGGTCCTACACTGGGAAGGAAAGCATGAGCAAACAACCTGCTGTGATATGAGCACTTGGTATAAAAGCAATCCTGATCTAGAGATTGCCACCAGTATGTACTGCAACCAAACCAGAGCAGACAAGAAATGTCTCTCTAAGTTTCAGAAAGCTTAAACAGTTCATGGAAGATGGATTATTGTGGAAATATTAAACACATGCAATTTTTATTTTCCCAAGTATATCACCATCACAAAGGAAATATCAGTGAATGATGGAGGCTGGTGAAGGCCCAGGCTGGTGCCTGAATACATGCAGCAATGGACTGTGAGGCCATCAACCAAGGTGCTGTAATGCCAGTGAGAGATAACTGGGACCCTCGATATATAAATTTGGGTACTAGCAGAGTCCAGCATGGGCTCATACCTGGACTCCAGTCAAGGATATCTGTGAGACTTGGATCACCAAACAAGGCCTTGATTGGGTTGTGCTGTGGGACTGCCAGCAGCAGCTCTTGCCTCTCTCTCTCTCTTTTGCAGTTTGTAAAAATTTCTGCCTGCTGCAGCACCAACGAGAGGAGAAGCCTCCAGCCCTCAGTTCTCCTCAGCCTGCAGCAAAGCTGGGGGCCATGGATGTGGCATCAGACTGGACCTGCTCCATCTGCGGGCAGAGTTGGGTTGATGCCACCTATGTAACCCTCTGTTTCCACCAGCTCTTCTATGGTGGCATTTCTGGCAGGCAGAGAAAAACATTAGTTGTGTGTGTGGGCACAGGATCAAGATCATTCAGTACTCGGTGTGGTTGGACAATGATTGTAGAATAACCAAGGTTGGAAAAGACCTCCAAGATCATCAAGCTCAACCAACCACCTGCCACCAATATTTCCACACTAAACTGTACTTAAGTATTCATATACCCTTTCCTTAAACAGATCCAGGGACAGTGATTCTACCACTTCCCCAGGTAGCACATTCCAATGCCTCACCACTCTTATGGAGAATAAATTCATCCTAATATCCAAGAAGAACCTACTACTCCACCTGGACTGTCACAAGTCCATGGGGTCAGATGGGATCCACCCAATTGTGCTGAGGAAGCAGGCAGAGGCGATTGCCAAGCCACTTTCCACCATCTATCAATGTTCCTGGTCAAGCAGAGAGGTCCCACCTGAACTGTAGAAGGCTTATTCTCTTCCTCATCCCAGACTTACAGGTCAGGTCAGTGGAGTACCCTGAGGATAATTGACCTGACTTTTACAGACAGATGTAAGGAAGGCACTGAGAACCTCAGCGGTCACATTCCCTGCCACATCCAGTAAAGGATAGAGGCTCTGCATAGCCTTGCTCTTACTGTCATTATATTTCACAGAATTGCACAGAAATCAAGGTTTTGGAAGGGACCTCAAGAGATCATCAAGTCCACTCCCCCCTGCTAAAGCAGCTACCCTAAAATAAGCTGCACAGGTAGGCATCCAGCCAGGTCTTTAATATATCCAGAGAAGTACACTCCACAAGCTCTCTGGGCAGTCTGTTCCAGTGCTCCATCATCTTTAACATAAAGAAGTTCTTCCGCACGTCAGTATGGAACTTCCTATGTTCAATATTTAGGCCTTTCCTCTTATCCCTACACACCACCGAGAAGAGCCTGGCCTCATCTATTTGCCTCCCACCTCCCTTTAGGTGTTTTATAAACATTTATCAGATCCTCCTTCAGTCCTCCCCAGGTTTAGCAGACTCAGGTTACTCAGCCTTTCCTCATACAGAAGATGCTCCAGGACCTTTATAACCTTTGTGGTCCTCCACCAGACTCCTTTTAGGAGATCTCTGTGCTAATAGAACAAGAGTGAACCTCAACAAATAAAAGATAGACCTCGTCTTCTTCTAATAATAATCCAATCATATTTTCATACTGCCAGGTCCAGGCCACATATAAGTAAATTTTCTGCAGAAAAGGTGCAATTTTTGCTGTTGTTTTTGTGTTGTTCTAAGAAAATATTGAATTTACATCCACAGAGAACGTAAAGATGGTCTGACTTGTTAAGATTAAGCTCTTCATATTTGTGGGCTAAGATGACCAGCAGGATGATGGCAGGCAAGGAATGCTATGTGCTATACTGTGGAAAGCTAGAGGAAAGGATCAGGGAAATAGGAAGTAGAGCAGCTGTCTGAGCCACAGCTACTAATATTTTGATGATGTTACTAGTTTTCAATTCTGTTTAATCCTCATTGTGATGCCATGCTGCTTCAGAAGAGCACCAGTTCTTGCTCACTAACATTTAATTTATCCTTCATTACATTTTGACCTATCACTGGGGTATTGGCAGTATAGATCTGCACAGTGACAGATCCTCTAGGAAGGACTTTGCAATGGTATCTAGGCCTTGTACACTCTAAGGTAGAGATCCTTGCAAGAATCACTGATTTCATACGCATCCATTGGTCAGAGATTTATTCATCGTATCATGCTGCATTTTCAGGAATGTTGGAAACTAGCTACCTAGAAACCATGAAAATTACAGGGTCAGATAAGTTCTGCTGATCAGACACCCAATCAGTTGATTAGCTCAAATTAATGTGGAGTTTGATATCTTAATTTTTCAGCCACCTGCTCCCAGGTAGATTTCAGCCCTTCTCAGTGTAGCCCTTTGCAGCTAGTATCCTTGAATTCTTCATAAACATCCTCCTCTCAAGAATTAAGTTTTGTGCTACTTGTTATACATACAGAGGAACAGAAACTGGGTGAACACTGCAGTAGCACTAAACGCTCACACGCATACTGAATAGAAAGTGTTCACCCAAGTTCTCATTCCCTGCATGTAACCAATTAGAAGAAACACAGCACTGTATTTACGGTTTGCCACAATGCTGTTTTGCCAAATGTTTGCATTCAGAAACAGACTCCTTTTTAGATACATTTGAACTCTCCCTGTTCTGACATGTCTTCCCAGGAGAGGCCACATATGATTTCCGCAGATAAATTTTCAAAGTTATAACAGAGAAATAAAATCACGTGAAGACGCTTGAGAAGTGACAGAAGGTTGACAGTCTTTGCCCTCTGCTTAAACCACCTGAAATTAAGCGTGATCAACCCAAACTCTGTGTGTTCCAATAAATTGCCAACAGAATGGTCACAAACTCCCACAGATACAATTTGAAATGTTGAGCTATTCCGTCTTTAATGCTATGGTCCTATATCTTTTTGATCTTTTTGATCATATATGAGATTCATGTTCAGTTCTTATGTACACAGGTTTTATAAAATTGTTACACTGAAAGAAATGAAGATGTTGCAGATGCACATACAGATGCCATATACCAACTCTAGGTAGCATTGCTCATTATGATAGAGGGGAAAAAACAACAACCACCGTGTTTTTTTTTCCCCTCTACCATGTATTAAAGATCTGCCAAGTATTTAACCCTTTTTCATAGAGAAAACAAGAACAATTCACAAGTAATTAGAGATAAATGCTCTCAAGTGCAAGCTGATATGGGGAATACAAGGTAGAGATACCCTTGGAAGTGAATAGTTAGCTGGTATACAGCTGCTTACCCAAATGGTCTGGGCTGTTTCATTAGATCAGCCATGGCATAGACTCCTGCCATGCTTGGTATTGCCTCTCTGCAGCAAGTCACGAGTGAGAAAGGAGAGAAGTTCTGTTGCACTGAATTCACTCAAGGTCAGAGAACCCAGCTGCCAAACTCCAATGAGCCTCTGCTGATAATGTGTGAACTACAGAGGAGCTGTACAAGATGAGAGCACATCTCTGGTATGACACTTGTCTCAGCATTCAATGCTGTGTTGATGCTTTCAGGAGGGAGAAGCTGAATGTCTTCAGAGTCTTACCAGGGGCAAAAGCAGACATTTCCCTCTTACCTCACTCTTGAAAAATGGCAAAAACCTTCACACTGAAACTTCCCCACAGGACAGAAAAGAGGGGCTGAGGCCAAGCTTGGCAACACCGGCCACAGTAGCTGAAGGCTGCAAATTCTTTAAAGCAGAGTCCACATGCAGGCACGATGACTTCAATATTCTGCTTTCCCTGCCCGGTGCAGAGACCTAACAGGTAATTAAAACATCTCACAAGAAAGTAAATACGCTGCAAAAGATGTTATGCATACATACAGATGCAAGTAAAAATAATTGAGGAGGTAATGTTTCTTTGAACAGATTCCACAAATAACATTATTTTTAATGACTCAACACACAAGTTCATGGCACAATATATATGCCTGAGTTACAAATGCATATGTACCTAAAACACAGAAAGACCACTGCTTATATGCCCTCAGCAGACCCTTGGGAATATACGCACACTTCTGAAAACAAAGGATTCATTCCTGTTTGATCAGGGCAAAAAAAACCCTTCTATCAGCAGCAAGATCTCTGCCTGCACTGACTGCTCAGACAAGCACATGTCAATATAATGTAAACAACACATGGTCAGCTCCACAGGGGCATTCTGACTCTCTCCTGCTTGCTCCTGATCAGAAGCATGATTGTGCTCCTGCCACACACTGTGTTCAGCTGTGCCGTGTGTAGTAAGGTTTATGCACTGTCTCTGCAACAAATATTCCCTAAGTGACATGTAACCCTATAATCACTTTGAATGACATTCTAATGTGGTATTCTTGATTTTTTTAAACGTTAATATTGCTTGCTTGGCTCCAAGTACTGGCTTCTCCAATAAATAATGAACGCATAGAAAGAAGCCCACATTTATGACACCTCTAGGAGCAAAGTACACTGGACTCTGAAGCAGCTGTGATATCTGCGGAGGAATGAGCAAGGGTTTATGTGGTCAAGAGAGTCTGTCACTTGACTCAGAAATTATGTACTCTGAGAGAAACACATGCTAAATCTCCCACTTGTAAAGGTTTGTGTATGGAAAAATAATCAGGCACCAAATCTTCCTTTAGACACGTAGGCAAGCAAAGCAGCTGCTCAGTGGCAGGTCTCTCATGCCATAGGTAGAGGCAGCATGCACTGCTGTGTGCAGACAGGAGGTTAAGGCACATCGCACTCAGATTGCCCCCTCACACTGCTTGCTGCAAGGGAAAAACACCCATACAGCCAAGTATTAAAATATCCAACTTTTCTTTCAGCTAGTAAACTAAAATTGGGTTGTAAGTGTCTGTAAGCCCCATGCAACAAAAAGGCACTGCAGAAGATCACAGGCTGCATCAGGCTGGAAAGGCTGCCTGGTAGCCACCTAGCCCACCACCAACTCAGGCAGCTTGCTGTCTCTTTGTGCTTCCAATAGATAAGGAGTTGGGAAAGGCATATATCAAAATCAGTATATTCTGATTTCCTGCCAGGTAAACGTATGAGGGCTTTTTGGTTACATTTTTTGGCGCAGAACTCCTGCAATGTTGTGGGAGGACTGGAAGCAAGTTGATTCCCTTCTACCCTTGATTTAATTCCAGGATAACATACATTGAATTGTAGAGTTAATTTTCCAGCTAATATTTTGACATTTCTACAATATGATCAAATTAAAATGGTAATAACCATGTTTGGCTTGTTTATCCTGCAGGATGGCTGAACTTACGGGGGGGGGGGGGAAGGGGGGAGGCCTAGAGGGTGTATGTTAATTAGTGCTAATTTGCATTATATTAAAGTATTGGTTGCCCAGAAGCCATGAAATACAGCTTAGAATCTTCTTGCTATGCTGAATTTTAATTCATTCAGATTAACTAAATATTACATGTATTAAGAAGGCACTGACTGAAAACAACTCCAGCTGCACCTGGACTTACATAAGCTCACGTTGGTGTAGCCACATACAAACAGGCATCTGGTAAGGAAAACCCCTGACAGCACCTACAGCTCAATAAAAGGAGCTAAAACTGCTCCGAAGACGTGGCCCTTTCACCTGCTTCTGCAGCAATGCTCACATCATTTCATAAAAGTAAGCATATTTTTTTCTAATTATCAACTCTGCACGTTCAGACTCAGGTATGAAAATAAAACAGTGTTCTTTCCTTTTCAAGTTTATTTATACAGCAGCCTGGGCAGTAAATTACAGACTTATTAGTGTATGTTTTTAACCGTCAGTCTAAATCACTACCCAAGTGTGGTGATATTACTGCTGTAGGACATGATAAGTCTGGTAACAGTGCTGCTTTTTCCTACAGGATTGCTCACATACTTGTTTTGGCTATCTTTCCCTCCTTGATTTATTGACTCAGCAGGTGTCTTCTCTGCTAGGAATACACTCTGTCATCTTTAGTCATGCAAGTAATGCACAACTCCAGTGATTTAATTAAAAATAAGATCAGAGATTAGAAGAGAAAAATCATAACACGACAAAGTAACTACCAGCACACCTCCTTTTGAAGCCAGCGGAAATCTTGGTATGCATACTCAAAGTTAATTCAGACATTAGAGAAAAATAGTATCCCAGTTACACGCCCTGTCCCCCTCCTAAGATGCTTGGCTTCTCCAAAGGTTGCTGAAGTCGCCTGATATCCCCTTTACATCCTCAGATCTGACTGATATTAGGTGCTCTCAGTTGCCTCACACTCAGAAACGTGCATGTCTTGTTGAAGAGATTATCACCTTCTTTTAGGAAATTGTCTGGCTTGGTTGCCCAAGTTTTCCCTGGATTTTTGTTTCTTGGACACATTTTAAAACTCATTTTAAAAATAAATTTACATAAATTATATCTTAGACCATCACAGTCTGCTTTCTGTCTAGCCTTGCCCAATAACCAAGATTCTGTGTATATGGATACCTGAATATAGGTTATAATCTGATGCACAGTTTGTTTTTAAAATTCAGATGCAGTGTCTCAGCTAGATCTTTACTGATAATACAAAATCTAAGTCCATTTTCATTTAAAAATATATACATTGTCCATATTTTTCAGGTCAGCATCATAAGGCCCTGACTTCTGCCTATCCACGGTAAACCTACTGCACATCTAGTATTTTAAAGCCCATCAAACCAGCCTCAGGAGCATCCTTGGCAGCACACCTGTCAGGGCTCTGGTTTATTAAGGCAGATCAGCCCCACCTCTGAGGCCCTAGCTCTGGTCAAACCTAAGAGGAAAGGTTGGGCAGGGAGTGAGGAGCAGGTTGTCAGGAGAAGTGTTGGCACCAAGACCAGGGAGAGTGGGAGCAAAGAAAACGAAAGAGACGCTGCTCAAACAAAATGCCACTGGCAGAGGGCTGGAGGGCAATCCTTAAGAGCTGCCAAACTCTGGCACCACAAGTAAACTTGGCTCCTTTGGACAGCAGAACACAATAGGAATGTTTTCAAGGGAAAATTCCAGAGCTAAGGAACATGCACTGACATCCAACACATATCTTTTCTCACAGGAGGCACGTTGAGCAGCAGCTAACAAATATTTGTTTTGAAACTAGTAGCATAAGGAAGCAGATCCTGCTACCTTCAACTAGGTCAAATAGTTACGCCTATGCAGTCCCAGTGAAAGTAATTATTCTTTCCAGAAATCAAAATGTTTCTTTACTTAGGAAAGCCAGAATCAAAACCTCAATAATTTTCAAACACTGTATGAGGACACACACCACCTGCTCTGGAATGAAAAGAAAGGAAGAAAAAATAAGTAAATAACTAAACAAACAAAAATGGGTTAACAAAGTGATTGATGAGAAAATGTGTTCCTTCACCAGAGACAACGCAATCAGAGGAGAGGGAAGGGGGTAACTCCTGATTCTTCCCAGCTGCACTGCAAGGTAAAAAACACCTGGCGGCGGTCTGTAGTGACAGTCAAATCAATATTCTCTTTATATTTTCCCCAGGAAGAAAGGTCATTTGATCTAAGGTATGCTGCAAACATGGAAAATTATGATGAGATAATGAAGAGAAGACAGAATGACCTGCAGACGGAGCTAATATTGTCTCTGATGGAGAAGCTCAGGAACACCAGACAGTCGTGAATCCTTGCAATTTGAATAAAGCTGCGCGTTGTTGTGAATGTTTACTGATACAAATTGTAGACAAAGGGGCAGCAGAGGTTCACAGAAGCAAAAACTTTCTCTGTTTTAGATGCGTTCCAGCACCGAGAATTAGATGAGTCAGTACTTAATTTGGTATTTAATACGCCATTGGAATGTTATAAATGTAAGCAAATGTTGGCATTCGGGGATGAGAGTGCAGAATGAAAGCAAAAATTACTTGTAGCAGAGTGCTGCTAATTTTCATATCATTAATCTTCATGCCTCGTAATTCAAATGCACAATAACAGCAGTCTCTCTCTCTCTCTCAGCAACAGCTGAATAGCGCTGCACTGTAATCCCAAATTGAGTATGGAGGCAGGGTTGATAATACCAACTATTACAGAAATTACATAGCACTGCCTGCATAGAGCCATGCTTGTTGTTGCTCATAGAGCTGTGCCTCACTTTAGCCATCTAGACAGATGTTGGGCATTTTCCTTAAGGAGATTTTTATGTTTTTAAAGCTTGAGACAAGATAATTTACTTGTTCCTGAAAACATGGACTTGTGAATGGAAATTTTTTTGTCTCTAGTGATATTTTTTTTTTACAAATGTCTGCTTCTTGCTTTATGGTAGCAGTGGGACTCTTATTCATCCCATGTTGAAACTAGGGAAGGCCAAAGCTCCTGTAATAGTTAGTCTGCGTTTCTCTCCACTATAAGGGGTGGAAGTGTACATTTCGATTTTCATTACTGCAGAAAATACACAAAAATAGACTAAAAAGGATATTATGAGTCAAAGAAGCAGGCAGTCAAAATTCGGGATGTGTGAAATTGAAGGCAGAGAGGGCAATCTGAATTCATCTCCCTTGTGCATACAGATGAGGTCGGTGTCTCTAAATATCTGATCCCAGGCAGTTTTCCCACAAATCACCTTCGAAGGCTGCCTGCACAAGAGCCATCCTGCTTCTCCACCATTGCCTGTAGGTTCTGTGCACACCCATCGGTACAGTGGTTCAGCTTGGGCTGAACCCAGAGCAATTCCTTCCCACAGGGGTTCTTTGGCACATTACTACCAGTGATTCCGTATCAATTTTTAAATAAATAGCCTCCACTCAGTGAATGAATTATAAAATTAATAATCACACAGAGTAGATTGATTCCAGCTGTGCTCAGCATCTCTGCAAATCCAGTCTGGAGGGCCTCAAATGAGGACACATTGACCATCTCTGAAAATCTGGCTTTAAAAGATCAAAGGTCTGATCAAAAGATCAGATATAAAGAGACCTGGGCAAGGAACAGTTGTTTGATGGTGATGATGATAATGATGATTATTATGTTTATTATTATATTTTTGTATCTAGAGCTAGGAGTTGCATATGTAAAATCAGTATTTCTTGGTATACATGAAAAATTTACACCAGTATTTTCAAACAATTTCTTCTGGTCACCTTGCACTATTTCTTTCAGGGAGAAGTAATCTGCTTAATTATTTCAGGGGAAGTATTTTGAAAATCTTTTTAATTTTATTCATTATACATCAATTTTTAAACAAAAGTGCCATTTCACATTAAGAAACTAATACATTTTATCTCAAAATCATGGAAACAACCAAGGTCCTTCAGTGTTTTGCCATGGGAAAGGACAGAATTGAGGGTGTAAGTACACTACCACAATTAAACACTCATCTGCTTCGCTCACTAACCAACAAGTGGACAAGGGTCACATGCACGACTACTTCTTTTGCTCAAGTTCTACACTGGGGGAAAAACATTCATGGGATTATGATAGCTTTTCTGTAAATTGCACACAGAAACCAGCATGCTAATTCAGCAAGCTTCCTAAACAAAGGCATTCCTTGACTTTGGGACTTTAAGTGTTTTTATTCTTAATCCCAATTTGGTATTTCCTCAATTAGTTGCAGCTTTCTGATGAATTCTCCTCTTAACAGGAATTTTGACTGATCCTATTCTGAAACAATTTCTGATTTTACGAGTAAAGCTTAAAGATGAAACTCAATATGGACAAAAAACAGTTCCCAACAAACTGTAACTCAAGAAGTCTGCATATACCCAGGTACCCACCAAAGAAATTGATGGATACCCACATCCTTCAGCACAGGTTTCTGATACTCAGACTATTCTCAATGCCTTTGCTGACTACACAGTCAGTGTGAAAGTAGCTGGGGAAAAGAACAGGCAGATGCAGTTAAAAAAAATTAAGATAAAGGTTGCTTACATGCCTACCAAGATAAATATCACTGCCTTTACTTGAACTTCTGTAACCTAACTCACCGTGACCATTCCAAAATTTCAGTGTTTCACAGAAAAAAATAATTTAATCACACAAAAACTATATGTAGTTTGATTTTATATATATAATATTTATTATATATGAGCTTATAAATATATGTGCATGTATATGCAAATAAACAACAATTAATGACTGGCTATACAGAAATTGCCAAAAAGAGTGTGTCACAGGTTAAGCATCAGATTCACTGCCTAACCTGCAGATTAGGGAATGTGATCACCTGAATGACTGTCAGGTTTCACTGGACAGACCGTCATGCTGACCACCAGCACCTAAAATTTCTACTGATCATCAACAACAGTTAGAATAGATTGAGAATTTAGGTGAAGAAGAGATCCTGAAGCTATCTTCAGATGCTTTGGGCCTCTTGGTTTAGAGTTTCTGATGTTGCAATGGTATCTGTTATTACTTAAAATTTTCATTCCTCATTTCAAGCCATTTCTACACAAAACTGAGAGATCTAAGCCAAGATACTATTTCTGCAGTATGTTTATAAATACTTAATTCCACAAGACTGCAGATTCTGAAAGCACGCCAAAGGATTGTTCTGATTGAGACATAAGGCATCATCATAGAAATATCCCTTTTGCTGTTGAAGTGATTTCTTTGGATTACCAAGTGAGTAGATGCCAACAAGTTGGATGGATTCCCATAGCATGGGAGTGAAGTGTTTGAGGTATGCAAAGTTATGCTTCAGCACATGGTCCTACTTAAATATACTCAAAAGGAAGTCCTAGCGATGGAAAGGGATCATTACTGATAGTAGTGCAGCAATAGTAACTTCTCTTCACATGTTGAATACAAGCAATACTTTTCACTTTCACCCAAGTTATATGAAAATTAGAAACCTGAAAACAGATGCATGTGAACTGAATGCAAATCATTTCTGATGTCACCTGAAAATCTCAAAAAAGAGTAGGAAATAGCAATTCAAACTTCTAGCAGCATTCTGAAGTTCATCCATTTTACAAGCTAAGCAAACTGAAGTACCTGAGATGGGCAATTTTTTTTCAATAATTTACTGCAAATTACTAGAGAAACTGGACAGAACTTTGTCCCTAAGCCCTTGAAAATGCACAGGCTTTGAGGAAAGACTTTTATTATATCTTTCATACTATAGCAGATAAGCACTGGAGAAAAAAAAAAAAAAAAAGAACCAGATAGACAGAATCCTTGGATAATCAGCTTTGATTATGGCTGGATCCTTTTCACTTTCACCTCTGCTAATATGATAGTGAATGAGTGTACTAGTCTATTCTAAAGTGATAGTAGAGAAAATATCTATTTGCATGAAAAATTTGATGAAATAATATCATTAGCTCAGCTATAGAAGGTGATTATGATTCCCGGCACATTTCACCCTCATTTCCAAGGTGAGGTTTTTCTCTATAAAACAGTTCTATTTTTCTGTTGCGTTACCACAATATAAAAAAAAATGAATATATATGAATAAAGGGTTACATCACTGTAAGGCCTTCAAGTATCTTGTAGTAATCCACCTCAAAATGCCATGACCACTAAATCAGCTGTAATTTCATAATTAAACGGTCAAACAGAAAATTTCATTTTTAATGAGAACAGTCCCCTACAACAAATTTTTTCCTCTTTTAGGTGTTCAAGGCAATTCTGGTCCAATTATGCAATTTAATATTTCCAATTACCTTTCATTATTATGAGAATACATATTTTGTATCTCCTCCCCTCTTAGAGTCTCAGTTGAAGTACAAAGTCTCCTGTGAAGCAGGAATGAAATTTGTGACCGAGTTTTGAAGAAATTCAGAAAGGGACTGGACTTGTTTCTTGTGGAAAATTTATCTATGCACATGTATATGGTAGGCCCAAGAAAAGCCATAACGCATGTAAAATAACTGAAGACAAGCAGCAAAGAATTCCAGAAAGAAGCATGTGTGTGTAAACCTATTATGCTGTGAAGTTCTCTACACAGGCCATTTTCAGCAAAAAACAAAAAACAAACAAACCAAGAAAGCCCTGGAATAAGCTCTGAGTGGATGGTAAATGTTCTGAGCATCTCTACTTAAAAAAAAAAAAAAAAGTGGGCAGGATACAAAATGGGTGCAACTTATAAGGTAGAGGAAACAGTAAGTGTATTCTGTCTACTGCAGGCTGCTAATAAATATAATGAGGGCACACTGCTGGCTAACAACCAGGACACCCAAAGCTCATCTCCAGCAGGTCAGTCCTTAACCCATCCTGATGCATGCAGTTTTTTCTTCCCTAGGTGTAGGATTCTGCACTTGCCATTGCTGCAATTCCACAGTTTCCTCTTTGCCCAACTCTCCAGCCTGTCCAGGTCTTGCTGAATGGCAGCACAGCCTTCTGGTGCGTCAGCTACTCCTCCCAGATTCATACCATCAGCAAACTTGCTGAAGATGCATTCTACCCCTTCATCCATGTCACCAAGGAAGATGTTAAACAAGATTAGACTATGTGTCCTTAAAGATCATCAAGTTCCAACTCCCCTGCCATGGGCAGGGACATCTTACCCTAGATCAAGTTTCTCAGCCTCATTAACCATGCACAGCTTCAGAGATGGGGACACCCATAATCTCTCTGGGTAATCCATTTCAGTATCTAACTACCTTAAGAATAAGGAACTTCTTTACATCTGATCTATATCTGCTCCCTTTTTAGTTTAAAACTTTTACTCCCTGCCCTATCATTTCACACTTCAGTAAAGAGAGTCCCTCTCCATCTTTATTATAAGCTCCTTTTAAGCACTGGAAGGCCACAATGAGCTCTCACTAGAACCTTCTCTACTCCAGGCTGAATAACCCCAGCTCTCTCAGCCTCTCTTCATAGAAGAGGTGCTCCAGTCCTCTGATCATTCTTGTGGCCTCTGTACTGTCTTGACCTTACAGACAATTCCTTATCCACTGAAAATCAAATCCATTAAAAATAAATAAATAAATAAATAATAATAAAAAAATCCATCAAATCCAAATCCCCAGATCTTTCTTTTCACTCTTTTTTGAAAAATGGATGTTTCTCCTTTTCCAGTTGCTGAGGACCTCACAATTTTTCAAATATGACTGATAGTGACTTAAGTTTTCCTGATTGCAGCTGAGTCAGAGTTCATTTTTTTTATGATGCTATGCTTTGGCCCTGTCACAGAGACAATGTCACAGAGACAAAAGATAGCAGACCCACGTTTTAGTCATTGTTGAGCAGTGCTGCACAAAAGGTACACTTTGGGTCAGGCTTCCTGCTTTTCTGAAGCATGACAGCATGTTTTTGCTTCACCACATCCAGACTTCCAGCAGAGCACTCATTTTATGATTCAAAAACAATTTTCCAGTCTGATTACAATATCATGAAAAGATCTATGTGTGTGATAGTTCCAGATATACTGGCTTTTCCTTTTAAAAAAGTACAGCTATACGAAGTCCAATGATAGATAGCTGTGTAGCCAGCCATCCTCTGAAGCTGGCTGCACACAGCTCTACTTATCACTGCTTTCTAAAGAAGCTCATGAAGAGGTTCATGGGCTTTCTCCAGCCTTTAAAAAAAAAAAAAAAAAAAAACTGAAGGCACATGTGGGGAGGGCTCTGAGATCAATGCCTACTATGTGGCTTCTGTTGCACTTGAAGTATCTGTTTCATTCCTTACATAGAGAAACCCTGGCTCTTTCCAGTCATGCAGGGCTTTTATCCTGCAGAACAATGCTATGATCCAAGTGCCTCCCAGAAATAAATCTGTGGCAATCAGCCAGGACTGCAGGCCTGCCTGGTCTATGGGGTGTTCGCTGCTGTCCACATATTGGTGTAGGGTCAAGGCTGGGGTAGAGGAAATAACCTTAACATCCACTTCCTTCCCATCTGAAGTTGAAGGAAGTTCCTTCACATCTCAGTTGCTTAAAGTTTTGCAGAGGAAAGCCAGTGCTGTTGTCATTTGTACCACATGACATAGGGGTCAGGTATAGTCAGACTGTTCCCATGCAGTTAATGTAGTGAAAATATTCCTGCAGGATGTGAAACATGCCAGGGATTTCTGCTTGGGCAACCCCTGGTTAAATTCTTTTTTAATGAGATGGTTGGTCGCTGGAGAGAGCTACTGAAAGCATGCATGGTCTACCCCAAGGCAATTAATACAATCAGGAGTCTTTAAATAACACAAAACTCCATTAAACTACAAGTGTCCTTCCTGGGTAAGAGTGCAAACCTCTTCCAGCAGAGTCATCTCCCTCCTTCAGATCTAGGGACAAGGCACAAAACCTCAGCCTATTATCCATACAGACTTTCTTAGAAAAGCTGTAAGCTACTATCTTGTCCATTTTCAAGCATGAGTTTTTGATGATTAGCTATCTTCAGATGAAGCCATTTCAATTACCAAATCCATCTTCTCCAAGCAAATAAATGTGAGGAAAGCCAGGATGAAAGCAGAGGAATATAAACCCTTGTTCTAGAGGCAGCACAGCACCTGGGACTGGAATACATACAGAGGAAGAATTTGAAGAGGTACAAAGGAGACAAGATGCTCCCAGATCAGCCCTAGGAGAAGCTCAGGACTACAGCATCCCTGTCAAACCCCTCATGTTACATCCACACTTCTTTCTCTGTTCCTAGTCTGCGAACAGCACTGAGAGGGAAGGACAAGACAAAAAAAGGCAAAAAATAATAAACTGTAACCAGATTCTGCTTATTAATGTATGTATTGACACGATCTAAAATTAGATGCAAAGATTTTATTGAAAAAAAAAAATTGTTATAAAAAAACCCACACAAATAGAATCAGAGAATTATTAAGGTTGGAAAAGACCTCCATGAAGTCCAACTGTCCACCACCAATATTTCCCCACCATGTCCCGAAGTATCACATCTACCCTTTCTTTAAACAGCTCCAGGGACAGTGATTCTACCAATTCCCCAGGCAGCCTGTTCCAATGCCTCACCGCTCTTTCAGAGAAGAAATTCATCCTAATATCCAACATGAACCTTCCCTGACATAACTTGATGCCATTCCCTCTTGTCCTGTTGCTAGTTACCCAGGAGAAGAGGATAACTTCACTAAATTAACAGAATTTGAAATAACATTAAAAGTTACTTGACCCGTTTCTCTGGGTGCCCATTGAGACTCCATAGGTGGAAGACTGCAGCTGCTTTCTCACCCAGAGTACTCCCATCCCATGCAGACATATCAAAATGAAGTCTGCATGGACATACCAACGGCAGATTGAAGGTACTGCTTCTTAGAGGGGCTCACTGCTAGGGAGCCGCTTCTCATTCAGCACGTATTGGGGATGTACTGCTGGACCCAACCTGGAGGATGCTACTCAGGGCTGCTTACCATCTCCATGCCTCCATGGTATTCTCCACCTTCACAGCCCTCACCACCAACCAAAAACACTGCTTGGCCTCCCAGCTGCTCTTGCCCCTGGGCAGGGCAAAGGGAGCATCCTGTCCATAGACATCAAATGTCCTCAGCCAAACATTCTTTGCTACAGAAGGGGGGGGGAAAAAAAAGAAAGAAAAAAAAAAAAA